>NC_064260.1:2280500-2580750 GCF_003254725.2 Canis lupus dingo
ACAGGAAGCCTTACTGATAGCATATACAGTCAACGAACACGTATTTTGTCTGTTACGTGTATCGTACAGTGCATTCTCACCATAGAGTAAGCTAGAGAAAAGAAAATGTCACCAAGAAAATCCTAAGGGAGAGACAATACATTTACGGTACCGTATTTGTAAAAGAAAATCCACAGCAGTTCAAACCCGTGTTGTTCAAGGGTCAACGGTACACCTATTCATCTTGAGGACGTTAAGGTACAGGGGGCAAGTCAGAGAAAGACGAATGCTGCATGCTATCACGTATCTGTGGACTCTAAGGGAGCCAAGCTTGTAAAAACAGAGAGCAGAGTGATGGTCATGAGGGCCTGGGAGGCAGGAAACAAGAGATGATGTGGGACAAACCTGGGACCGGCCGTCAATAAATCCTGGAGAGCTAATGCATCTAACGTACGGTGCATCTATCGTAACCATCACACCTGCTAAGAGACCAGATGTTTGTTATTATTCCTGGCACCGAAAAAGCAATGACAGCCATGGGATGTGGTAGCAGTGCTTCTGCTACCCTGACAATCATTGCAGGACACAAACGCAGATGTGCCGCACGACTTAAATCGATACAGTGCTGTGTGTCAAATACATTTCAACACTAGAAAAGGACAATGAGGAGTCCTGCCGACGCCAGCGTCACCCGACCCCCACGTGGAGCCCCCCAGGTACTGCTCTCTGCCTCCAGGCTGTCCCTGTCTGTGCCCGGCTGCCCTCCCCCCGAAGTGCGCTCTGTCCCCGCTGCCCGTCCAGGGAGCCCACTGACCCTCCCCACGCTGCCTGCCCTCGGTCATCCCTGCCCGCTCACCTGCTTTCTCACGCTTACATTTCTGCACACCTGCTGAGGGGCTCCTGCTCTAGAATATAATCCCCATAAGAACAGCAGGTTTGTTACCCATGCGTGGAACCTCCACACGAGTGACAGCGTGCAACACAGAGTGGGTGCTTTGTAAATGCTGGCTGAGCAAATGAATGAATGAATGAATGAGTGCCTGTGAGTGCTGGAGAATCCAGGGGAGGAGGTGTCAGGGGATGGGTGGGAAGTTCTCTGGGAAAAGGGAGACAATGCTCTAGGAGATGCTGGAGGACCGGGCCCTCAGACACCAGAGGTATCCTTCCTCCCCAGGCCTCTGGCAGAAGCGGCAGATAGAAGGCAGGATGCCCACGTGGACTGAGGTCTGAGGAGTGGGGGAGCTCTGCCCCCTGTGACCTGGCCGTGGGCAGACCTGCGGGTAGATAGATGCACTGGGGTTTGCAACTGGGGCAGCTCCAACCGCAGCAGCAGGTGACCAGGAGCCCGGCATGTGGACTGTGGGGCTGGCCCAGCTCTGTTCTGGGCACATGAGACACTGTGCAAGAAGCCACACAGGCCGTGCTGCTGCTGCCACAGGTGCCTCCAGGGAAGGGAGGTGAGAGGGAAGTAAAGGAGGCAACAGGGTTCCAAGTTGGGGGCTTTGGGGCAAAGACCAGGTGGGGACACAGCCTGGCCTGGGCTCGCCCCGCGGGCACATTTCTATTTGTGCTTGCTGGCTCCTGACAGGTGACTTACTTATGCAGCCTTGATTTTCTCGAGCGCTCTCCTTCCAGCACAGCTCCCCGCTGCTGGCCAACCAGCCCTCCAGGGTGTGGAGACACCTGTTCCCTCCACCCCTCTTCAGGTGGGAGCGGCTGTGGAAACAGCGCTCGGGGTTAATACTAATGCTCCGCTTCCCTTCTGGGGATTTGGGGAGGGGTTCAGGGAGACGGTGACATTGCACCTTGGGCTTGTAGGCAGCATGTGGGCATGCTCTGCACCTCCCCAGGTTCCCCAAATCCCACCATAAGGAGTACGTCCACCCTGGTCACCAGTGGAAGGTCATATAAAATGCAGGGACTCAGAGTCTTACTGAGATTTCCTGGTAGAGTCTTCATCTCAAAAGTTAATCTTTCTGGCTAGTGGTATATGCCACCATTTTATTTTGGTCACTATAAATAAAATGATATTGATCCTGTGTGAGCAAACAGCATCCTTAAGGTAAGGATGACACCCATCTACCCGGCTGGGTGTCATCCGGGTCAATGGATGGGACAAATTCAGATTGAAATGATTTGCAGCCATTTCCCTCCTAAATTATAAAATAAAATAAAATAAAATAAAATAAAATAAAATAAAATAAAACAAAGCAAAATAAAAATAAAATGATAAAATAAAATAAAATAATAAAAAATAAAACAAAATAAAAATAAAATGATAAAATAAAATAAAATAATAAAATAAAATAAAATAAAACAAAATAAAAATAAAATGATAAAGTAAAACAAAACAAAGCAAAATAAAATAAATCCTTCCAGGACCTTCCGAACCATCCAAGGTGTTGGATTTTTTTTTTTTTTCTTATGTAAGTTCCATGCTCTGAGATCAAGACCTGACTTGAGATCAAGTTACCTGGGGCTTCCCTGCCATTACCTGGGTTAAGCTGCTCAACCGACTGAGCCCCAAGATAAGCATAAGGTGTCCTTATTTTTGGCCCTTGCAAATGTCCCTCAAATGTCTCGCAATTGGGCCTTATCCTCAGGCTCCTAAGAGAGGATGAATAGATTCCAGCCAAACTCCGAGGCCGTGGGTCACCCCGCGACCCCGTCGGCTGCCTGCCTCCCATCAGCTAAAATGCCAGCCCTCCTTGCTGCCAGGTAAGCGGGCCCATCCCCGCCGCAGTTGGGCAGTTGGCCGTCCAGCAAGAAAACCACCCGCGTGCTTCGCGGAAAGTCATGAAAAAGTTATGAAACAAAAGTGTTGTCTGAGGACTTCCTTTCTACCTCACTGAGAACAAAGTGCCCAAAAAACATTTGCTTTATGGGCTTCTGATGTTTCAATGGAGGTTTTAATCCGAAATTCTCAGGTCTGGCTTCCCTCACATCCCCCCCCCCCCCCCCGTGTGCCCAGCTCGCCGGGACCACTTCCACGAATATTTATGAAGTGTTCATTTTTCTGCTAAAATCGCACCAGCCAGAAATAGGCGTATGGCCAGTTATCAGGGTTCCAGGTAACGGCAGGGAAGCCCCAGGTAAGGGCAGGAAAGCTCCAGGTAATGGCAGGGAAGCCCAGGTAAGGGCAGGGATGCCCCAGGTAATGGCAGGGAAGCCCTAGGTAACGGCAGGGAAGCCCAGGTAATGGCAGGGAAGCCCCAGGTAACGGCAGGGAAGCCCTAGGTAACGGCAGGGAAGCCCAGGTAATGGCAGGGAAGCCCTAGGTAATGGCAGGGAAGCCCAGGTAATGGCAGGGAAGCCCTAGGTAACGGCAGGGAAGCCCAGGTAATGGCAGGGAAGCCCAGGTAAGGGCAGGGATGCCCCAGGTAATGGCAGGGAAGCCCAGGTAAGGGCAAGGAAGCCTCAGGTAATGGCAGGGAAGCCCAGGTAAGGGCAGGGATGCCCCAGGTAATGGCAGGGAAGCCCAGGTAAGGGCAAGGAAGCCTCAGGTAATGGCAGGGAAGCCCAGGTAAGGGCAGGGATGCCCCAGGTAATGGCAGGGAAGCCCAGGTAAGGGCAAGGAAGCCTCAGGTAACGGTAGGGAAGCCCAGGTAAGGGCAGGGATGCCCCAGGTAATGGCAGGGAAACCTCAGGTAACGGCAGGGAAGCCCCAGGTAACAGCAGGGAAGCCCAGGTAATGGCAGGGACCCCCAGGTAATGGCAGGGAAGCTCTAGGTAATGGCAGGGAAGCCCAGGTAACAGCAGGGAAGCCCTAGGTAACGGCAGGGAAGCCCAGGTAATGGCAAGGAACCCCAGGTAACAGCAGGGAAGCCCTTTTTGTCAAAGCGTCAGAGGCACGTGGGCGGGAAAGGCGCGGCTCCCTGCCCAGCACACCCAGGGTCCGGGGGTGCTGGCTGCGCGCTCCGCAGAGCCCAGGGACCCCGGCAGAGAAGCGGGCCGGGGCCTGTCCAGCCCCCACCCACAGCTGTGACAGTCAGGAGGGCTGGAAGAGGCAGAGGGACGCCCAGAGGCCGTGGGACACCAAGCCAGCGGGCGATCTCGAAACCCGGCGAGCGGCGACACGGAGCGCTGGGGGCCAGGAGGACGCCCGTCCCGCCGGCAGCCGCCCAGCGGTCCCACTGCCCCCACGCTGCCCGCCTGCCCAGCCGTGACCTGTGTCTTCAGGGTGGAGGCGAGGAGCCTCCTCTGGCCCAAGCTGTGCCATCCTCGCAGGTTCTCCTGCTTCTCCCCATTGCTCTCCTTTATGGGACGGGAGGGGGGGATAAGCAGGGGAGGGTCAGAGGCCGAGGGAGAAGCAGACCCCTCACTGAGTGGGGAGCCCCACACGGGACTGGACCCCAGGACCTGAGCCCAAGGCGGATGCTTCCCCCGCTGGGCCACCCAGGTGCCCCTCTTTCCCTTTCCTGATCCACTCCCATATTCCCAACTATTTCCCACGCGGGACAGGTGGCAAAGTGTCCACGTGGCCGCACCGCCCTGCCCCAGGCGCAGTGCCAGGCACTGGTCCCCATGAAGGGGGCAGAGCCTCAGAAAGGGCCGATGCCTTCCTCCTACTCCCAGAGCTCCCAGCCTGGTGACCGAAGGTGCGACAGAGAATTAAATCAGAGACGTGGTGGGGAGATGCGCCTGTGGGGCTGGGGACAGCTACCGTGAGAGGACTGAGGAGGGCCTCTCCGAGGAGGTCGGCATTTGCCTTGAATGATGCGAAGGAGCCCCCTGGGCGGGAGAATGCGGAGACCTTTCCAGAGAGCAGGAAGAAGGTGGGAAGGCGCCGCTGGTCTAGCTACTCCAGGGCAAGCATGGTTTCCAGGGCTACTCCAGGGCCAGCGCGTGGAGCCTCAGCCCGCCGTTGCCAGCCTCGGAGAGGAGCTTCTCTGTGGGCTCAGCCAAATGAAGCAACAAGTGGATCAGCCCCAAGTGACGTCTGCAGCAGCCAGCTCCTCGGTGGGGCCCTGGCTCCCCCTCCCGCCTCACCTGACCCACCGGCCTCCCACACCCTGGCCTCAAGCACTGCCACAGCCCCTTTACCGAAGCCATCCTGTCCTCCGTCTAGCAAACCACTAGCCACCCTTCAAGACCCACGTAGGACGTCTGGTCTCACGCACACAAGAGTGCATATCCACCTCTCGTGTGCTCCAGGATGGCTGCACACCCTTCGGCGTCACGGGAATGTAGGCAAAGCTTCTTCCTAGACTAGGGCCTCCTCAGAGCCAGGGATAAAGCTTATCCACCTGTGTGCTCAGTACCCAGCATGTACCGGCCAGGACGGGAACGCCCCCAATTATACGTCTGCACCAATAGCAAATTCAGTGCGTGTATTCCCGAGCAAGAAACTCGAGAAAGACCCTGGGTACGTACTGTGATTTACGTATATTACTGTCTTCCGATTTATCCACAGGGACACAGGGGAAAGCACATCCCATGAAGGCGTGAGGACAGGCACTGGGGCCATCTTGAACAGGCTCAGCTGGATTAGCCTGCATCCCCCAGAGATTTTCAGGTGGGCATCCATTCTCTTTTTCCCCAAATACTGTCTCACGCACACAGCTGTGTGGGCCCGGACACAATTTAAGTGATGACCGCAGACGTATCTAGACATAGATCTTACGCCCTTCACGAAAATTAACCCAAATGGATTCTAGACCAAAAATATACAATGCAAACACAGGACTTCTAGAAGGTTCCATCAGAGAAAATCGACAGGAGCGTGGGTTTGGTGACGACTTATAAGACACGACACGTCAAAAGCACGATCCATGTAAGAAATAACTGATGGAGTGGACCTCATTATAGCCAAAAATCTCTGCTCTGCAAAAGACAGTTGGGAGAATGAGAAGCCACGAGTCAGGAGAAAATATTGGTGAGAGACGCAGCTGAGGAAGGACTGTTGTCTAACGTGTGCGGAGAGGCCTTAACACCCAACAAGTCGGAAACAAAAACATTGATTAAAAACCCGGGCCGCGGGGATCCCTGGGTGGCGCAGCGGTTTGGCGCCTGCCTTCGGCCCAGGGTGCGATCCTGGAGACCCGGGATCAAGTCCCACGTTAGGCTCCCGGTGCGTGGAGCCTGCTTCTCCCTCTGCCTGTGTCTCTGCCTCTCTCTCTCTCTCTCTCTCTCTGTGACCTATCATAAATAAAAAAAAAAAAAAAAAAAAAAAAAAAAAAACCCGGGCCAAAGAGCTCAGCAGAGATAACACACAGATGGCGAACAAGCACGTGAAGAGGTGCTCCGCGCGGTAGGGTGTCAGGGGCACCTCGCACCTGCGAGCACGGCCCAAAGTGGGAACGCTGCCGCCGCCAAACGCTGGCGAGGACGCCGAGCGACAAGGGCCCCGTCCATCGCTGGTGGGAAGGAAAAGGGCACAGCGGCTCTGGAAGGCGGTTCGGGGATTTCTTACCAAACTGATCACACTCTTACGGGATGGTCCAGCCATCGGGCCCCTTGATGTTTACCCGAAGGAGCCGAGAGGCCTGCACGTGGACGTCTGCAGCGGCTTTGTTCCTCCCTCCACAGCCTGGACGCAACCAGGATGCCCTTCGTCAGAGAGCGGGTCACTAAACCGGCACATCCAGACTGTGGGGTATTCTTTAGTGCTCAGGAGAAATGAGCTGCTAGGCCACGAGAGAGACACTTAAGTGCATATTCATAAGGAGAGGAGTCAGTTGGAAAAGGCTAATAAGTACCGTATGATGTCAACTCTGACATTCTGGAAAAGGCAACGCTATGGAGATAGTACAAAAGTCAGTGGTTGCCGGGGGTTGGAGGGTCGGGTGTTGGGGAGGAGATACAAACTGGGCGAAGCACAAAGGATTTTTAGGACAGAGGAAGTACTCTGTGTGATGTCCGAGCAGCGGACAGATGTCAGCACACGCTTGTCCCAAGTCCTGGGATAGGTAACACCCAGGGCGACACAGAATTGAAACTACAGGCTTTGGGTGATAATGTGGCAATGTGGGTTTATCTGCTGGAACGAACATATCACTGGTGGGGGATCCTGAAATGGGGAGGGGGGCATGCCTGAGTCCCGGCGGCATGTTAGGGGATTGGCAGTCGCTTCCACACAGTTTTACTGTGAACCTAAAGTTCCCCTAAAAATTTAAGTGTGTGTGTGTGTGTGTATTTAAAGATTTCTCTTCTCTTTAATTTCATTTTTAAGTGATCTCTATACCCGTCGTGGGACTCAAACCTACAACTCTGAGATCAAGAGTTGCCAGCCAGGCGCCCCTAAATATGTATTTCTTTTTTTTTAAGATTTTATTTATTTATTCATGAGAGAGAGAGAGAGAGAGAGGCAGAGACACAGGCAGAGGGAGAGGGAGAAGCAGGCTCCATGCAGGGAGCCCAAAGCAGGACTCGATCTCTGATCCTGGGATCAGGACCTGAGCTACCCGGGCATCCCTAAATATGCATTTCTTTTTTCTTTCTTTCTTTCTTTCTTTCTTTCTTTCTTTCTTTCTTTCTTTCTTTCTTTCTTTCTTCTTTCTTTCTTTCTTCTTTCTTTCTCTTTCTTTCTTTCTTTCTTTTCTTTCTTTCTTTTCTTTCTTTCTTTCTTTTTGATATTTTATTTATTCATCCATAATAGACATGGGGCGGGGGGAGCGGAGCAGAGACACAGGCAGAGGAAGAAGCAGGCTCCATGCTGGGAGCCTGACACAGGACTCGATCCCGGGTCTCCAGAATCACGCCCTGGACCAAAGGCAGGCGCTAACCCGCTGAGCCACCCAGGGATCCCCTAAATACGCATTTCTATTCCAATTTCTCATTGATGGAATTTGGACTGCCCTCCTGAAAGTTCTGTGATTAGTTTGTGTGTGTGTGTGTTTTGTTTCTGATTTTTGTTTTGTCCCCAACGAAAAGTTGGAAGCAAGAAGTATGCAGAATTTCTAACACATGGGCCATAAATAAACTCTAAAAATTACCTATAAATATGAAATTACCTCCTGAGGCCATCAAGACAAGCAAGCAGCCCTGGAGCTCCGTGAAGTCCCCATTCGCCCCCGGGGTCCCTGGGGGTGGGGGTGAGTTGCAGAGCCACTGTGCTCACCAGATCTTTCAGGGACTCTCCATGTGTTGCCTCCCCGAGCACCAGGGTCCGACCAAGGGCCAGGACGCTCCCTCTGCACCTTTCTGCACTGCCCTGTGGCCCACGTCAGCTCAGATACACAGCACAGGTACCTGCGCACGCCCAGGCAGTGCAGCTATCCAGGCCGTTCCTATCAACTCCGCACCACGCCCTTGTTATCCCTTCAACGCTGATAGAGTCCTACTAACAGGCCACCTTTCTCTCCGCACTGGAGACTTATGTCCTTCCTTTCCCAGACCAGTCGAGAGGAGCTGAGCCTTTGGTTGATCACTTCAAAGAAGCAGCGGTGGCTTCGTTCAATTTTCCCTTATCTCCTTACTTTTGGCTTCACTGACTTCTCTTTATTTTCTATTTTCCTTGGATTTATCTTGTTCTATTTTTCTTTTCTGGCTGCATAAGCTAGAACCTGTGAAGTCTTCGATGTTTGACTCTCCTTCTTGTCTCATATAAACCTTTAAGAGTACGAGGTTTCCCCGTAAGTATTGCTCTAGTGGCAACCCACGAATTTTAATGCTGTATTTTCATTTTTATTCAGTCCAAGACACAACTGGCCCCTGAGTGACATGAGTTCAAAGTGCCCGGGGTCCGCGTCTATGCAGATATTTTTTTCAATAATTTCAATAAATTCTTAGGAAATTTTTTGGACATTTGGAACAATTGGGACAATGTCACAGATGAACTACATGGCCTAGAAATGTTGAATAAATTGAGAAAAACTCATATATGTCACAAATGAATACAATATATGAAAATATTAGCCTATTTTTTGTTTACTGCTATAGGATATGCGCAGATCAATTATAAAAGGTTAACATTTGGGATCCCTGGGTGGCGCAGCAGTTTGGCGCCTGCCTTTGGCCCAGGGCGCGATTCTGGAGACCCGGGATCGAATCCCACGTCGGGCTCCCGGTTCATGGAGCCTGCTTCTCCCTCTGCCTGTGTCTCTGCCTCTCTCTCCCTCTCTGTGTGACTATCATAAATAAATAAATTTTTTTTAAAAAAGGTTAACATTTGTCAAAACCAACACACACACACACACACACACACACACCGAACACGGTTCAGTTGAGAGACACGTAAACAAACATCAAGATGCAGTATTAGTCAAAACTGCATAAAAGAAACTACAGTACCTCCTGTACTGCTGTGATAATCCTGTAGCCACCTCTTACTGCTACCTTGGGGAGCTCGTGTTACCGGGAAAATGCCACTGGGACGCTAATCAGCCCTGGGCGAGCCGTCTGTGTCTGTGGTACACTGAGTATTAATAGTAAAACGTAATCTCTTGTGGTCTTTGCTATTAACAGGTGCGTTTTGGGGTTGTCAAAAGTCATATGTGCACTTTCAACTGCACAGTGTGGTCAGTGCCCCAATCTCTGCCTCGTCCCGGAGTCAACTGTATTGTCTAATTTCCGATGTTTCTTCTTTGGATTAGATCATTCATTATTTTTTTTCCCCCAGCTTTAATGGGATTGAGTTAACAAACAATGTGTCAATGTAAGGTGGAGGACATGATGATTTGATATATATATATATAGTGAAATGAGTTAACATATCCTTCATTTTATGTGTCTTTTTTTATGAGAACATTTAAATTCTACTATCTTAGCAAATTTCAAGTATGTATGATATTATTATTATTATTATTATTATTATTATTATTATTATTATTTTTAGAGAGAGAGACAGCGAGCAGTGGGGCAGGGCAGAGGGAGAGGGAGAGAGAGAATCTTAAGCAGACTCCATGCCTAGCAGAGTCTGATGCAGAGCTTGATGTCACAACCTTGAGATCATGATGACCTGAGCTGATGTCAAGAGTCAGACGCTTCACGGACTGGGCCACCCAGGCGTCCTGCAACACAGCTTTTAAACTACAGCCACCCTTCTGTACTTCCAAACCCAGAACTTACTCTTCTAACTGAAACTCTGTACCCCTGGACCACCTTCGTCCCCTCTCCTGCCCCTCCCACCCCCCAGCAACCACCCATCTACTATGTCTATGCAACTTTTGTTTTGAGATTCCACATATAAGTGAAATAACAGTATTTGCCTCTCTCTGTGTGACACTTTACTTATCATGATACCCTCCAGGTTCACCCATGTTGTTGCAAATGGCGGGATCTCCTTATTTTTTTGTGGGGAGAAAATACTCCATTGCATACATATGTGACGCATTTTATCCATTTATCCATCCACAGACTTTGGTTGTTTCCATGTTTTAGCTATTGTAAATAATGCTGTACTGAACACGGGGGTTGAGACACCTTCTCAAAAACCTGATTTCATTTTTTTCCAGATATATTCCCCTAAGTGGGATTGCTAGATCATATGGGTATTCCATTTTTAACTTTTTAAGGAACTGCCATACTGTTTCCCAGCCTGGCTGCAACCGCTCTGCTTTGCATTCCCATCAACAGTGCGTGAGGGTTTCTCCACATCTTTACCAGTATTTGTTATGTCATTTTTTTGATGAGATTCCTTTTATTATTATTATTATTATTATTATTATTATTATTTTCATTTTTAATTTAAGTAAGTTCCATGCCCAACACGGGGACTGTGACCCTGAGATGGAGAGATTGAGATTTGTATGCTCTCCTGATGGAGCCAGCCAGGTGCCCCGAAAATAGCTATTCCTAACAAGCGTGAGGTGATACCTTATTGTAATTTTCACTTGTATTTCCCTTGTGATGACTTGTGATGTTGAGCATCTGTTCATAAACCTGCTGCCATTCTTATGTCTTCTTTGAAAAAAAAATGCTCAAGTCCTTTGCCCATTTTTTAGTTGGATTGTTTTATTTATTTTTTTGCTATTGAGTTGTATGAATGCCTTATATATTTTAGATATTAACTCATCAGACATATGATTTGCAAGTATTTCCTCTCATTCTATAAGTTGCCATTTCACTTTGTTGATTGGGCTTCCTTTGCTGGACAAAAGCTTTTTAGTTTGATATAATTCCACTTTTTATAATTCCACTTCCTCTTTTTAGTTTGATATAAATGGGGTGTCTTTCCATTTATCTGTGTCTTCTTTAATTTCCTTCATCAGTGTTACAATTTTCATAGTGCAGGTCTTTCATTTCTTTGGTTAAGTTTATTCCCAAGTATTTTATTCTTTTTGTTGCTATTGTGAATGGGATCATTCCTTAATTTTCATTTTGGATAGTTTATTCCATACAGAAAAGTGGCTGATTTTATATGTTGATTTTATATTCTGCAGTTTTAATGAATTTATTAGTTGTGCCAGTTTGTTTTGTTTTGTTTTGTTTTGTCCTTAGAGTATTACATATCTATGATCATGTCATCTGGAAAATGATAATTTTACTTCTTCCTCTCCAATTTGGGTTTTATTTCTTTTTCTTGTCTAATTGCTGGCTAGGACTTCTATGTTGAAAAGAAGTGGTTCAAATGCGCATTCTTGTCTTGTACTGGAACTTACAGGGAAAGTTTTCAGATTTTCCGTGTTGACTCTGGGGTTAGACATGCATTTTTCATATATGGCCTTTATTATATTAAGTTCCTTCTATATCTATTTTGCTGAGAATTTTAATCATGAATGAATGTTGAACTTTGTCGAATGCTTTTTTCTACATCTACGGAAATGATCATGTGTGTTTACTGCTTTCATTTTGTTACTGGGTATATGACACTGATTGATTTGCATATATTGAACCATCCTTGTACTCGAGGGACAAATTTCACTTGGTTGTGGTTTATAAGCTTTTTAATGTGCTGTTAAATTTAATTTTCTAGTATTCTATTAAGGATTTTGGGACCTATGTCTATCAAAGATATTGGCCTATAGTTTTCTTGCAGTGTCTCTGACTTTAGAATCTGGGTGACATAGCCTTATCAAATGAGTTTGGATGTATTCCAGCTTGTCTTTTTTTTAAAAGGGTTTAAGAAGAATTGGCATTAATTCTTATTTGAATATTTGGTAGAATTCAACCCTTTAAACTATCTGGTCCTGGGCTTTTCATTGTTGGGAGGTTTTTAATTATTAGTTTAATCTTATTTATTACTGGGGTGGAGACATTTTTAAAATCCAAAGTAAAGCCAGAAAAAAAAATTGAAGTGACAACCAGGAAACAAATAACAAACTGGTATAACAAATTGTTGATCATATCAACAATTACATTAAATACTGGCAGACTAAACATTGCGGTTAAAGGACAATCTCTAAATTCTCAGAATAGATAAAATGCTGTATACAGGAAAATTATTTTAAGTAAAAAAGACGAATTGGTTACAATTGAATGGATAGAAAAAGATATCCTGTCAGCAGTAAACACAGAAGGCTGGTAAGAAAGGGTATCACCGGAGTTAAAGATGAATGTTTCATGATTATAAAGGAATCGATGCATCAGGATGTTTTAATAATCATGTGTATGTGCCGAATTACAGCTTCAAAATACAAGACGCAAAAATCAACAGAATTAGAGTGAGAAACACACCAGTCTATAGTCACATTGGAAGATAACATAGCTCAGCAGGGGAAAAATTTATCCACTGGCTTTTTAGCTATACCCTCTGCATTATTTGTTCTTAATGGGTGCTGTGAGGATTATACGTATCCTGAACATCTACAGTCCATTTAGATTAATTATTAGTGCTTTATATAAAATGTAGATACCTTGCAATCATATAGATGTATTTATCCTGTCCTATGTTTTATGTTAGAGTTGGCATTTCTGTAACATTTACATATCTTGTAATTTCTAGAGGCAATAACCAGTCCTTCACATTTACTCAAATTTTTACCATTATTTATATTCTTCATTCCCTTCCAAGATTCCAAGTTTCCATTTGGTATTATTTCCCTTCACTCTGAAATTTTCCTTTAGCGTTTCCTTTGTGCAGGTCTGACGGCAATACATTCTTTATTTTGTTTTATCTGAAGAGGTCTTTCTTTTGTCTTCCTTCTTGAAGGCTATTTTTGCTGGATACTAAATGCACTGACAGTAGTTAATGTCTCTCAGCACTTTGAAGATTATGTTCCACTATTGCGTAGCTTCCATTGTTTCTGATGACAAATTCAGCAGTTCTCAGAATATGTTATTTTTCTCTAGTTGTTTATAAGACTTTTCTCTTGAAGTCTGTTTTTAAGCCATTTCTTTATAATGTACATAAATATAGTTTGTTTTTTTAAATTTTGTTTGGATTTGCTGAAATTTTAAGTCTATCAATTGGGGAAAAATTGGGGAAACCTTTTGGCCCTTGTATCTTCACATGTAGTTTTCTCTTTTTCTTTTTCTGGGACTTTATTGAAAACATCAGACATTTTGGTGTGTTTCACACATCTTTGAGGTTCTATTTTTACTTCAATTTTTTTTCTCTCTTCTTAAAATTAGAGAATTTCTATTGACTTATCTTGAACTTCACTGCCTTTTTCTTTTGTTACTTTCACTCTGCTGTTATCCAGTGATATTTTTATTTAAGATATTGTGCTTTTCCACTTTAGGGTTTTGATTTGGTTCTTTTTTATAGTTCTTATTATCTCCTGAAATTTTTCCATTCTTTTCATTCATTATAAGCCTATTTTTCATTTTGCCATTAAGCATATTTGTAAGCCGCAGCAAATTTTTTGTCTGCTAAATCTAACACCTAGGTCATCTCGGGTTGGTTTCTGTTGACTGTCTTTTTTCTTGGGAATGAATCATTTTCCTGGTTTTTTATACGCTGAATAATTTTAGCTTATATCCTACCCATTGCAAATGTTATGCTTATGAGATGCTGCATTCTCTTATATTCTTATGAGAAGTATGCTTTTGTTTTAGGAGGCAATACGCTAAATGGACCCACAATGAAAATTCTGCCCCTTGGCTGGCAATTCACATCTTGGTTCAGTTCTTTTACTCTTAGCGAGGCTACGAGGCTGCGTGGTGCCCACTGCTTGCGTGCATTCAAGGTTTTAAACAGAATTTACTCAGAGACTTTCTGGCTCTCTGGCCTTCTCCTTTTACATATTCTCCCCTCACTTTCCAGAGGCTGGTGGCCACGTGAATTCTGGTCCTGGTTTTCCAGACCAGGAAAACTGGTGATCATGAATTACTTTCTTGAGTCTACATATAAGCTACTGAATATATATTAATTTTCTATTGCTGTGTAGCACATTAACATAAACTTAGGTAGTTTACACACACACCCATTTGTATCTCACAGTTTCTAATGATCAGCAGTGTGTGAGCCTGGCTAAGCTGGGTCCTCTAAAGTATTATCCAGGCTGCATTCCCATCTGGAATATCCACTTGCAAGCTCACTGATTGTTGGAAGAGTTTCTGTCCTTGCAGCTGTCTGACTGAGAGACCTGGCTTCTTACTATGGGCTGGGGGGTCATCTTCAGGTGCTAGAGGCCACATGCATTTCCCTACCACATGGTATTCAAAGGCAGTTCATGTCATGAGTGTAGCCAGTCTGAGGTCGGCACAGGAATCTTATGGAACACAACGTCATCAAGTGACATCCCATCACCTTTACCATATAATGGAATCTAATTAAGTCAGGGACATCCCATATTCCACAGGTCAGAGATGAGTTACAGGTCCCAGTGTATCCAAAGAGAGGGGATTGTACAAAGATGTGAATAACTGGGGACTACAGTAGGGTATGTTGGCCACCAGAACCAAAAGTATACTTATAGTCTTATATTTTGGGGCTTTCAGAGGTAAAATAACTTCTCTATGGTTATAAAGGTTAGTGTTGATGTCACCTCAGATTCAAATCCAGGCAAAGCCTTATCTTTCCAGGTATACCACGTACATCCGAACAAACAAAGCTATGCTCTACACTGTGGGAACAGTCTGGATTCAGCCACAGAGAAGCAGCAATAAAAAAAAGCATGACATCTGCAAATCACTGCTTTCCAATCTCCTGGGAGTCACGGGAGACACCTCATCAATGTCTGCAGCTCATAACTCTCCAACATGAAATTAGTTTCCAAAGTCCCAGACTTGCCTGAAAGCTTTTTATTTCCCCATATGTATTTAAAATCACCAGAGAGTTCATCATATCAGAGAGTCCCACAAATGACACGCTTTAATTCAGGAAAATCAAAATATTAAAACACATCTATCGAAATTATAGGAACATTATCTGGCAAAGAAAATTATCTTAGTGTGGTTATAAATCAAATTTCTCTGGTGATTTTTATTATTTCTCTTAAGTCACCAAAGTAGTCAGGGTCTATATTCTGGAGTCGGTTGTAATCCTAATGATATGTATGATAACACAGTTTCTAATGGTTCATATCAGGAACTAGTTCGATACTAACAGAGTTATTAATTTCATAAATAAGAGTTATGAAGCATCAATCTGAGAACCAAGTTCTTTTCCAGAAGCCGGAACTTACTAGCTGGCTTGTGTGGGCAAGTCCATTAACCTTGCGCCCTTGTTTATAAAGTAAACGAAGGAGAGAGCTAAGCTGTGTTCTGGATCTGCAGAAGGTCCTTTCACCTCTAAAATTAGAAACTGTGCCTTAAGCCTCTCAATGTTAATATAGAAATTGGAAACTAAGAAAAGTTCGTAAGGGGAAAAATAAGATTTTGTATCTCAAATATAGGTCAGCTGTGTGTTGAACTAATGCCTTTGCAGTAAACCGATGTGACCCCCACACAAACAGGCAGATGCTGATAGTTGTTATCTAGATTTCCCAAATTATTCCCAGGGTAAGACTGTTCACTTGAAAACAACGTCCATCTACGCAGGGCTTTATGTATTTGAAAATTCTTGCTAATTTCGTAAGCACTGTTATAAGTCCTATTAATACATTAGCCTTTCAAAAGCACGTTGGGTATGTAGACAGGCACGGGTATTATTCTTATTTTACTTTTGAGGAAACGGAACCCAGGAAAGTTGACTGACGAGTCCTTTTGAGCGACTTGTCCAAAGTTATACAGATAGCATATGGGAGAGAAAAACCCTACAACCTCCAAACGACTAGATCTCATTTATTTATTTATGTATTTTAAAGATTTTATTTATTTATTCATGAGAGACACAGAGCAAGAGAGAGAGAGGCACAGACACAGGCAGAGGGAGAAGCAGGCTCCATGCCGGGAGCCCAAAGTGGGACTCAATCCCAGGTCTCCAGGATCAGGCCCTGGGTCGAAGGCAGGCGCTAAACCGCTGAGCCACCCAGGGATCCCCTAGATCTCATTTAAATGAGTATATCTCATGATAGGTGTATATTTCCTGCAGCAAAGACACGCTACACACTTTCATGCTTCCTGATGGAATCCTGTTTTGGAGACCTTTAACATTCGGGAGGAAGTAAGTAGTAAATAGAGTAGAATGGAAAATAAAGAAAACCCCAGAGCCCTTTATAACTCCAGCCTGAGTGGACTGGAGAGGGACAAGACAAAGTTGTAAAGATGGTGTGCTGAACGGGAGAAACGAAGTGCATGGAGAGGGAGGGTGGAGGATCTTAAAGCAGAAGTTATTTCACGGACAAATCTACCCATGAAAAGTGTTTCAGACATCAGTGAAGCTTCACTAAAAATATTTTCCTAAATGGGGCACTTGGGTGGCTCAGTAGGCTGAGCATCCAACTCTTGATTTTGGCTCAGATCATGATCTGAGGGTCCTGGGATCAAGTCCCGCATCGGGCTCTGCACTCAGTGGGGAGTCTGCTTCTCCCTCTCCCTCTCTATCCTTCTCCCTCCGCTCCTTTTCTCACTCTCTCTCTCTAAGATAAAAAAATAAATGAAATTCATCAAAAAAAAATTTACTCACAAATATACTGTAAGAGAGGCATTTGGGGAAAGTGCATTTACCATGTCTAAATAAAAAGATATTTAAGATTTTGCTTTTTAAAGGAAATGGTGAAATCACTTATCAATAATCATCTACCGTTGTGGTGAATCACTTACTATACAATCTTTAGTTTTAACTGCAGTAAAATACACACAATATGAAAATAAGCTCTAAGGACACAAGTCAGTAGTGTTAGGTCCATTCAAAGTGTATAACCTGTGACGCCCGGGTGGCTCAGCGGTTTAGCGCCACCTTCGGCTCAGGGTGTGACCCCGGGGTCCTGGGATCGAGTCCTGCCTTGGGCTCCACACATGGAGCCTGCTTCTCCCTCTGCCTGTGTCTCTGCCTCTGTGTGTGTCTATCATGAATAAATAAATAGAGTCTTTAAAAAAAAGTGTATAACCAGCTCCTGACCTCTTTTCATCTTGCAAACAGGAAACCCTATACTTACAAAACAACTCCCCCAGCCCCTGCAGCCTCCAGTGTACTTTCTGATCCTATGATTCTCACTGCTGTGGGCACATCCTGTAAGTGAAGCCATACGGTATTTGTCTTTTTGTGATGGGCTTACATCACTTAGAGCAATATCAAGGGTCAGCCGTGTTATAGCAGGTGTCAGAATTTCCTTCCTTTTCAAGGCTGAGTAACATTCCATTGTATGCACATGGATATACAGCATTTTGTTTCCCTTTATCAATGGATGGGCGTTGGGTGGTTTCTGCCTCTCGGCTACTGTGAATAATGCTGCCAATAACTTGGTTGTGCAAATATCTCGAGACTCTGTTTTCGATGATTTTGCTTATAGATCCCAAAGTGGACCTGTTGGATCATACGGTAATCCCACTTTTAATTTTTCCAAAAACTGCCACACTTTTTTGTAGCGGCTGCACCATTTTACATGCCCATCAAGAGTGCACAAGGTTTCCCCATGGCCTTGACCACATTTGTTATTTTCTGGGTTTTTTTTTTTTTTTTTTGTCTGTTTTGGTTTGGTTTTGATAGCAGTCGTCCTAATGTGCATCAAGTAGAATCTCATTCTGGTTCTGGTTCGTAATTCCCTCACAACGAGAGGTGCTGAGCACCTTCACCTGTGCTAACTGGCCCTCTGCATGTTTTCTTTATGGAAATGTCTATTCAAGTCCTTTGCTCCCTTTTGAGTTATTTTTTATTGTCGTGTTATATGCGTTCTTTATATATTTTGAATACTCGCATTTTCTCAGACATACGACTTGCAAAGATTTTCTTGCATTTTGTAGGTTTCCTTGTCACTCTGTCGATTGTGTCCTTTGATGCAGAGAAGTACAGCTTCACAGAGACTGGAAACTGTGTGAAGTTGGCGGAGAAAGAAATCAAGTGTCTCTAAACACGAAGGGCAGGCAACCACAACGAAGCCAGACAGAGGAGGCTGGGAACGGAAGGTCAAGACCGCAGAGGACTTGTGCGTGGCTCCGCACTTGGCTCTCAGTTCCTAAAGCTCAATGGTGCCTCAAAGAGAGGAATTAGGGCCTTTTGCACGATAAATTCAGAATTCTTATTTGAATTCTAAAGCCCATTGTTCAGCTTGCTGGATATCAGGGTGGTTGGAAAGAGTCCTAAAAATATTTGCGTACAAAGAAGCAAAATGCAACCTTCAGAAAAATAACGAAATCATGATTTTACCAGATTCTCTTTTTTATAGCAAGAAACACAGACTCTTCGTTAACAGGGTTGGCGGCCAAACACAAAGGGACCGAGGTGACAGTGTATGAGCGAGCAGGAGAGCAACACAGTTAGTGAATATCTGAACCACGTGAGGTTATGACGGACAGCCCGACTTCGCGTCCTTTGTGTCGCCGCAGCGTCAATGTGTAGGAAAGCGGCGAGCTCCCTCTTCATTTTGATTTTTATCTCAGGGGCCTCCACAAATGTCACACCCGAACGACAGCTAAAAATACATGAGAACCTAATCTTCTTCAAATAAGCTTGCTTCTGTGGCTGGACGTGTCAGGGAGGAAGGGACCCGCAACAAAACGGAGACGTAAAACCACCAAAATAGCTCCCGCTTCCTCTCTCTGCGAACCCTCCGTATCCTCTGCCCTGTTATCTCGGCCCAGGGAAGTTCGTCTGCGCCCCGACTGTTTTCCTAGGCTCTGCAACGGGATGGGGCTCCGCAGGTTCACATGGATGTTTGTTTTGATGAAGGGATAAGACTTCCTCTGAACACAATGCAGATCCGCATCTCGGCCTCCTCGCGGAAGAAGGAAGCGTCCCAAATATGCAACCTCCTAGCATTTCCACTTCCTCCAGCAGTTAAGGAAAAAAAAATTTTTTTTCTGTACCATAATACATTTTGTGTTTGCTTTTCCATATTTTAGGATCTAAACAAAACCCGTATGTGGTGGTTTCTTTCAAAAGGAGTTCACGCAAAGCTGTTGTCTAATTCTGCACTAGTTTTGTTCATTTGCTAACCTGGCAGATATACTTTATATGCAGAACATTTGAAGACTAAGTGACAGAAATATTTCTTAGAAGGGCTGACTCAAAAAGCAGCCCGAGTCAGGCTAGGTCCGAAAGACCCTTACACGGTCCCACTTGTTTTATCCTTAATTCCCGTGAAGACTTCTGAAGCCCCGCAACACACGGGATGAGCAGATGAACAGATTTCTGCAAATTGGGTAGAGCCAAAAAGATAATAAACAGTATCAATGGGTTTCAGGTTAGCCAAGCTTGCGTATCTTTGGCAAACGGGATGAAATCCACTCCACCGATCTGCTGGTCTCACCCAGGGAACAGCAGGCGAGCATTCCTCATGACTGGTTTGCCATTTTGCTTCATTTCCTTGACAAACGGCACACAGGGAGGGGAACGGATTGGGTCATGACTCTGCCAGATGTTCCAGCTGTAAGGTCCCCCCCCCCCCTTAAAGCAGAGTGGGCTGCTGAGAAAGAGCTCCATGGCCTCGGGGCACCGGGGATTTGCTCTGTGAAGAATCAGGGGACTCGCTGTGCAGAATGGAGCATGAAGATGTTCTTCGTCCGAGATCTTTAGAATTATTTGTTTTTTTAAAGATTTATTTATTCATTTTAGAGAAAGATGGAGTGAGAGAGAGCATATGAGGAGGTGCAGAGGCAGAGGGAGAGAGACAGCAACTTTAGCGGACTCTGCGATGAGCACAGAGCCTGATGCGGGATCTCATGACCCTGAGGTCACGACGTGAGCCCAAACCAAGAGTCTGATGCTTAACCAACTGTGCCACCCAAGGGGCCCTAGAATTGATCCTAATCCTGGGTGTTTCGTTCTCCACCAGCAAACACACGCCTCCTCCGTCAACGATGAGGAAGTGAGTGTGCTCCTCTGTTCCAAATCTTCCATCCATTTGAGAATCTCTACGTCACACGAGATGAGGGCAGCAGCGGCGGCACGACCCACCAGCACCTGCTGCCCCGCCCCCCCATGGCATCTCTTGCAGAAGGTGCAGCGCTGGGATTCCAGCCCACCTGTTGCCACTCAGGCACGATGCCACTTGATGGCCACACATTTCCCTCTGATCCCCGTCAGCGCCCATGGGAGAAAACTTCCAGCAGGAAAGGTGTTTGTGGCAAGTGTGGGTTTTGGCCCTTACCGGTCTGGCTCCGTGACCTCCACCTGCCTTGGGAAACCCTGTGTCCGCACTGGCACGATGAAGACAGGAACAGTACCTCCTTCACAAGGACGTCCTACTGATCAAGGTAAACGCGACGACGATGTACCTGAGTCTCAGCAGAGGAGCTGAAACGCAACAGGGACTGAGCCATCTTTGGGTCATTGTAACTCTTAGTGCTGACCTTGGGACCTGTCGGCTGAGGACTGGATGACGAGCCTTCTCTGTCCAGCTGCCCTGGAAACTGCTGGGGAAGAATCTGGAGGTGACACCTTCACCCCGTCTAGTCTCTGGTCCCTGGCATGCGGATTACGGGACATCCTAAAAAGCAAAGCTGCGAGTGCGAATTTCCCATGGATTGGACTCGGCCCTGGATGGGCCCACACGCCGCGATGCACCCAGACAGAGGCCATTTGCTGGGATTTGGGGACAGAAGATCAGAAGATGCTAAATGCTCCATCAAACACCGTGAACCTTTAAAGTACTGAATCTTATTTGTCCTTGAATTCCCAACGGTCACGAAAACTGTGCATAAACAGAAACCCAGCTTCCCTTTGTTGTTAAATTCTGCTCCTGCCCCCAAGTTTGCACCTGGACGTCCCAACTCCTGGTACCTCAGTGGTGACTGTAGTTGGGGAGAGGGTCTTTAAGGAGGTGATTAAGTCAACATGAGGCCACTGAGGCGAGTCCCATGTTCCTTGTCGAAGAGGAAGAGACACTAGGGATGTGCGTGCTGGCAGGGACGGCCCCGCCGGCCACAGGGCGTCTCGGGAGCGCCCCGATCATGCACTAACAGCCTCGGGACCGTGAGAATAAATGTCTGTGACTCAAGACCTCGAGTCCATGGTGTCTTGTGGTGACAGCCCAGCAAACTGGGTGCCCTTCACCTCAGGGGGCAGGTGGCCCCTGGGCCCAGGAACAGTTCAAACCACCATGGGTTCCAACAACAGTTTGCACAGACAGCACCTCGACCGCCGTGGCCTCGAGAAAGCCACTCACCCTCCGCGCACCCATCTCCTGTGCAGAGGGGACACGGCCCCTACAAGGGCGGGTACAGAAGCCTAAGGAAGCATGGCCTGGCCTTGCTGGGAGACCTCGCGAGCCAACACGCGACCTAACCACCACGGGGTGCTTCTGCGGATTCGTCACGTCGGCGCCCCAACTCCACATCACAGGGGATTCTTTCCTACATTCCATGAAAACAGACATTTCTAGAATAGCAGGCCCAGGCACTGGTCCCCGTCCTGTCCTCTGGGCACAGCCCCCACCCAGGACGGGAACTGGTCCCGTCCCAGTGAACCTTCACAGTTCTTGGCTTAACTATTCTAATTTCTGCTCTTTCTTCTAGGACTCTTCGATGTCTAGAATGTTCTCTTCTTGGCATTTTTTAAGTTTTTTCCTCTCCAAATGCAGTGCGTCCCCGTCTGTCCAGGCACCAAGTAGTGTGGGACAGGGCCTCGCCACCCTACCACCGCACTGCAGTGGGTTTGGGCGAAGGCTGCTGTAAGCTCCTCCCAGCTGGCTGCCGGCACGTCCAACGCACCCGAGCCTTTTCCTCAGCTGCAGCCACTCTTACACGCTGGGAATCGCGGGGCTCAGGGTCGGCCTTGGACTGAGGCACATCCCGGAGCCTCGATGGGACACAGGCCTGGGGATATGCCTGTGCAGGGTCTACAGCATGGGGGGCGCGGGAGCGACGGGCGTGGGGGCGTCGGAGACCCTGGGGCCTCTCCCCCCAAATGGCAGCTCACTGAGGATCCCCTGATGCCGGCAGGACCCCTGTGTAGCTGCCCCCTCACACCTGAGCCTCCGGCTGGATACGCCTGCCACGTACGACGTCTCGGGCCGCAAGGCCCGTTCTCCCCGTGTCACCGGGCCTTCCGGGTGGGCCGCGGCTCACGTCCAGGGCTGAGCATACGCCGCAGGGTCTCGCAGGCCTCGCCCCGGCCCTCGGGTCGTTCGGCCCACACACAATTGTTGATAAAACGCTCACCGATGGGCCACGGCCCGCCAAGCGTTGTGCATGGGGCTGGGACGCACCTACTGGGCCCCAGTCGGGATTCAGTCACGGGGACGGCGAGCATATACTGTGTCCTCGAGGCCAGAGGTGCTGGGGGGGGGGGCTCCTGAACCTGTCACCGTGGTCCCCTCGACAGACAGAGCGGCTCCTTCCTGACCCCTGCTTGCGCAGCCCTGGGGAGAGCTCGGGGCGAGAGGTCACGGCAGGGCCGTCACCCGCCGATGCTGACCAGCGGCCTGCGTGTCCCGGGCCTGGGGAGAGCTCATCACGCCGCGGGCCGGGAGGGTGCGACCCCAAGCCGGTCGGAGGCAAACGTGCTGAGGGCGTCAGTCTGCTTTCACCCCGAGGGAAAGCCCAAAGCCACCCACACAGGCTTTAGGCTCCTCGGAGGGGAAGATGCAGCAGGAAGGTGCTGCTTCTCTCTGCAGACCCTCACCTGCCACACCTGCTTTGGACAAAAAGCGGGGGAGGGGCACCCAGGGCCCTTTCCTTGAGGACGTCTGAGTCCCCATGAGGAAAGAAACGTGCCTGGACAGACTCAGAAATAAACCCACAGGAGACACCCCGGCCTCAACATCCCCTGCTGTCTGCCCCGGGGCCGAGGGGCTTTCCTGCAGGGTTATCGGGGGTGAGAGGGGCCACCTGGGTCCTCTCCACCTGCCCCCCCTCCCCACCCGGGGCAGAGGTGCTCTGCTGAGGCATCAGCCTGCAGCCCCGAATCACAAGGCTGCTGCCTGCATGGCTTTTGACCTCAAAGAGGGCCGGGCCCTGCAACAAGGGAAGGAAACGCCAGCGCGACGCTCCCACGGTGTCCAGGACATGAAAGTGCCGTGCAGCCAAGGCTGGGGAGCTGGAAAGCCCCCTGGCACCCCCGGGAGGAAGCCTGGCAGCTGCTCTGGGCTCCTACGATGTCCACGCAAACCCTGCGGTGACCCCTGACACACGGGACCCCCCACCTCGAGGCCGGCACCTCTTCCTCTCCAACGTCTGTTTGTCTCTGAGGAAGTCGCAGCAGGGACGTGGCCCGCTCGAGGCACATTCCTTCCACGGCTCCATCTGTGCACCTGCGGAGACAGGCCCCGGCCTCTGCAGCTCAGAAGGGCCGCCACGCATGGCGGAGGATGCGCAGGGAGGGCCGGGCCCTTGGCTGCGTGGTCTCTGACCTGCAGCCTGGCCTGACTCAGTTTCCTCCAGTCGACGGAACAAGAGCCGTCGTAATGGGCAAACTCGCCATCTTAAGGAGGGTCACGTCAAGGATTTAAGTGGCCGTGTCTTTTACCCGTGGCAAAAAAGCGCAACACACAGGCACACACACGTCTGTGCAAGTGTGATTCTGAAGAAACGTGGTTAAGAAACAGTAAAAGACCAAACCAGGGGTGCCCAGGGGGCTCAGTGGTTGAGCATCTCCCTTTGTCTCAGGCCATGACCCCGGGGTCCTGGGATCGAGTCCTGCATCGGGCTCCCTACAGGGAGCCTGCTTCTCCCTCTGCCTGGGTCTCTGCCTCTCTCTCTCTCTCTGGGTCTCTCAGGAATAAAAAAATAATTAAAAAAAAATAAAAGACCAAACCGACATAAAGGCATTTAGTAGGATACGCAGATCGCAGGCAGGACAGCCTGGGAGGAGAAAATCAGCGAAACACAGAGAGGAGGTGGGGGTGGGTAGGGACGGGAGCTTCCCGTCCTGCTGGTGCTCCCCTGGGGCTCCTCCCATTCTATCTGCAGCCTGCGTGAGGCTCCTGCACCCCCGGAGCCCACGTGAGAACTGTACTAAGTGGCAGCATCCAGCCTCCGGCCACTCCTGCGGCCCCTTCCCCTTCCTGGGGCTACAGGTGCCCCTTCCTGCTCATCCTCACGGAGCACAGACGAGGTGGGGTGCGCGTGCGTGGGTCCCGTCTTCAGAGGCCAACCCCTCCCTGGGAGGCCCGGTCACCACGGCAGCCCCGGCCGCACAGCGCGCAGACTTCGCACACCCTCCTGTCTCCACGCACCACTCGCACAGCCCCGCCGTCTACACCACACGGTCATTTCTAGCTCCGGCATAGGGCGGGACCTGCACGCGAAGGGCTCCTACACCGTGGCTTCCTAGGGACGGGGCTGCCCGACGTGCTGCCGGCTGTCACCTCCTTGCATCATACTGTGAGGTCAGTGGTTCTCCGGTGGAGAGGGGAGCTGTCTCTACGCACCCGGTAAACGAATCGCGAGCGGAGGAAATGCATTCACACGGATGCTCACCCCCGTGGTGGCACTGGCCCTGAGGCCCTGAGACATGTCGGCGGCACTGAGACAGAGTTCCCTGCCCCTGGGCTTCGGTGTCGGAAGCTGGAAGAGAAACGGGACAGAGGGAGGAGGTGGCTGCACTGGCCAAGTGGCCTTCGAGCGGGGCACGGGCAAGGGGACAGGACGAGGGCAGGGCCTCCCGGGAGCACGGCGAGGTCGTGGAGGCCCGCAGGCCTGGCTGGGAACTTGGGTTACCCTCCAATGTGTGCAAAGGGCAGACAGGCCCCCGCTTCTCTAGTGACAAGTGCGGCTCCGGAGGAGTCTGTAGACGGAGCCGGAGGCCACTGCAGGGGGGGTCGTCCCTGGGGAGCCTGCTGGGGTGGGTGCGGGGGAGCCGGCTGGCAGGCGGAGGGCTGGGGGCACGGGGGGTGTGCAGGTCTCCCCTCGCCGTTGCACACAGGGGGTTGGTCCACGGGGGCCTCTCCCGAGCCACCCCTGGAGTACCATCTGGTCAGCAGAGCGCTCGGGAAGCCAAAGCGCCCAGTCGCTCTCACGAGAGCGCCATCCGCACGCCGCAGATCATCACAGGTCTTCGATTATTACGAAGAAGAGTTTTTTAGAAGTCTCCAAGCATCATCCACTTGGCCAGAAACAGTCACTGCCACCGTGAGGCAGGAGCCTGCACCCCAGGAGGAGGACCGTGGGCGTGGCCCTGCGGGGACAGGGACCCCGGACGTTCCAGCCTCTAAGCCACGGCCGTGAGTCCTCACAGCAGAGGGGAGGAGGCAGCAGGGGCCCAGCCTGGCCCGTGGCCCTGCTCGGGGGGCACCAGGGCTCCCGCGGCTGCCTCCCGGGAGCCTTCTCTCTGTGGGCCGGGAAGCAGAGCAAGGCCAGGAATACTCCAGAACGAGGTGAAACACCGTCGCAGGAGCGCTCAAACACGCACTTCGATCCTGGATGAGACGTTTCACTGGGGGTGGGCTCAGCCAAGCTCTACGATTCCCCGTAATCCTCTAATCACCTGGTTCTCATGATGCTTCCAGAAATGGAACCTCAGGTGGGAATGTTTGCCCCTGATTTCTAACGCGTGCAGATCACCCTAATTATTTACAACACTGAACAAAGCACGCTGCGTGTTTGTGTGCACGTTGCACCGAGATATTCAAGGAATGAATATTAGTTCATGCTCTCAAGTGCAGGGCTTGCAAGCAGCAGCCGTTCGACACAGATTTATTGAATGCATAAGCCATTTTTCATGGAAAAATCCATTTTGGGTAGTACCAATAACTGATCATAACACCAACCTCCACCATCGCTCACTGGCATGGCCAACACCACCGGTTATTTTAATCCCAATGCAACAAACTTGAGATGGTGCAGAAGTGTGCTTGTCACGTCGGGATTTTATGGCGCTGAAGGCTTTCTGCAATGAATGTGATGATTCAAGTCCTATAGGACAAAAGAAAGCCGGGATAGCTCAAATACTTTCGGAATTACTTGTACTTACAATAAAAAAAGGATTTATAGCTCTTACGGGCACAAAAGCTGCGTAGAAGAACCGCGTGTCGGCTGAAAAATTAACGAAGAGCTGTTTATTCGGCAAATCGTAACTCCAGTTAGCACCGCGCTTTCTAGTAAGCTTCCACACGTTATTGCTAATCAATCGACAGAGACCAAAGCGAAAGAAGCTACTCTGTACCCGGGGAAGCACTGTACGGTGGCAGAGGTCAGCACGTGGGGTTTACTGGGTTGCTTTGATCCTGAATAGGTAAACTGAGTCACCCAAGTACGGGTTCCTTCATGGGATTCTATTCTCGTTACTCTCCGAGGCTCCAGAGACACAAAGGGACGAGCGCCTGTGTCCTGAAAATCTCTGGGAGCGCAGACTAGTGAACAGGGCGTGCGCCGTGTGTGAGCGACGGGCAACATGCCTCCACGGGGTGTGGCCCTGTTTAACAGAATGAACCTGCCCCAGGGCCTGGGCAACTCCTTGCTCTACGTCTGATGTTTGCGGCAATGGAGAGTTTGATTTTTAAATGTGATCTGCACCTGGTTAATGCAGGAGGCCGGCCGCGGCATAGAGCCATCGCCCCCACCGCCCGGCCCTCCCTGCCTCGGGCTCCTGCAGCCCCCGAGGTGTGGCTCTCGCTCCACCTGGCCGTGCAGGTTGCACACCTCCGGGTAGTTCAGGGACTCAGCAAGGCGACACTGCCAGGAGTGACAAGAGCTGGGATCTGGGCCCAGGAAGCCGCTCCAGGGCCCATGCTCTGACCTCTAGGTCACGCACCTGGGAAGGCTGCTTTTAGTGTTCCCGTTTTGCGGAGGAGGAAAACTAAGGGCCAGAGAGTGGGTGGAGAGGTGCCGGCGTGGGCACCTGTGTCTGCAGCCCCACTCACGATCTGAGATCCATGCCGACCCACAGCCCGAGGGACAGGTCGCCTGGCCTCCTTGGGGACAGCTGCTAAGACCCAGCATACAGAGGGGGCTCGGCCCTCGGTCGGGGTCAGCACAGAGCAGGGCGGAGTGAGGACCCTGTGGGATCTCCAAGGCCAAAGGAAGACAGACCCCGTCACCCTGTCCGGAATGGGCAATCCCTCTGTCCCTGACCCGAGCGCTCGGCGGGTCCCAGCAAGATGCAAGAGCTATTTATTCATCGGGACATCCAACGTCAGGCCTCGCAGATGCGCTCCCTTCCAGGTAGCTGCCCTGCCGGAGAATCCCTCCAGGTCTGTTAAAAATATTGCCGCCGGGTGGATCTCTCGGACATGTGCTAGCCCCGCGTCTGAGTGGGCGGATCGGGGCTGTGGCATCCTGCGGCCCGGCGGTTCTCAAAGTGGGGTTTGCCTGGGAACGTGCTGGAACGCAAATTCTCAGGCCCTGCCTCAGACCTACTGAATCAGAAGCTCTCAGGATGGAGCCAAGTCGAATGTGTTTTAACAAGCCCTTTGGGGGTGATTCTGATGCTCACGTAAGTCTGGAAAATCCTGACTTAGCATATGGTGCCCTCACACAGGCATCGTTCCCGTCTGAACGTTGCGCTTGGTCGGAGCTACATTCCGGGTACCGGGAGGCGGGATGGCGTCTGGCACAGGGAGCCATCCTCTTCTGCAAAGATAGCGCGTGTCTTCACCCGTCTTGCCAGTTTCTCTGCTAATGGGCTTGCACAAGGACACCCTGAGTCTCTCCCTTGGGCTCCAACACCCCCTGGGAAACTCTCTTTGAAAAGAACTTCCAGAAATTGTGAAGACTGATGATCGCGCTGTACGTACATCATCAGGTAACAAAAACGCGGACACAAAGACTGCGTTTTTGAGAATGTTTCCCATGAGCCAGGACATGGCTGAAAGGACTCCCTCTTTAAGACCTGAAGTAAGGAAGCACTGAAGTTTTCAGACCTGATGATAAGAAAAAAAAGAAAAAAAAAGAAAAAAAGAAAAACAAACAACAACAACAAAAAACTTCTAAAATAAGAAAATCTACACATTTTCCTTTTCCAAAACCAGTCATGTCCTTGAGAATAAGCCTTTCCTTTTCATTCAGGATATTGGTGTTAGCAACAGTTGCATATAAATAAGGCTTTCCAAACAAACATCTTATCTTTATATGGAAGGAAGTTCATGAAGAAGGAATTGACGTTTTTCCCCAACAACGACAACAATACATTTTTGGGTTCCTTTCCCAGAAATTAGTAAATAACAAAATACCTTTCATTTAAAAAGGAAATAAAAAAAAAAAAGGTCATAGCAAATGCTTAAATCTAATCCATATGCCACTCATATGCTTACAAAAGGAGAGGGTTTCTGTGAGCCTATTTCTCCACTCATTCCGTGCCAAATAAAACAGATTTCAGTAAAAAGCTTTTACCGCCTCACAGGGAACTCTGCTCATTCTTCGGGGTATAGAGAACTATTTATTTTTCATTCAGAATTCCCGGTTCTCTACTTACTATATACATTTTTGCACTCCAGCACACTGTACCCACTCTGGAGAAGCACGGTGAAGTCTGAAAAACACAACATCTTCTCCGGATGGAAGAAATTTTTAAATTTTTATTTATTTATTTATGATAATTACAGAGAGAGAGAGGCAGAGACATAGGCAGAGGGAGAAGCAGGCTCCATGCACCGGGAGCCCGATGTGGGACTCGATCCCGGGTCTCCAGGATCGCGCCCTGGGCCAAAGGCAGGCGCCAAACCACTGCGCCACCCAGGGATCCCGGAAGAAATTTTTAAAATGCTGATGTGGTTTAGCATCTACATTCTATAACATTAGGGAAATGCAATTCTCAATGCAAAAAAACAAAAAACAAAAAACAAACCAAAAAACTTGTACGTGATGATCCTGGAATTCGTCGTGACTGTCACTGCTAAAGAAATATCTGTCCCAATCAAAAGCAAAAAAGAGGTCCCCAGAGGGAGCCAGCTGAAAAAGTGCTAAATACTAGAAATATGGTCTGTGGGTTATGAAAAAGTTCAGACTCTAAACCCAGGAAAGGGACACCTGGGTGGCTCAGTGCTTAAAGCATCTGCCTTCGGCCCAGGGCCTGATCCTGGAGTCCTGGGATCGAGTCCCGTGTCAGGCTCCCTGCAGGGAGCCTGCTTCTCCCTCTGCCTGCGTCTCTGCCTCTCTCTGTGTCTCTCATGAATAAATAAATAAAATCTTAAAAAATAAACCCCAGGAAAATAAAGAGGCACACCATACACACCCATAGGAAGTAGCTTTGTGTTCGATTTGCACCATTCAATCATGCAAGGGTACAACCAAGTGAGGTTCCACGAGTGCCTGAAGTTCCTCGCATCAAAAGGTAGCTGAGATGTCACGGAGAACCCAAAACCACTGCGAGGCATTAGGAAATGCTTAAGAAACACAAAAATCAAAATGCCCTCTTCTAAAATATGTCGTGCTGCAGGCTTTGCCAGCGGAGCGCAAGGGCACAGCAGGGAAGGTCTGTAGATGGGAACGGCGTGGTCTCCAGGGATAGAGATTCCCTCTGGAGGGACAGAGGAGGATTCGGTAAAATTTATGAAACGTGATGGACACACGGGCGCCTGGCAGTTGCACGTCCGTCTCTGTTTCGGCCCAGGTCATGATCTCAGGGTCGTGGGATGGAGCCCTGCATCGGGCGCCACGCTCAGCGCAGAGTCTGCTTGGGATTCTCCTCCTCCCTCTACCCTTCCCACTTGTGCATGCTGCCCCCCCCACCCTCTCTCTCTAAAATAAATAAATACATTAAAAAAAAACAACTGATAGACTGATAGACAACCAGGCTCAAAAGGAAACCAAGCAAGAAGTCGGCTGCTCCAGAGAGACCCTCAGGGAACTTCTTTTTTTTTTTTTTTTTAAAGATTTGTTTATTTATTTATGATAGACATAGAGGGAAAGAGGGGCAGAGACACAGGAGGAGGGAGAAGCAGGCTCCATGCCGGAAGCCCGACGCGGGACTGGATCCCAGGTCTCCAGGATCACGCCCTGGGCCAAAGGCAGGCGCCAAACCGCTGAGCCACCCAGGGATCCCCCCTCAGGGAACTTCTTTTTTTTTTTTTTTTTAAATTTTTTTTTTTATTTATTTACTTATGATAGTCACAGAGAGAGAGAGAGAGAGGCAGAGACACAGGCAGAGGGAGAAGCAGGCTCCATGCATCGGGAGCCTGATATGGGATTCGATCCCGGGTCTCCAGGATCACGCCCTGGGCCAAAGGCAGGCGCCAAACCGCTGCGCCACCCAGGGATCCCCCCCCTCAGGGAACTTCTAAGCATGACCCCGAGACAGGGCTCCCACCTGGGAGGCACGGACTTGGTTTCTAGTTTATTTTAAGGAAAAGCGATTTTACAAATAAGCACAGAAGGGTTCCAGCTAAGACTCTCGGGATCGTGCAGCTATGACCGAGGCAGAAGGAAAAGCATGAAGGCCCCGTGGGGGAATAACTGTGTGCCCCACCAAGTCCCTGTTCCTGGTGTAGTGTCCTCCTTGCCCCCGCCCCCCATCTCCACCTCCTGGCTCAGGAAGCTGGGCCATCCGCCCCTGGGAAACCTCTGAGCGTCATGAAGAATAACGCATCCTTCTTGACTCTGCAGGTTGACCTCATGCCTTGCGATGCGGATGGAGTAGGCCCCGCTGTGGGCTCGGGTGGTTTGCCTCCGGGACCTCATCTTCCAAAGCTGGTTCCCCTCCCGGCCACCCTAGGGGCTGTCCCTGCTGCTGCCCACCCAAATGAGGAAGGACGCATCTCAAGAGCACAGACCACACTTCCCAGGTTTACCGTGTCCCATCCCAGCCCACGAGAGGAGGAGCTACCGTCAATGAGCAGCCGAGCCCCCAGGAGCGGAGGGACTGAGATTTCCAGGGGTGCTTCAAGGTGGCAGCAGACCCGCAGCAGGAAAGAAGCCCGGTCGAGACCCCGGCTGCTGGGGACAAAGGCTCTTTCCCGTCCACATGTAACGACAACCGTGCAAAGCCATTTGGTTGCTCTGAAGACAAACTTAACACTCCTGGCTTCCTGCGTACGCCGTCTCCACAAATGTCGTATCGCACAGAGAGCGACTTACTGCAAACACCGCTCCCCGCTCTCTGCTGTGAACCTGACGTCTCTGGGGCATCTCGTGGCACATTACCTGTCGTCCCTCTCCCAGTCAAAGCCCAGGTTCCTGCCGGGGACCCGACCCATGCAATTCTCTCGGGAAGCGATCGTGACGATGCCCTAAATTTCAATGCTAGGGATAGCAAGCCCAGGCCTCTTAACGCCTAGAAGCACAAAAGGTCTCCTCCTACCTTCCGTAACTGAAGGGGCTCGGCGTGGGATCTCACCTCGACTTCCACATAGACCTTAAATATTCCCCTGAAATGCTCTAGGGGTGAAGCCACACGTTGGAAGGGTCATAGGGCCTGCAGGGAGCTTCTAGAAGGAACCCCCGGTCCACATCGCGGATGCACCGGCCCGGAGAGCCACCCCACTACCCCAGCCTACCTTTTCCGAGGCCTTGTCCTGCACCGGTGGCCCCGTGCCAGGCGAGGTCGGGGGCGGAGGGGCCCGCCGCTTCTTCAGGTCTGACTTCACAGACACCCCCGAGATGTTGCTGAGCGACAGCGATGGACCCAACGGAACGGAACGAGGGTTCACGGATGGGGAGTTGGGCGTTGTCAGGCAGCCCTGTGGGGCAGACAAACAGAATACTCTCATCAGTGTCCCACGACTGCTGTGCGGGCGGGTGCTCCAGGCCGGACACAGCGTCAAGCCGCTCGCCCAGGCCCCCGACATCATCTCCACCACGATGGGCCTGTGTGGCTGTGCAAAACCCACATTCACCCTGTCACGAAGGCCCGGGTTCTCCCTTTTAGGAGAAGATGCTGCTGCGCGACGGCCTCCGGCCGCAAGGTCTGTTTTCGGGATCATGAATCAGCCGGCATTCCCGCCCAAGGTATGAGGGAGCCTCGCTGAGACGTTAGCCTGCCATCTGAGGACGCCCTGGGTGCCAGAGGGGAAGGAAGGGCCGAGAAGCCTACTGCTCCCGGAGAAGAGGACTGTCTTCGCTGGTGCTGACGACACTGCCTGCACCTCCGGCCGCCCGGTGATGACCCTCACGGCACCTGTTCCCTAGGACACCGACCACCACCCCTTTAGGAACACCCACTGATGACATGAATCTGTTGCAGGTAAACACAGGCTTCGGTCCAATTAAAGGTGGAGTTGCCGAGGTACCTGTGAACCCCCTGATCTCGTGCATCCCTGTGCGCCCCCACCCTGTGCATCCCTCGCGCCGGAAATCCTGCGGCCCAGTGCCTGGACTTTGCAGAGGGTGACTGCAAAGCCACGGGGTCACCTTCCGCCCGCGTCTCCCCAACAGCCAGCTGCCCCGGACAAAGCTCTGCGTACACCCCGCGGAGTTGTCTGCTCAGCTGCCCCGTCCCCAAGCGCCTCCCGCGTTTGGGGGAACCATGACTGCCCCCTCCGCCCCACCTTCCAACACCTCCTGCCGTCTGGAGAAGTAGGCCACCTGCTGCCAAGGCGGGGCGTAGGTTTCTTTGCACGGTCAGAGGTCGTGGATGAACGGACGAACTGAGCAAACGGCGCACCGCGAAGACCGCAGGGGCGCGGAGCACAGTCCCGTGTGGTGGGTCCCTAATGCACGGGAGACCGACGCCAGCCAACCTGCTCATGAGCTGCTTGCAGGGAGCAGTTGCTCCTCCTGGGTGTGGGAGGGGAGGCTGGCCCGCTGGAGGGCACACAGTTTTCAGACTCTCCCCTCCCAGGCTCTGCTTAATCAAATCATCCAAGAGTTGGTGCAGAAAGAGGGTTTAGAGAACCAACACTCCAATTTCAAATGAAAAAAAAAAAATGATGAGGCCCCCCGGGGGGCGCAGTCGGTGCAGCGTCTGACTCTTGATCTCAGCTCAGATTTGGTCTCAGGGTCATGAGGTCAAGCCCCACATTGGGCTCCACACTGAGCGTGGAGCCCACTAAAAAGAAAAGAAAAGAAAGAAAAGAAAGAAAAGAAAAGAAAAGAAAAGAAAAGAGAAGAGAAGAGAAGAGAAGAGAAGAGAAAAGAAAAGAAAAGAAAAGAAAAGAAAAGAAAAGAAAAGAAAAGAGAAAAGAGAAGATCTAAAGCAAAACAAAATGGAAGCCACCCTCTGCCCTGGAGCCTCTCCCTGTCCTGACCTGCCTTCCTCCTCCAGTGCCCGTGCCCGAGGCATATTCCACAGTGAGGCCCATGCAGCTGGGAAGGTAGCGCACGCATGATGGAGACACGGTGTCTGGGTTCAATTCCTGCTTTTGTCACTTAGAAGCCGCATGAACTCAGACACAATTTTTTTTTCGACTTTTAAAAAAAATATTTAGTTTATTTATTCCCGAGAGACCCAGAAAGAGAGAGAGTGAGAGAGAGAGAGAGAGAGAGAGAGAGACAGGCAGAGGGAGAAGGAGGCTCCGTGCAGGGAGCCCGATGCAGGACTCGATTCCAAGACCCTGGGGTCACACCCTGGGCTGAAGGCAGATGCTCAACCGCTGAGCCTCTGGACAACTCCACTCTCTCATTTTACAAAAGCATCTTGTGGGGAAGCTTTCATTTGAATGATGGGTTTTCTGAATTTAAAATAAATATGCAAAAAAATTTTTTTAATAAATAAAAAATAAAATAAATATGCAGCAGGGTGCCTGCCTGGCACAGGTGGTGGAACATGTGACCCTTGATCTCAAGGCTCAGAGTTTGAGCCACATGCTGGGTGCAGAGCTGACTTAAAAAAATAAAAATAAAAATAAAAATATGTAAAGGAAATCCATCATATTCAGTGACCGCCCAGGATGACCTGCGCTGCATCTCCAATCCTCTTCTGTTCCTCGAGAACATTCTTGAAACTTGGGTTTTCTTGCCCATAAACGTTAAGGCAAAGCAAACAGCCACCCCTGGAGGTTGCTCTGAAGCCAGTCCCTGCCTCCCTTCGAGATGCCGAGCGGGGCTGCAGGGCCTTGTCCATCCCGAGCAGCCTTCCCACGGGGAGCGGGTCCTTGGGAACGGCCGACAGCTGGGGAATCTGTGGCAGCCCCTTGCTGCCACGGCCGGTGTGGAGGGGAGTGTAAGTGCGTCCCGGTCCTTGCACTCTGCAGGCCCTGGGCTCGTTACCATGCACTTGGGGCCGCGCACAGAAACTCGGAGGTCCCTTCCCGGCCTCAGCGTGGCCGCCGCGGCCGCCAGGAAGACCCGGAGGCCCGAGTCCCAGTGGCTTCTGCACGGTGCACCTGCTAACGCGAGAGAATGAAGCCAAGTGGGGGGCCCATCTGGGTCTGGAGCGGCTGGAGCACGGCTGGCCGCCGGGACCCGGCGCCGGGGGTGCAGGCAGGGACCCGGGGACCGTGGAAGCCCGTGGCGCGGGACGGAGGGGCACCCTCCGTTCAGCCCCCGTCGGGCCGCAGAGCTGCGATTCCTCTGCGCTCGGCCGGCCGCGCAGCTGCGGGGCCCGACGGCCGGACGCCCGGGCACGGAGGCCCCCGGAGAGGTGGGCCACAGGCCGTCCGCTGTGTAGCGACCCTGCCACCCTGGCGCCACCACGCGCGCCCACCTCCCCAAGACGGAAATCCCAGCGACTTCCAATTGCCGTCCACACCGGCATGTCTCCGTCACATCACACGCGGTTTCCTTCTTCTCTGACACGTAGTTTTGGGAGGAATGACCTCGTGAGGGCCAAGGAAGGTGGCCTCACACGGGACAGCGCCGGAGGCCCCGAGCACCCCGCATCCCAGGCTGTGTGGTCCGCGGCCCAGGACGGTGGGCTTCTCGCCGGCCTCACCTGCGTCGGGGGGACAACGCTCGATTTTGACACAACAGGCTTGATTATCCCCAGCTTGCTCCACACGGACGCCACGCGGCTCTGTGCCAACACCCACCCTTCCCACCCACAGGCCTGTTTTCGGGTTCTCTGGACTGGGGCCCATCTGCCTCACGCAAGGACTCTGCTATTCAGCAGCCTTTCCCAACCTTCAGCCCATGAGCGGCCAAAGTATTCAAAACATTTTGGCTGCCCAGAGGATACCTACGGCTCAACTTTTATTTTCCCTTTTTTCCCCTTTTCCTCCCTTCACTCCTTTCTTCACCTTCCCCACCCTCCACCTCTGGCAACCACCAGCTTTTTTTTTTTTTTTTTTCTTTTTAGATTCCACATAGAAGGGAGATCATGCGGTCTTTGTCTTTCCCCCTCTGAATTATTTCACTTAACATGATGCCCTTGAGATCCATCCATTTTGTCACAAGTGGCAAGAAGACTTCATTCTTATTTATGGCCGAATAATCCCCTACTGCACATACACAATGTATATATTCGTACACACAGACTTACATGCATACACAAGCTTGTGCATTATGTGTATATGTACAGTTTCTTTATACATTTGTCTGTAGGTTGTTGGGTGTTTCTCTACCTTCCCCATTGTAAGTAATACTGCAACGAACATAGAAATATATTTATCTTTTCTTGTGCTTTTATTTTCTCTGGATGAATACTCAAAAGGGAAATTGCTAGATCATCTGCTGGTTCCAGTTGGAACTTTGGGAGGAGCGGTGTTCCCTAGTGGTCATGCCAATTTACGTTCCCACCAACAGTGCACGAGGGTTGCCTTTTTTCCACACGGAAACTCGTTATTTCCTCTCTTTTTGACAATATCGATCCTCACAAGCATGAGGTGGCATCTCAATGTGGTTCGGATTCGCATTTCCCTGACCACGAGTGACGCTGAACATCTGCGCATGTTCCGTTGGCCATCTGTATGTGGTCTTTATAAAAACGTCTATTCAGACCTTCTGCCTGCTATTTAATTGGATGTTTGGCTTTTTGCTATTGAGTTGTAGGAGTTCTTTATATATTTTGGCTATTAACCCCTTACCCCATGATGTGCAAGTATCCCCTCCCCTTTGGTAGGCTGCCTTTCATTTTGTTGGTGATTCCTTTGTTTTGCAGAACCTTTTTCGCTCTCTAGATGTAGTCCCACTGATTTATTTTGCTTTTGGCGTCAGATTAAAAAAAAAAGAATCATCACTGAGACCGATGTGAAGGAGCTTACTGCTTGTTTTCTTCTCGGCATTTTATGGCGTCCGGTCTAAAGTGCAAGACTTTAACCCATTTTAAGTTAATTTTTGTGTAATGGTATAAAATAGTGGTCCAGTTTTCCCAACACCATTTACTAAAGAGACTATATTTTCCCCATTGCACATTCTTGGCTCCTCTGTCATACATGCATAGGTTTATTTCTGGGCTCTTTATTCTGTGTCATGAATCTATGTATCTGTTTTTTATGCCAGTCTTATACTGTATTAATTACTACGACTTTGTAATACAATTTGAAATCCAAGGCCATGATGCCTCCAGCTTTGTTCTCTTTTCTCAAGATTGCTCTGGGTGTTCAGAGTCTTCCACGGTCCTCTATAAATTTTATGATTATCTGCTCTATCTATCTGAAACATGTGATTGTGATCTTGACAGAGATTGCACTGAATCTGTAGATTGCTTTGAGTCATATGGACAACTTAACAATATTGATTCTTGCAGTCCATGAGCATGGAATGTCTGTCCATCTATTTGTGTCTTCTTCAATTTCTTTTATTAATGTCTTACAATTTTCAACATGTAGGTCTTTCACCTCCTTGGTTGAATGTATTCCTAGCTATTTTATTCTTTTTGATGGAATTGCAAATGAGACTGTTTTCTTTATTTCTCCTCCTGATGGTTTTTTATTAGTGTATGGAAATGCAACCAACTTCTGCATATTGATTTTGTATCCTGTAACCTTACTGTATTGATTTATTAGTCCTGACAGCTTTTTTGATGGCTTCTTTAGGGTCTTCGTAGAAAATCATGTAATCTGCAAATAGTGACAGTTTTACTTCTTCCTTTCCAATTTGAATGCTTTTTCTTTCTCTTCCTTGCCAAATTGCTATGGTTGGGACTTCCAGTACTGTGTTGAATAAAAGTAGTGAGGGGGACATCCTTATCTCATTCCTGACCTTAGAGGAAAGTCTTTCAGCTGTTTCACCACTGAGTATGATGAACACAGGTGCAAAAACCCTCAACAAAACATTAGCAAACTGAATTCAACAACACATTAACAGGATCACGCACCATGACCAGGTGGGATTTCTTCCAGGGATAAAAGGCAAATCAGTCTATATGATGCCCCACATCAACAAGATGAAGGACAAAAGTCATATGATCATTTCAGTAGATCCAGAAAAGGCGTTTCACAAATGTCAACTCCCATTTATGATAAATACTGTCAACAAAGTGGGTACAAAGGGCACGTACCTCAACATAATAAAAGCCATATATGGCAAGTGGGTTAACTCTTACCTTCCTTCTTTCCCCACTTCTGGAATTTGTATATAGAATATAAAAAACAATTCAAATAATCATTTGGGAAGAAAACACTATTAAGTCAAACATCCTTTAAAACGCTTTCTCATCTGTATTAAATAAAATGGAAAAACCAGGATAATCTATACAGCTCAGAGTCAACATAACCTGGTGCATGTCTTATTCCTGTTTGGGGGCTTTTCTCCTGCTACAAAGTAAAGTTCCAAGAGGGGCAGACCATGGCTTCCCTGCTAGAGGGATTTGGTTTCCTGTTCTGGTCCAGATGGGTCAATATATATATATTTAAGTATCAAGTCCTTTCTTGTAGGGGAATGAGTCATGCTCTTCCTTAATGGTTGGCACTGAAATCCATATCTTAGCTATTACAATCTTATTTTTCAGGGAGTTTTCTCCTGTGAGTTCAGCCCAATAAACCATTAAGGAAAAGGCCATGGATAATGGAGAGGAAAAGGAACAAAGTAAAAGCACCCTTCAGGGACTTCATACTGTGGGGTGTAAGCTCCACCAGACCAGCGGCTGTCAGCTCGAGGAGGTCAGATCGGAGACCATGTTAAAACCCTGTGCATTCACAACACCACCGACACTCATTCCTTATATTCAATGTAAAAGGATAATGTAATCCTATCTCACACGCACATCTGGGAGAAGAATAAAGCAAGAAGGAAACTCATGATTTCAGGATCTGAGTGTCCACTCAAAACCAATGCTGTGAAAAAATAATACCAAAATAAATAAATAAATAAATACCAACGCTGTGACGAGTGATTCTGCTATTGATCTCTAATTATTGTAAAGTAAGATTAATAGCTGTTTGTTGGCGATCTCCTCCTCATCTCAGCCTATTCGCCTTGTATCTGATTGTCGTTGTGACCCTAGGGTGCTGCACTGTTGGCTGGGACGGTAGGATCTGCACACATTCCAACCAGCCGCCAGGACTTCCCCCGAGGGGGATGCAGGGACACCCCCACTGCCGGGCTCACCAGGGAGCTCCAGTGTCAGAGCAGCCCCGAGCTTCCAGGTGGCCAGTGGATGCCCTTGACTTGGCCTCCAGAATGAGCTCCGCCCTCGCCCATCAGGATGTGAATGTGGGCACGAGGCCCTGGGTGGGGTCAACACCCTATAGCCGAGGGCATCTCTAGCTGTCCCAGCCTGAGGGCTCCACGCACTGTGACCCAGGCTCTGGGAGGGCTGGGCTTCCCCACAGCGACAGTGGAGTCCACCACACCTACTCACCCAGAGGTCAGTCTTGAGCAAGACTCAAGGTAAGTCCTGTTCTTCTCAAGCAAGCCCAGATGGCCGTGTTTTCCTTTGTGTGCGATCTCCTGTGCGTCTGCACGAAGAGTTTTACAACCACAGCGTGGTGTCCCCCAACGGGAGATCGTTCATCCACGTGCAAAGAACGCGGGGAACTCTGCTCAGGTGCTTCTAGGCGAGACACACATGGTCAACCTGTAACTGCCAGTTTCCTGTTCAAGAGAGATCGCCTCAAAAAAGGAAGGCTGGGGAGTCATTTTTGTTCCCATTCCTCAAATCCATCCATTCTTGCAAACCGACTCTACCCTCTGAGAACAATCGAGTGATCACATCTCCTGACAATGTGAGCGGATCTTTTGACGTGGCTAGTGAGGAATCTGGACGGTTCCTGCTCAAAGATTAAGGAGAGCATTTCAGTTCCAGTGGGTGTAGTTAAACAGCTGCTGGCAATCCTATCGGCCTCACCTCTCCTGAGCTAGAGCAGATGCTCTTAGGATGGTGCGATCCTGGGGTGTTAATGGGGAGGAGACAACTGAGCTGCTCAGGATGGCCCTGCTGCCTGGCAGCAGAGTTAAATGGGGTCCAGCAGCCGGGCTCCCGTCTCCGCACACCAGACTGCCCCCTTGGAAAGGCTTTGCCATGACCCTTCTGTTGTTAACGCCGTGTCGAGGGATGAGGGAGAGAGAAGGTGCAGCCAGACCTGCTATCTCCGTCGTCTTTCCTTCCAGGCTCATGCAGAATCCAGAGCGGGACCATGTATGAGGTTGACCCCAGCCAGCAGAAAGGCACAGAGACCCCGCTGTCCCGCCACACTCAGGGGATCCGCCTGGCTGGCCGGCCCACACTCAGGGCAGAGCTCCTCCTACGCTCCGGCCAGAAAGGAGAGAATATTTGTGTTCCCGTTCCAGCACCATCCTGGGCAACGGGTGGGGCAAAGTTCCCTTCCCAGGACGGTGCTCTCTGTCTTTCTCTTACCTTCGGGGCACGGCCACCCCAACAGACATGCCCTTAGCTGAACCCCTCGGCCAGAGCAGAGGGTGGTGGGCGTTGGGTGCCTGGGACTCTCGAGTCCGTCTGGAGTAAACGACCCCAGGAGGGACAAAGCGTGTCAAGTTCACCCCAACCAATCCCCGTGAAGGGCGGGGCGTCGGAACGTATGGATCCAGTTTCTGTTATGTGAGGTGATGGGAAATGGCCATTCTCTTGGCCACGGTCCTCCGTGAATGCCTGAGGGATGGCACTTCTTTAGAGGAAAAGCTGCAGAAGCTATTTAGTGGGGATCGATATTTCTGCCAGCAAAATACTGGGTCCCCTAAGCTGCCTGACGGTTAAAAGCATCAGAGCAATTCTGGGACATTTCTCTGCAGGCAGGATGTCTTCGTAAAAGGAGCTAACCATGAGCACCCCCACTGGTCGTATTCGATTTTCTCTTAATGAGGCTCAGCGAAGGCCCTGGGAGTGAGCCGTGGTCCTCCGAGGCTTTTGCTGTAGGACCATCTCAGGAGCAAGGGCTGTTTGCAGACACGAGAACGCATGGAACGTGCTGCTTCCTTGTGACAGGCAGCTTTAATACTGGCAAGTTTAGGAAGCCAGAACTTTCTGAAAAGCTCGTGAACGAAAAGGAAATAAGCCCGTGTAGATCAAGATGTTTAATACACGCTGCCTACGCTCAAGGAGGTCGCCATCCTGGTGGAGAGCGTGCCACAGCTCAGGGATCTGGGAGATGAGCCCCGAGCCCAGCAAGCCCCGTGTCAGAGAGGAGACACAGGCCAGGTATGGAGGCTTGGCGGGCTATGCAGAGGGAAAGTCAAAACGTAAGCCATACGTACAACGCATTTGGAGGGCTAGAGCCAGGGGACCTGCTACATGGGAGGCTCACGGGGAGGACTCCGGGGAGGACGCCAGCAGAGAACTGTGGGCGGAAGACGTAAACCCGCAGGATGTGTACGCGTGAGATGCTTGCTGGGGTCTGATGGGTGATTTCAACTCAGGAAACTCAAGCATCCCTTCAGGGGGAAATGCTAGTCACATAATTCATGAAACCCTAGTGGCGAGGCAAGCAAGGGTTCCCCTTTCAAACATGCATGCACATATCTTACCATCTCCACGGTGGTGTGTTCTGAGCTACCTGGGACGGTTAGTTTAACTGTGGCTCGTCAGGAGTAAGATCTCACACGTGGAGCACTTAAGACAAGTGCATTCCCCCAAACCAAATAGGGCCTCTCACAGGGACTGGCTGGCGAGCGTAGGGTTAATGCCACGGGCTGCATGAGGCAAGGGAATGAGAACCCGGGCCGCACACCCACCGGGAGCTCATCCGAGGGCGGACTGAGACGACGCCACCCTGTGATGCAGACGCAGAGGCAAGGTGAGAACAAATCTCTGTGCGTGACATCGGACCGTGTTTTATACTCGTATCACATCAGGGAGGCTCCTCTGTACCTGCAAGTGACTGAGTCGCCGGGTGGAGGAAATCAAACTGAGGACATTTCTCTTGTGGTGAAGGAAGCCTCGAGGAAAGCAGGCGATTTTTTTTTTTTTTTTTTTTTTTTTTTTTTTTTTTTAAGAAACAGAAAGCACAGGGCAGCTCAGGTGGCTCAGTGGTCCAGCATCTGTCTTGGGCCCAGGGCCTGATCTTGGAGACCTGGGATCGAGTACCACGTCGGGCTCCCTGCAGGGAGCCTGCTTCTCCCTCTGCCTGTGTCTCTCATGAATAAATAAATGAAATCTTAAAAAAAAAAAAAAGAAGCAGCAGCAGCAGGAAGCACAGCTGTGGTCCTACCTCGGCTCTCTGGGTTGAGCTAACGCTCCAAAGCATTGTTCAAAAGCACTCAGTCCTCATCTGCACGTTCATCATCACTTCTGTCTTCAGCTACCGTGTTGTACAAGAGAGCGGCCACAAAATTCAGGGTCCAAGCGGCGCCTGGGTGACTCAGTCGGTTCAGCATCCGACTCTTGCGTCAGCTCATGATCCAATGCACATCTCTTACCATCTCATGATCCTTGGGTCAGATCATGAGATCATGGGCATGATCTCAAGGCTGTGAGATCGAGCCCCACTTGGGCCCCTGCACCGGGCGCAGAGTTTGCTTCGGATTCTCTCTCTCCCTCTCCCTCCATCCCTCCCCCATTGCGTGCATGAACGCTGCCAAAAAAAAAAAAAAAAATCAGTATCCAAAATACGATTATCATCCAAGTGGTCCAGGGAAAACGCCACACTGCAAAGAACATGAGGCCTGTCCTCGACAGAGCGGCACCATTGCGCTCCCCGGAAGGGCATCAGAGCTGACACCTGCCGAGGGCGGAGGGAACCCGGAGGAGGAGGCCCTCTAAACTCCAGGTGTCCCCAGTAGCAGCAAACATGGGGAGGCATTAATTTTCCACATATTAGCCCGGGAGATGCTTCTAACAAGTCTCAGAGGTAGGTCATCAGGGGATTCCTGTTTTGCAGGTCAAAACCCGGGGCACAGGCAAGAGGCCAAGGGGCACTGAGTTTCTGGAGCGTGTTCTATCTTCCCCAGCATGAAACTGCAGAGGTTAGGGCGCCAGTCTCCCCCCTTCATCGGGGCCAGAGGCTCAACAGCTTTTTCATGGGAAAGAGTGTTGCTGCCTCAGGGCCCAGAGGCCCTGGCGCCGGGCTTGGGTCTGCGGAGTGGCTCCTCCCAGCGCCCATCTGACGATCCGTCCGCAGAGCCCAAGGTCTGGGAAGGATGTGGCCTGCAGTGCACACACGGGAACACCACCCCTGTGGGGCTGCTGACTCACGGCCCACAAGACCCCCCGGGCCTCCCCACGTGGACCACCATGGACTCTGATCGCAACGGTCTCCAACCCAAATGCATCATTTACGTCCCAGGTCTGTGGCCTGTGCGACGGGCCACCAAGATCTCTACAGATGTCGCTTGTCGGCTGCCCTCCCGCCCAGGCTTTTGCCACCTCTGGTCGGGAAGGTCTTCGTCTGCACAGGCCCGCAATGGGGCCGAGCTCCCGTGCCCGAGACGCCCACGGTCCCCTCTGTTCTGGGCACCGCAGGCTGGAAACCAGGTGCCCGGCGGAGGAAGTCCTGTCGCCTCTGGAGTCCTCCCCGCCCTCCTCGGGGTCGGGGGATTACTGACGGGAAAGAACCTGGGGTAAATATGCCAGTTTCTAAAAAAGAGATTTAAGCCCCAAGAGTTCCAAGTGTCCCTTCCATGACCAGTTGAGACGACGTGAGGATGGAAAGGGCAGGCCGTCGGGGTCGGTGGCAGGTGACCTGCCATGTGCAGCCGTCCCTAAATGTCTCAGTCGAGAGGTCGCCGAAGGCCCTACACCAAAGTGACAAGCAATCATACCCCATGAATTAGTGGGGCGATGTCCCAGCTGACTCGGGGCCCGGGCTTCTTTCCTCAGGAGCAGAGAGAGACCCAAGGGCCGGGCGTGCACTTGGCTCGCGGCGGGTCCTGGGGCGCTCGGGGCGCGTGTGCCTGGGGTGGCCTCCCGCTCGCTCACCCACGGCCCACCCGCGGCCGGTGCTTCTGCCACCTGCTCGGTGCTTTCAACGGCTGGGTTTAGAGGAGCCACTTCTGCTCACGCGTCACAAGATCACGTGACAAACCACCCCTGAGCTTAAAAAGTCATGATTTTTAATCCATAGACACTACAACCAGGTCACGAAGATGCAAGAGGCGTTAGAGGAGATGCTGAAACACACCCCAACCCCTAAGCCCAGGCGCCAGCGCCCCCCAAGTCAGAGCCTGGCTCCCTGGCTGGGCCTCAAGGGTGTCTGGCAGGATCCCGGGCCCACTGCAGGCCCCCTCCACGGTCACGACTACGAACACCCGCCCTGGGCCCCGGGGGTCAGGCCTGTCCCGTGACCTGTTCCACAGCAGCGGCCCTCAGCTCTTGGACTCCACCCCTGGGCCCGGGCTGGGGGAGTCTCGGTCCTCAGCTGCCCTGGCCCCTGCTAGCTCACAAGGCCCCAAGCCGCAGGCCCCGCAAGGACGTCCTTGCCCCGGGGGTGTGAGCAGGCCAGGCAGGGCGGCCCTCGGCCCTCTCCTGGGTCTTTCCGGAAGGCGGGGCTGGCTGTCCTCTGTCCCCCAGGGTCCTGTGGTCCTGTGGTCCCATCTCCCAGGGCAGCGCCTCCACCACCATCTGCCCAGCAAGGGGCTGGGGCCTGGGGCGGGCGGAGAGGATGGCGCCTTGAGGTTAGTTCAGGGAGGCCTCTCCTCTTCCTTGTGCCTTCTTGACCTCCTCCCTCCCCCTCCTCCCTCCCTCCCTCCCTCCTCCCCTTTCTCCTCCCTCCCCTTCCCTACTTTTTCTCAACATAAACTATGCTAATTCTGTGAATCAAGATGCAGACTTTAAAAAAATCATTCCGTCGAGCGCTAAATAATGTAAAACTACCATGTGTGGTGTCTGGACAGACACCCACTTGCTACCTTCATTAAAACACAAAACCCTCAGAGGGGTGACGACCCTCCGGGAAGGAAGGAAGGAGGGCGCGGGCTACGTCAGGCGCTTACGGAGGCAGCTTCATCTGTGTTTGTTGTGCTTCTTAGCAGTTCACAGGACGGTAGGAAGCAAGCGTGGCTCCCTGTGAACAGTGGTTAGCTGTGGGCGGACGGCACCTGACTCTACGCTGTGACTCTCTACAGATCGGGACCACGCTGAAAAATTTCCCAAAGGAGAGCCCCTCGCAGTGTGCTTCGTGTTGAAGGATCAGAGCCCAAGCCCAAGGAGGGGAGGGGAGGGAGGGGGTTGGGGGGGGCCAGGGATGGGGAGGGGACTGCATGGGAGGGGGAGGGGGAAGAAAGGGGAGGACAGGGGGAGGGACGGGGAGGGGGGAGGCCAGTGGTTGGGGAGCAGGGAGGGCGGAGGAGGGCGGAGGAGGGCAGGGGAAGGCAGCGCCAGGCCGTAGCCCTGCTCACTGTGAGTCCAGGCCAGCAGGGACAGCTTCCCAGGAAGAAAAGGAAGGAACCCAGATAGAGGTGGGGGAAGTTATGATGGAAAAATCAAGAAGGTGGCCCTGCAGAGACGTCCTAGGCGTGGGCCTGGGGGGGGCAGGTCCCCGACAGTGGCAGGAGGGGGGGACTGGCACGTGGTGGCTCCGCCCCCGCCCACAGGCCCAGCGAGGCCCCGAACAAGCTGGAAGAGAAAGGCGTGCAGCTCGGAGGCCAAGGGCGGCCCAGGAATGAAGCTCATTTAACAGAAGGTGGCGTCTGTTCCTCCGTGACCAGGGACCTGGTGGCCCCAGAGTGCAGGGTCCCTGTGGACGGCTCGGGGTCACGGAGGGTGCAGGCCCGGCCCCCTGAGCACGGAGCTGCCACCTGCCAGGAGGGGACGGACGCCAAGGGCCGGGAGCCGCCTTCCCTGCACCTGCACTGGCCTGGCCGGGCTTCAGGAGCAATGTGCGAGCCACCCGCTGCAGGCCGCCGGGCCGTCAGGGGGCAGGGAGCGCGGGGGACGATGCAGACAGGAGCCAGGGGGCAGCCCCACGTTCCTTGGGCACAGAAGGCACACGGGGACATCTTCCAGCGCTCACCCTACAAGCAATACACCTGCAGCTGAAAGGTGAGGAACTTGCGTTTCTTCTTTTCAGTCTGAGAACCGAGGGCTGGCATCAGGCGCCGCCTGTCACCTTCAGCTGTGCCCTTTCCCCTCTGAGAATCACATGCTCGGGGCCGGGGCTCAGGCGGCGGAGGGCCCCACGCTGGATTTCGGCTCAGGTCCTGACCTCAGGGTCCTGTGTCGGGCTCCACACTGGCTGTGGCACCTGCTTAACACTCTCCCCCTCGCCCACCCTCTGACCCCCCAGCACGCTCACACTCTGCACACCCACGCATGCTCGCTCTCTCTTGCAAATAAATAAAATCTAAGAAGAAAGAAAAGAAAGAAAGAAAGAAAGAAGAAGAAGAAGAAGAGAAGAAGAAGAAGAAGAAGAAAGAAAGAAAGAAAAAGGAAGGAAGGAAGGAAGGAAGGAAGGAAGAAAGAAAGAAAGAAAGAAAGAAAGAAAGAAAGAAAGAAAGAAAGAAAGAGGAAGGAAGAGAGGAAGGAAGAAAGGAAGGAAGGAAGGAAGAAAGAAAGAAAGAAAGAAAGAGAAAGAAAGAAAGAAAGGAAGAAAGGCTCAAGGAAACCCCCCAAGTCCCAGGGAGCCGAGCGGGGAGTCCCCATCCCACTTCTACAACTCGCCCCATGCCGGGTGTCCCCTAATCCCGAACACGAAGGGCTGTAGGGAGGCTCGCAGCCACGCAGGCCGCTCCTCACACTGGCGTCCACCCCACAGGGGCTCCACGTCACAGACGCGTGCCTCGGCCTCCTCGGGACACAGCTTCCTCCGGGACGTTGCAAACACAGGGAAGGGGAGCTTCTGCAGGCCCAGCCCGCGGGGAGACGCTGACCCCTCGTGGCGGCAGGGACTCAGCACAGCCTCCCCGGAGTCCGCTCCGTCTTCCTGCCCCAGAGGGATGGGACGGGGGCGGCGGGGTGGGGGGCCCCCTGCAAGGACGCATCCCTGAGAACCCGGACTCAGGGCAGCTGAAATTAGGCAATTTGCTTTTAGCTTAGTTTTTTGTGACGTCCTAAAGAGCTGGTGTGCTGGTGGGCGTCCCCGTGAATGTCTGGGCTCCCAGGGCAGGCCTGGCTGCTGCGGTGCACCCGTCGGGCGGGGCAGCTCCGTGGGGACCCCCCCAAACTGCACAAGGCTTTGAGGTGGAAGCCACTTCGTCCCTGAGAAGCCAGCGCTACCAGGACATGGGATTTCCCTGCCTGCCTTGTAACGGAGTAAGCGGGAAAAGGGCCCAAGGTAGCTGTAGCTTTGTTTTTTATTTAGTTTTGCTTTTTTAAATCGAGATAGTGATTTTTAAAAATCAGCCACTAAAAGACTTTCTAACTCCTTGGTAACTACCCACAGTGCGATGGCATCTGAGGTGGCTCACCTGGATAGACTCTACCTTGGTCAAATTTATGGAATCTGGCAGGTGTTTTTTTCTTCTTTCTCTTCCTTTCTTTCCTTCCTTCCTTTCCTTCCTTCCTTCCTTCCTTCCTTCCTTCCTTCCTTCCTTCCTTCCTTTCTTTCTTTCTTCTTTCTTTCTTTTCTCTCAACAAAGGCAAGGGGCTCATGAAAGGTCAGTTACCACTGTTCGTTTGATGACTCGCCCAGCAGCCCACAGCTGGAAACACAACCAGGATGAGCACTGGGCTCACTTTTCTCCTTCCGCAGAGCACTGTTCACTTTACGGGACCGATGTGGTGTTTTTGTGCAGGGAACTACAAATCAACTCAGGAACCTCCTTCCATCAATGAGCGTGACCCATCGCTGCTGCGTGACTTAGGGACAGGACAGGGGATGGAGACAGAGCCCCGGGAGCCATGTCCCTTCACCATAAATCACATCAGTGGTGGCGGACAACGTCCCCTCGTGGTGTCTCGGGTCCAAAGGTGAGACATGAGGGGACTGGGTGTGCTCCCTAGATACGGAAGGGAGGGTTTCCCAGAAAAATGCAAAATCCCAGGAAAACCGCTTGACGTTATATTTATCCAATATAAATTTGGATTATATTTACTGATTCAAGGACACTGCAATTAAGAAAACGAAGATGATTCTTTGACTAAACTATCATTTACCTCAAATTAACTACCTTTCCAGGGAAGATCTGAAATCCTTGGCCATCCCCATTAGGATATTTTCTTTTAGGGGCACCTGGGGGGCTCAGTGGGTGGAGCGGCCAGCTCTTGATTTCAGCTCAGGTCATGATCTCAGGGTCATAGGGTCAAACCCTGCCCTGGGCACCATGCTGAGCACGGAGCTGCTGGAGATTCTCTGCCTCTCCCTCTTTGTGCGCGTGCTCTCTCAAAGAAACAAATCTTTTTTTTAAAAGGTATTTTTTTTTTTTAATGCACATCTATTCTCTTCAGACTCTTATGGGGAACCACTCCTATTTTCTCAAGGAAAGAATAAGCAATAGTAGTATCTGCAGACTTTCTAACAAAGCTCTGAACAAGTTTACTCACATTTCGGAACGCTTCCCAGTGTGTTAGGTGAGCTCTGTAACTGCAGGTTCTGCAGGGTAAGGTCCTGTTGTACCCACTATACAGACGGGAAACGTGGGGCCAGAAGGGTCCCCTCTGCTGTGTGGGACTGCAAGTCTTGCTCTCACACCCCAAGGCCAGGGTGCGCAGCTACACATCACTGGCTTGGGGGAAATTCATCAAAACAAGAGCAGAGGGCTCATGAGAAAAGTTCCGTCACCAACACAACGCGCTTGAGAGCGCGAGCACAATATCACACATAAGTAAGATATAAGGGACATAAAAAATATGAACATGAGGGGCACCTGGGGGGCTCAGTCAGTGAAGCGTGTGTCTTTGGTTCAGGTCATAATCTTCGGGTCCTGGGGTCGAGCCCCACATCGGGCTCCCCGCTCAGCAGGGTGTCTGCTTCTTCCTCTGCCTCTGCCCTCTACTCACGCTTGCTCACGTGCTCTGTCTCTGTCTCTAATAAATAAACAGAATCTTCTAAAAAAAAAAAAAAAAACTGAACGTAAAATACTTCAGCAAACATAAGCAAGTGTCCCGATCTGGTCAACCATTTGGCCTCGGGAGGCCAGCAGGTGGAGGAGGACGGAATGTGATCACAGAAGGAAGCACCGGCCTGGCACAGGCTGGCACGCGCTGGCCACTGTCTCCATCTGCCACCATTATTTTATTAAGTGCTGTCCTGCCCTATGGCTTCAAGCCCAGTCAACTCTTCTCCGGAGGCCAGTAATTAATCTACCCGCTGCAAGGGCAGCTTCATCTATTAGCTTTGGTTTCCAGTAAAAATCACCATTCATTTAAAAAATGAAAAAAATTTCACCCTGGAAATCACTCCATATCAGTATATCGTGCTCTTCCTCCTTTGACAGCTTCCGTGGTACAGAGGCAGACAGACCACAGAATGAGCGACAAGTGGAAGCTCACTGGGGGTTTAACTTCTCTGTCTCATTATGAGCGAGTTGGAGTACTTTTTCATTTATTTATGCACCACTTACATTTCTTTTTCTGTGAACTTTCTATTTTTATATTGGTCAGGATGTCATCTTTCTTTTTTTCTTTCCTTTTTCTAATTAAAGTAGATGCACGATATTGTATTAGTGTCAGGTCTACGACGCTGTGAGTCGACAACTCTATATATTATTCAGTGCTCACCACGACAAGCGTAGCGTCGTATTCACTGTTACCACAATGCTGTACTTTTCATCGTTGTGACCAGAAGCCTGTATGTCTTAATCGCCTCCACCTACCTCACCCATCCCCCCCGCCCCCTCCCCTCTGACAACCACCACTTTGTTCTCTGTATTTATGAGTCTGTTTCTGTTGGTCTTTTATTTGATTCTGTTTCTTTTTTAGATTCGGCGTATAACTGAATGGATAGAAAAGCTGTGCTATAAGTACACATGGAATATTAGTCAGTCATCAAAAAGAAGGAAATCTTGCAAGATTTCCACATCCACATCCATGTGGATGGACCCCAGAGGGTATGGCACTAAGTAAGGTAAAGTCAGAGAAAGACAAATGCCCTATGATCTCACTTATTGATGGTTGTCATTGCTTTTCTATTTCCAAAAGCCCCCCTCCCACATTTGTCACTTGGATTTTTACTTTGCTTATCGTATTCTCTCCCTCCATCTCTGTTTTGTCATTCAAGAATTTTTTTTTTCCCTCAAAGTCAAATTCACCAGTAATTTTGCAAAGTATGCCGTATGCTCAATTTATGGATGAATTCACTCCTGTTTTCTGCTGGTACTTGCATGATTTTGATTTTTTACATTCATATTTCTGTTCATTTTTTTATCCTAGTATTTATGATTGTATATGATTTTATCTTTCTCTGTAGGGCTAGTCAATGATCTCCGATTCCTGTATAAATACGTTTATTTCCTTCCACCGATTTGACGTGTAGCCTACATTGTATATCAGTTTTAGTCTTCAGCTGGCTCTGGGATTTCTATTCGGTTCCATTGAGCTATTTGTGGTCAGTACAACAGAGGCTGAATTACAGAGGCTTTAGGAGCTATTTTAAAACCACTTAGGTTTATCCATCCTCCTTGTCTTTCAGAGTTTTCCTGGCTAGTTATTGCTTGTTTGTTTTTCCAAGTAAACTTTATACCTAATGTATTTAGTTCTACAGCAAAACCCGGTCCACATAATAATGTTGACTCTTCACATCTAAGAACATGGCATGTCTTCCACATGTACAATTCTACTTTTGTGTGTCTTTGTGGTATTTCATAATTTTCCTTATAAATGCTCTGGATATTTCCATAAAGTTTTTGCCTAGGCTATATCTATTTACCTATGTCATGGGTATGTTTTCTTATGCAGCATTGAGACAAAAATATTCACACAATTAGCAATGCCCACTACAAATTTTAGGCTGCCATTCGTTGCTGTAGAAAAAGTTATTAATACCTGGCACATTGTAGTAAACAATGAGGTCTGAGCAGCCAAGCCCTTTAGTGTATTAAATAGATTCCCCACTCAAACACACATGTAGCCTCTAGAGTACACGAAATAGGAAAAGGCATTTTTCCCATAATTTGTGGCCCAAATTGAAACTACAACTGCAGACTAATGAGTCAATGGACATTTCAAATCATTCTCAGTTGATTTCAGTCTGTTTTATAGCAAAGCAAACGGCATAGTGGATGTGGTCATGGCACATAAAGACTTGATTAAGATTATACAAGTAAAGAAGAGATTTTTTTAAAAAAAATCATTAAATAATTTTACTCAGGGTCATTTGAAAAGAGGTAAGAACTATAAACATTTCTGTGGATGAGCTGCTGTACCCGGGTCAAGTACGACCTTAGCTCCTACCACATGTGAAATCCTTCAGATTGGGAACCAATAAGATTTGGTTGTCTTGACAGTTGAGAGGTGATTTTTCACAGAGCATTAAAATGTGGCCATTAAAAGGGAAATGTAGCATTAAATTTGGGGCATTAAATTCATTTTTTAAAAGATTTTATTTACTTATTTGAGAGAGGCAGAGTGAATGTGTGGGGGAGAAGGCAGGGGAGAGAGAACCTCAAGCAGACTCCGCGCTGAGCCTGGAGCCCAACATGGGGCTCGATCTTACAACCCTGAAATCATGACCTGAGCAAGAACCAAGTGTCAGACGCTTCATTGACTAAGCCACCCAGGTGCCCCTAAACTCATATGTTTTTAAAATGATGCGTAAGGAATCGGAGCATCTCAACACAGCTCCTGTTAGATTCAGAAGTGAGAGAACCGTCATGCAGACACATAATAATACACTTACTTAAATTTAAAAGTATAACTTGACTTTTTTAACCAAAATTAAATTTGATTTGGCTTTATAGTTGGGCAATAATGGCTTATTTTGAGGGACACCTGAGTGGCTCAGAGGTTGAGTGTCTGCCTTCAGCTCAGAGCATGATCCTGGGGTCCCAGGATTGAGTCCCACATTGGATTCTCTGCATGGAGCCTGCTTCTCCCTCTGCCTGGGTCTCTGCCTCTCTCTCTGTGTCTTTCATGAATGAATAAATAAAATCTTTTAAAAAAAGGCTTGTTAAAAAAAAAAAAGGCTTGTTTTGCTATTGAGTTTATAGGGCAGACATTCTCCATAAACTGAATTAGCTAAATCTATAATCCTAAGACCTTAAGAAAAAGAGATTTAAAGTTTGAGATAAATATAAAAAATAGTGAAAGGGAATAAAGGGGAAAGGAGAAAAAATGAGTGGGAAATATCAGAAAGGGAGACAGAACATGAGAGACTCCTAACTCTGGAAACAAACAAGGGGTGGTAGAAAGGGAGGTGGGCGGGGAATGGGGGGACTGGGTGATGGGCCCTGAGGGGGGCACCTGATGGGATGAGCACTGGGTGTTATGCTATATGTTGGCAAATTGAACTCCAATAAAAAAAAAAAAAACTTAGAAATCTGTATAAAATTTGGTCAAATGTGTAAATAAAGATTAAAAAATAAAGTTTGAGATAAGATTTGTTTTTAATTTCATTAAAAAACACTATATTGGCCAATGTGAGTGAATGCTGACAATATTTCAACTTCCTCGAACCTACGGATAATATATTAGGCTTAGAAAGTGCCTGGGGAGTGAGGACATTAAACTGAACGTTCTGGTCATTTTACAACATACACCTATATCAGATCAGTATGTTGGGCGCCTATAAATAATATCATGCTACATATGTCAATTACATCTCAACAGAAGAAAAAAAAAAAAAACTGGTCAGCTTTGCCATTCCTTAGCCCCCATCAGCATGCCAGTAAAATTAGTTGCTGTGAATTCTAAGTTGAGACTACTGAGAAACATAACAAGGATAAAAACAAGAGTAGGATGTCCAATCAGTCATTTTTACTTTTTAAAATGTTAACTAGAAAACAATTCAGTAATTATATCAAATTGTAATATTTATTTATGGATATATATAGAATGCTTCATAAGCTAAAAAATTCTTTCACGTATATTTGATTTCTACATCCATTTCTATTGTACTTGTTTCTTTAAGAAAGATGTTTTAAACATTACTATTATTTGATTTTATTTTATTTTTTTAAAAAGGGCACCTGGGTGGCTCAGTTGGTTGAGCATTTGACTCTGGATTTTTGCTCAGGTCATGATCTCAATGTCCTGGGGCTGAGCCCCATGCCAGGCTCTGGGTTCAGCGGAGAGGCTGCTTGAGAGTCTCTCTCTCCCTCTGCCCTTCCCCCTGCTGGCATGCTCTCTTTCTCTCTCTCTAAAATAAGTAAATTAATCTTTTAAAAAAGAAAGTGTCTCTAAGTCAAGAGTACAACTGTTATTTGTTGTTAAATGTTGGTTAAGTTATTTCTTAAACTTTCCAGAAGTAACTTCAGTGTGAATGAGTGGCAAATCCCTTACAAGACAAATGGCTTTCAAATCTTCGCTACTGATAGATTTGAAAGAGAACCTAATCAGATACAGAGAGAAGGGCATTCAAGTCATTTTCATGGTACAGGACTCTGTGAGTAACCAGAAGGGATGCAGGGACCTGAAAGGTAACAGAACTTTCCCATCCTCATGAACTTGTTCACATAAGATGTTCTCCAAGCTTAGTATAAATTAAAAGAGTCACAAAATTAATGTGGAAGCTTATCTAGTTTCATCCATAAATTATAGTCATTAATGGATCTATGAAATAAATGAAAAAAAAACCCTTCATCCTATTAAAATGTGGTATCTTTTTCAAAAATTAATTTTTCATGCTCAACAAGTATGTATCAGCGGTCATCATATATTTATACCATTTTTATGTATTTGCAGCTGTAATAAGAACTTAATCTACTAGAATGTTTTCCTACTTTACAGCTTTAGGATCACATGAAATTTTAAAAATCTAATTTAAATAGACATTTTTATCTTAGATCACATTTTACATCAAACATTTATAAAAGACTTTTAAGTATAAAATATATATTAAATAGAATAAAACAGTGCCTGATGACTGGTAGGAATGTGAAATCAAGAAAAAGAATAATAATGCAAAATTTCTTATGGCTACAGAAGAGTCTACCCATATAATTTTTAAGTTATGATATTCAAACTTTTTAGCTACACTTTAAATGTCAATATTTTTAAGATGCTATGAACTATTTTCCTTCAAATATTTAAAATTGTGAAGAGAGGTTTTACATGCCAGCTTGGAAATATGGGACACAGGTAGTTTTAAAAAATCCTTATGGGGTCCCTGGGTGGCTCAGTCTGTTAAGCATCCGACTCCTGATTTCAGCTCAGGTCATGATCTCAGGGTCGTGGGATCGAGCCTGTGTCAGGCTCCGTACGAAGCATGGAGACTGCTTAAGATTCTCTCTCCCTTTCCCTCTGCCCGTCCCCTGCTGCTCAAACACCCATGCTCTGTAGAAAGAAAAGGGAAGGGGAGGAAGGAAGGAAGGAAGGAAGGAAGGAAGGAAGGAAGGAAGGAAGGAAGGAAGGAAGGAAGGAAGGAAGGAGAAGGGAAGGGAAGGGAAGGGAAGGGAAAGGAGAAAGGAAGATCCTTCGAAGTATAGTTAGGGAGTTCAGGAACTGGTAGATTCATGATGGAAAAGAGGTCCGTGTGGCCCCCAAACCATCAGCTGCTCCTGAAGGTGGGGAGGCGATTCCAGAGGGCATAAATTCAGTTCATCTAACCAAGGACCTCCTGACCGCGTAGACGGTACAGATAAGCAGGAAATCGAACACCCCACATCTTCCAAACTAGCATGGGCGCGTTAACGGGCAGCCCTCCGCAGCCTCGTGCCTCGGTCTGGACTGAACATACAAAAACCAAACAGCTACTCGCATCTACACTCCCGTTTTCTAGAAGGCCCGTGAAGCAGTGAGAAGCCCACCGGTTAGCAAGAAGCACCTGCAGGGTTAGTACTCACGTTCGAGCCCCTTCCCAAAGCGGACTGCGAGGCGTCCTCATCGCTGTCCACCCCGGCCTGCGCGGTCCGCTCGGCCTGCAACACAGACACGCACGTCAGCTCCGCGGCGAGGTCGGTCCAGACAAAGAGTCACCGCGGACCCTGGCCTGGATGTGGGAGGCCACGGCCACGGCCCTCGGTGCAGGAACCCAGAAGCCCGTGACCCAAGGGCTCACTGAAAACTAGTCCGGGAACCCATGCTCCACGGGCATGTCCGTCTCTTGTCTTTTTTGCCTAGAAAAGTCCATCTTTAAGCTTAGAGAACATGCGATATGAAAAACAGTACTTTTGTGGATCTGGGCGGAAGGAATTTGCTCGGAAAACCAACTAACTAACCGGTGTGGGGAGACTTCTGAGTTTTACATTCAGTTTACCATCTCACTGCTCATCGACTGAGCACGTACAGAAATAATTCACCAAGTGTCTTGCTGTCCGTCCACAGACGATAAGTGATAATGGCATCTCACTTCATCATTCAAGCGAGCTGGCCACCAGTGCAACAGAAAGGTACGCTGGCTCCGGGGTGCCAACCTGACTCCCCCCACCAAAATGAGCATCTTTGGGGAGATGACCCAAGAATCCCATTGTTAGGCTACATCCTAGGGTGATTCTTAGGCACTTTTTCAGAATAAATAATCTTAAAATCGTACAGAATTATCATGTTTTAAAAACAGTAAAATAGGAAGTTTTAAAAGAAGGAAAGACATCTACCTCAGCCAAAATGATATTCCTTAAGTGTATCTTATGTTGAGATTTTATACACACACACACACACACACACACACACAGATGAATACATTTTTTTTGCTTTAAGGAGATGTTATAAAGACCCACGTTAGCTGGATTGCCTTGCTATTTCCCCATTAGTGTTTTGTCCTCTTGAGACATTTGTAGACTATCTGGCCTCACGACATTTTAGAAACCATTGAAATGATGATTTCCTGCAAACCCTCTCCGTATTAATGAAGAAAAGTGGCGTCCTGGACGAGTCAGGCATGGACGGTGTGACCACGCAAGGAAGAGTCAGGGTTCTGGAAAAGACGCGGCAGCTCAGGGGTGTGCAGCCCTCCTTCCTTCACCTGCAAAATGAGGTGGGCAGTGCCCCTGGCTAGGCTTCCAGAAGACTAACTGAAGCTGCACTTAGCATGGCATTTCACACCACGGAGGGAAAAGAAACAGGGAATAAAGAAGTCAGTGCCCCAAACGCCAAATAATCTGGTGAGGATCTGCCCAAAGAAAAGAAGTCTAAGGCAACGTAAAATAAGCGGGAGGACGAGAGGACACGCATTAGGGAGGAAAAATCAGCCCCGCTGGCTGAGAGGGAGCTGGGGCAGCCAGACGGGAGTCCCTGCAGCCTGTGGCCTATTCATTTCCAGGGTCCTCCCGTGGTTGGACCTGTGGCCTCTCTTCACGGACCCTCGGGGAGGGAGAGAGTCTCTAGTCTCCCACACCACAGGCAATCTTATTTTGCTTAAAACAAAAATATTTCTTGATTTTTTTTTTTTAATAAACTGGCTTTGCTGGCAGTTTTGTGTCCCAGAAAGAGGAAGACACAAGAGGACTCTTGTGATCTTGGGGTGAGGAAATGGTAGGTTTCACCACCAACTGGGACCTTCGGGGTCAAGGCAGACAGCGGGGAACCTGTCCTTGCAAACTGGACCTCCCGAATCTCAGGAACCAGGAAACCCAACATGTATAGAGTGAAGGGAGATTCAAATGCAAAAGAGTGAATCTGTCTTTGAAGGGAGGGGAGGGGAGAGGAGGAGGAAGAGAGAGAGGGGGACCTAGAGGAGAGAGAGGAGAGTACGGGGTGGGAAGCCAGGATGGGGAGAAGAAAATGCCAAGGATTTTTTTTTTTTAAGATTTTATGTATTCATGAGACACACACACACACACACACACACACAGAGAGAGAGAGAGAGAGAGAGAGAGAGAGAGAGAGGCAGAGACACAGGCAGAGGGAGAAGCAGGCTCCATGCAGGGAGCCCGATGTGGGACTCGATCCCGAGACTCCAGGATCACGCCCCGGGTCAAAGGCAGGTGCTAAACTGCTGAGCCGCCCAGGGATCCCCAATGCCAAGGATCTTAAGAGAAACATGATGAGCAGACTTTCAAAGGACCTGTGGAAAGGCGACGATATAACCTATCACAGTAAAAGGAGATTCACAAACCAAAATCCCAGCATCAGGCCGCGTGGAGAAAGCCAGGACCTTGGCTTCCAGGGCTGGGGCGCACCATGAGCCTTGGCTGGGGGCAAACCCCGGGGCTCCAGTCTGACCCCCGGATCTAAGCCCCAACCCTAAGAGCTGTACTGCCTTGCACTCCCCATCCTCCCCAGCAAAGGGGCCTGAGTCCTCCCATCAGCCTCGGAGAGGCCGGGAGATGAGAGGTGCGGCCGGTGCACAGGCGCTCAGGTGCCCCCTGCCGTGGCCAGGCCACGCTCCCTCCCGCTCTCACCTGCGCACAGGTGGGCCCGCCAAACCGAGCTGCCGGCATCGGAGCTTCCGCAGGCCGGGAAGGCTTAGTCGTTTTGCAAGTGAAGGGGAAAATACCCGACACTAGCAAAATATACCTGTGGCCAAATATAGTCGGTGCAGGAGCAATTTCTTTTCTTGGTAGTGGGAAGGCGTTTATGGTTTGGGGGATGTCAGAAGGGACCGTAAAAACCCTTGGTCTCGGGGATCCCTGGTGGCTCAGCGGTTTAGCACCTGCCTTCAGCCCAGGGCCTGATCCTGGGGTCCCGGGATCGAGTCCTGCTTCTCCCTCCGCCTGTGTCTCTGCCTCTCTCTCTCTCTGTGTCTCTCATGAATAAATAAATAAAATCTTAAAAAAAAAGACCTATTGAATGAAGACCAAGATGATCGATCAATAAAATCAACTCATCACACAGCACATTCCAAACTACTGGAGACCCCAAAGGCCGCCTAAACGTTACTAGCAGGGGACCCGTTCAACAAGTGCGCTCTTCTCCCCCGAGAGGCCCAAGAGCTCCTCCGCGGGGCTTCGGGTGCCAGACAAGCTCCGAGGGTGTTTCACTGGTAGGAACATGGACTGTGCTCTGCACTCACAGCTGCCCCGCGCACGCTCGTCCACTCGTCCACCAAACCGCGGGGTTCCAAGCCGCAGCTTCACGCCAGGGGCCCCGCGCAGGCAGAGAAGCTCGTGGCTTCGGTCCCGCAGGCAAATACACCCCTGCCACCCTGCCCTAGGGATCCAGCGAGGAGGCGTGTCGGCCTCCTTAGTGCACGTGGACAAGCGCTTTTTGCCCGAAGGAATTCATGTCCCCCCAGAATATTTAGAAGATTCCAAAACACCCCAGGGATCTGTGTGGACATCGTGCAGAATCATACGTGTGTTTCATCCATTACCTTACTGCTGCTCCTCTTATTAACTTTGAAGAATCCCAGAAACTTTTTCTTTTCTTTATCTGTCTCATCATTGCCAAGTGACGATTTTCTAAAGGTTTCTGGGGAAGGAAAAAAAAAAAAGGTCTATTATCAGCATCTGAAACGAGGTTAAAGAGCTCCTTAAAAATCTCAACAAATTGCTCTGCTCTTAAACTTGTAGTTTTTATAAGGCAGTGAAAACACCAAGCTTTTTTTTTTTTTTTTTTCGGAGCGTTTCAAGCCACCTCGAAGCCTCCGGTCTCATTGGTGAAATCACTACAAGTTCTTAGGATGCCCAGGGATTTGGGTGGCATCGTTCTCTGGGTGGGATGGAACCCTGTATGTGATGAAAAAACAGTCACACCACAAAGTCCTGGGGCAGTACCACCCCCCAGAAAAAGAAAGTGAGCCAGACATGCGGCTTCACACTCCTTGCAGGTGCAGCCTTCGTCATGTGTTCCACGTAATCCAACAGACCTAAAATATGATCATCGCATCATACAACCCATGGGAAAATTATTGACAAGATGTTTTAAATTCGTTTTGGAACCGAGTCTTCCAAACGCAGGGTGCAGGTCACGCAGCACAACTGGGCTTGGACCAGCCACATTCCCAGTGCCCGGGAGCCACACGTGGCCCTGGGGACCCGGATGTCTGTGTAAAACATCTGCTTTAGGAATTAGGAGCGAGGCGGAAACACGGACTAAATAAAATAAACCCACAGCTTTCTGGCTCGGGGAACCCCACTCATCTCCGGAACATGGAACGGCAGCGAGGGTTCCCCCGGGTGGTGTCGAAATAATCACGCGTGACCCTCGACATTCACGTTTCCAGATCCGCCTTCCTCGGGCTCAACCGCAATGTTCTCCTCGGTCACGTTCTCAAGGGGGCCCATTCTTCCTTCATCGATTGTTCTGGGATTCTTTTATTTTATTTTATTTTATTTTATTTTATTTTATTTTATTTATTTAAATTTTTTTTTGTTCTGGGATTCTTGAGCTCCAGAGCATCACTCTTCTCTCTCTCTCTTGCTGTTTCATCCTCATGAGACGTTCCCAGCTGGAAGGAGCCCCCTGGTGCCCCAGCTGGAGCCACCGAAGCCCCCGCTCGTCAGGCGGTGGGGCTGAATCAGGTAAGTGCCCACCGTCCTGCACACCACGGGCCTGCTGACACGCCACGGCCACTCCAGCCCCCGGTTCTCCTCTTCCAGGGCACACAGGGACGGCGACAGGGGAATTGTCCAAGCATCGAGCTTCCCCAGCCCACCGCCAGCTGCTGCAGGGCCAGGTCGCCAATCTACCGGTGGAAGGAGGAAGGAGCCGGACTGGGACTGTACCACGCAACTTCCAACCCGGACAATGTGCCCACCAGTGACCTTCCGTATCTGCTGGCCTAGGATTTCAGGCTCCAGTTAGAGAACACACACGTTAGCGTGTTAGCAGTCAAGGCATTGCTATGGCTACTGTGTCCCCAACAAGGTAAAAGCCAAACAGCTCCATTCACGCAAGTCATCGTGTCAGTGGCAAAGGCTCAGCTCTCAGCAGGGGGCCTGGGCTCCGGGTTACGTGCAGGCGTCTCCCGCAGACCAGGGCGCCCTCCACATCACGCGGCATCCAGGCCAGGGAGCGGGGAGGCTCCAATCACGAAGCATGCATCCCTGCACGCACACATGTGCACACGGATTTCAAGGCCAATCACGCTGAAATCCTGCACGCGAGGCTCAAAGCCACGAAGATTAATATAAACTATGCCACAGGGTAAAGCTGCATGTGGTGAACGGCGGCATACACGAGTGTGTGTATTTATAACCGGTCACGTTTCCAGGACGGAGGGACGGGTGACATGGATGTAGTAAGACGCCTGTCATCACAGCACCCCAGGTGGACAAAAGGGTGGGGCACTGGCGCACAGGCGGTTACACGAACCGCAGAAACGACAGACTGATCAGAAAACTGTCCCAGAATCGAGCCTCTTTCTCTCCCTGAACAGCAACAGAGGATGGTCGCCAACCCCAGGGGGCTGGAGGCCCAAGGGCAGGCCTGGCCCCAGAGCCACCCTGAGGGGCCTGAGAGGTACCCCCCTGTGTGGCCACAGGCTGCGGCTCTCTGGAGGTAGCAGGGGCCTCAAGCAGAAGGTGTTGCACGGAGGGGCGAGGGACTGGCGGTTCTGTAGTGACAGGTGCCGCCCGTGAGGACTCGGAGACGCTGCAGGAGGCCCCGCCTGAGGGCAGAGCAAGAGCACCCAGTGTTCCTCAGTGTCGCCGTCAAGCAAGGTGCTTGCCATGCATCAGAGCAGTCACTGGCCACGGACACACAGCCAGGCGGGGCGGACGTACGCCTAGGCCCAGAATCCACGGCTCCAAACACATGACCACCTGAGTACGAAGCCTGTTTTCTTTCAGTTGACCCTGATTTACTGAAAGTTCAACAGTCATCTGAGTTTAGGGGCAGACGTGCTCCGTCCCTGAAAATGCACACACTGTGTTGAGGACGAATGTGACTCGGAGAATAATAAAGAACTGCACAGTACAGGGGGCACAGGACGGGGGGCAGGGGCCCCGGAGACCAGCTAATCCGAACTGTGCACTTTTCCAGATGAGCCAGTGGAAGGTCAGAGCCGGTCAGGGGCCCGAGCGTGGTCACAAGCAAGGAAGCACTGGAGCAGACTCGGGCCTGCATTTTCCAAGTGTGCAACGTGGGCTTCCTCCCCACGGCAAGCTGCTGAGCTCTGGGACCAGCCTGAGCCCGGGTACATTGGGGTCTTTGGCAGACTCTGCTGTTCTCCGTCCGCTCCTTGCCCCACATCAAACCGATCCAAACTGAAGAAGGCTTCATATATATGACTTTTCTGCTCCTAACAAATGCCACTCATGGTGCTTCTTAAAAGACAGCCGTTCTGGGGCAGCCCCGGTGGCTCAGAGGTTTGGCGCCTGCCTTTGGCCCAGGGCGCGATCCTGGAGACTCGAGATTGAGTCCCACGTCGGGCTCCCTTCATGGAGCCTGCTTCTCCCTCTGCCTGTGTCTCTGCCTCTCTCTCTCAAGAATAAATAAATAAAATCTTATATATATATATATATTAAAAAAAGACAGCCATTCTGTTGGCAGCAGATGGTATGACGGGGTCCGTAAGCAACGAGGACCTCGGTCAGATGCAACATGCACAGTCTCCTGTTCCAGGCCGGTGCCCAGTTCTGTTTCTTGAAACTTTTTTATGTGAAAGACAAATACTCACTGGGATTTTAATGAACTTTTTGGAGGCTGTGTGTGTGTTTAGTCCAAAAAGTTCCCATAAATTCCAATATATGTGTAAGTGTATATATCACACATATGTGCACGTGTACACGTAACCACACATATGTATGTATGTAAAGGGTATACTGTCGGAGTAAATACAAAAGCGGGACTGATCATGGGCATACTCGTCTGCGACAGAGAAGATTACGTTTCACAATCGGTGCGGCCCCCGATTCTGCAGCACACGGAATGGACCTCGAGGGCAGGTGAGCACAGGTGAGCACAGGTAGAAAGGAAGACCGCGTGTACTCTGCATGTGCCCCTTTGGCCCCGCCCTGAAGTCCTGTGCTCCCAAAGGGCTCCTTTTCTACAACACCCTCCTTCATTTCCCAGCAATTGGAACCACACTGCAAATCCACACGCAAGGGACATTCTCCTCTCAGGCAACCCGGGAGCCGAGAAACCAAGCCAAAGCCTCATGTCAGCCAATAAGACGCCCCCGACGTGGTGCAAGGCACACCAGTGGCACTTCCATGCACTGTCCTAGTCAGAGCCATGCAAAGCCCGGCCGGGTGGGACCCGGCTCACTGTACCTTGACAGCTCAGGGAAGGCTCCGACTGAGTTTTGGTCAGAAGAACTGGAAGAAGCAGGTAACGAGACAGTGAGACCCAGCTCCCCACCTGCAGCAGCACCTGGCCATGGCCGCGGCCCCCCCAGGAGCCTTGCAAGGAAGGCGGTTGTCTGTGTCCCTGCAGGACAGGCCAGGAGCCAAGCAGGCCCGGGATCTCCAGCTGCCAGCTGCCAGGCTGCTAAGCCCTCCGGAGGAAGCAGGTGGCAGCAGAGACTTGTGTCATTTCAAGCTGCCGCGGCCAGGAATTCCAGAGGAGGCCAGCCCCTGCCTAGCAACATGCCTCCCCCGGCCATGGCCCCCATGGCCCCTGTCCACCGGAGCAGCTGCTGGCTGGGAGGGGACCCAAGGGGAGGGCTCCCTACAGGCATCTTCTGGAATGTTCTCCTTTCTTCTCAAATGCTGGACTGCCGGTAGGGATACAGGCATTTGGCTAAAGGCCTTTGGCAGGGATGATGATCAAATACTTTGCAGCCAGCACGGCACATGGCACAGTATGATCCCGAGGAAAGGGGGGCTGGCCACGGGCTGGAGCAGCTCACCCACCAAGCTGGCTGCTGCTCCTTTATTTTCCAGGGAAGATGCTGGGGTCCCAGAGGGGAGGGGCCCTCAGAAGACGCCCAAGGCAGTGAAGAAGGGCACTCAGGGCTTGGGTACAGCTATGCCCCCAAGTGAAGGACTTCCAAATCCGACTCTGCATGGGGACAGGAAGCGGGAGCCGTAGGCCTACAGAGGTGCCCGCCCTTGAACACCTCGCTCCGTGTCCTGGACCAGTGTGAGCTTGCTGGGATCCCCTCCTTCACGGGGCGGCCAGTTTTCTAGGTCTCTCTCCAGGTAATAATAGGTTCTACATCTACCTTCCAAGATGTAGCTGATTATCGACCTAGAACAGAAATAGCTGTTTGTGTAAGACTTCTCCGCATACTTGTGTGGGACAGTTTTTCTTTTCTTTTTTTATCTTGCCAAATGAAAGCTGTGTTTCCAAAGAGGCACAGAAACCAAATTTAAATAGGGCTGATATAACCAGATAGACGTACCCAGTATATCCAGGCCCGTGTAGCAGATGCTGGGAATAATCTCGTCTGGGTTTTAAAAAGATGCTGCAGAAAGCACAAGACGCCCTGCTCTCAAATGTCAGAGCACTATTTTTTTTTTTTTTTTAAGGAATAGATGGTCTATGCATTTTCTACGTGATTGAGATAAAACCCTTTCTGGAATGTCAAATGAGACCTGGGGTCCAAAGCATCTAGAAGATTTGAGGGAGGAGAAGAGGTTCCATTATGATCATTGATTTTGCAATAAAACCGGTAATCAGGAAAACAGATTTTCTTGGAAGAATCTGAAACAAACTGTAGGAAAACATGAAAGAATGGGATATATTTCCACAACCCAATTTACTCAGTATTTTTGGAATAAATAAAAGGCTAAAGATACCGAATGAACCTCATGAACATAAGACCCTTTTATGAAGTTCATTTTAATAATGCTAAGGTCAAGGAACAGTCATTTTTTTTTTTCATTCACTCACTCATTTATTTATTTTGGCTTCACAGCTGCTGGCATACAGTCCGCCCTGGGTGTTAATCAGGGAACTCTGCTCACACGCGCATCCGCCTCTGTGCCAACACCGACCCCTGCCCGGTGGTTCTGGGCCCTCGGGTCAAGTACCAAACTCACACAAAGAGTGAGATGTCTCTGGCAGTGATGGTGAGGAAGCTCCAGGTGGCATCGCGGGCTGGGTTCAGGGACTCACCACATCACGAACTCGAATTTCGAGCAGTTTTAGAAAAACTGCAAAGTGTGTTTTGCCATGGGGTTTTTGTTTTGTTTTGTTTTAAATAAAGATCTTATTGGGGCACCTGGGTGGCTCAGCAGTTGAGCGTCTGCCTTTGGCTCAGGGTGTGACCCTGGGGTCCCGGGATCGAGTCCCACATCGGGCTCCCTGCGTGGAGCCTGCTTCTCCCTCTGCCTGTGACTCTGCCTCTCTCATGAATAAATACATAAAATCTTAAAAAAAAAAAAAGGTTTTATTTATTTGAGACAGAGAGAGAACTCAGTTGCTTCACTGACCAAGTGACCCAGGTGCCCCCTTTGCCACCGGTTTTGATGATGAGCGATGTTTGAGACTTGGGGGCATTTACTGGTAATGGAATAAAATGCAAGAGGAGATGGTTCACGTGTGCCTTCTGAGTGGTTCTGTTAGAGAACTACTTTTTATTTACCTCGAGGGAGCTCACAGGAGATGGGGTCATGCTCAGGCCATGCTCAGGCCATGCTCAGGATGAGGGCGGTGGGAAGGGGCATAGTTATAATTGAGGGGAACAGGAACAGACCCAATTTATTTTCTGTGACTTCAGCTGTGCTTTGGAGAAAATTGGGGTCGCCTGAACATTCAGGTGCAGGTCTCCACCTGGCACCTGGGGTGCTCAGGGGCGGTGGGCGTGTGCTTCCCACACATGCCCTTACCTGGCAGGTGTTAGAGACGTCAGATGGCCTCACCTCGTTTATTGTCCCAGGCGTAGAGTTCCTTTATCCCCAGCTCATTGAGAGACTTGGAAAGCTCCAGCTCCTCCCCAGCAATGTTGTCCCTGAGGAGGACCACGTGCTCCGGGCTGACTTCGCACTTTGCACAGATGACTGGGAGAATGTTCTGGAGCGGCACCTCGGGGCTCACACGCACAACGGCCTTTTGCGTTCGTAGGTAATTCACTACCAAGCGCACAGATTTCTGGAAGAACACCCCGGACGAAGGAGCTCCGTTAAGTGTGTGTTGTCACGCGGCTTCCACCCTCTGCCTGTGTGCTGGGGCTGACTAAGGCAAGCAGCCCCAGCCCTTTGTCCCCAGCTAGGCGGGGGGGGGGGGGGGGCACGGGGGAAGCGACGGGCTGAAAAGCGAACAGGGAATACCTGCAGTGATAAACTCACCTTAGGATCTCTCACTAGGGAACGAGCACTGTGAGGGATCTGGATTTATGATCTAACACCTACGCTGTCTTTCAAGGATCCCAAACACACCCAAACACGAGGCGCTTACATGTATTTTGTAAAGGAAAATCGTTTCAAAGTGTCATGAACAATTCAATTTAAAGAAAAGCCCTCGGGGCCCCTGGGTGGCTCAGGGATTGAGCATCCGCCTTCAGCTCAGGGCGTGACCCTGGGGTCCTGGGATCAAGTCCTGCATCGGGCTCCCCGCATGGAGCCTGCTTCTCCCTCTGCCTGTGTCTCTGCCTCTCTCTGTGTGTCTCATGAATAAATAGATAAAATCTTTAAAAAAAATAAAAGCCTAAGAAAAACCAAGATATCACATTTTTATTTAAGTAGCCAAAAGACCCATGTAAATATATTAATATCTATGTAAATATATATAATGTGTATATGTGTCTGTGCAAACATATATTTTTATAGATTCTGCACACATATTTAAACCAGAAAAGGATAACTGATACACAACGGACATATACGTCTAATAAAGACAGACATCATAATCAGAAGAAAAAAATCAGTGTGACTAAAGCTGATTCTAAACATCTACTGATAAACTGGCCATCAAAAAAGAATTAAATATACCAAAGTTTCACGCAGTCAGCTTGTCGTTGGCCTTTACTGATGTGACATTGTCTGAAAATGCTGGAAAGTGGCCACAGTAAGTGTTGAGTTGGATAAAACCTGACTTAGGTGGGTCCATGTCCCTTTCCAGGGTACGGATCCCACCAATTACAATTTACCAAGCCCCCAAACCTAATATTTATAAAAGATGGACTGTTGGCCAAATCTCCATTTTTTAGAAGCAGAAAAATTTAGCACCTATTTCCAAGAATCGAATACCTTTTAAATGGAGCTAAAAGACCCAAAGCAAAGCTTTATGAAGAAGTGCCGTAAGCAGCCGGACTTCCCCGTGATCAATAAGCGAAAGCCTGAAATAAATCTGCGTGTAAGATACTCTCCAAGTGCAGGAGTAAACATTTCTGACCTCTGTGTCTCCAAAAGCGAAAGCTTCTGGTTTTCCCATCTCTTTCGGAAGAAGTTCAAATCTCCCCCCATTTTTTTCCCCTCGGCTTCCTGGGCCAGGAAGGCCTCCAGGATGGAAAAGGAGAATCTTTATGACTAGCTCAACAAGGCAGCGGCTGGGTACTTGTGGTTAAATTTATTTATTTATTTATTTATTTATTTATTTATTTATTTATTTATTTAAGATTTTATTTATTTATTCATGAAAGACACAGAGAGTGAGAGGCAGAGACACAGGCAGAGAGAGAAGCAGACTCTATGTAGGGAGCCTGACGTGGGACTCGATCCCAGGACTCCAGGGTCACGCCCCGGGCTGAAGGCAGGCGCTAAACCGCTGAGCCACCCAGGGATTCCCTTGTGGTTAAATTTAAATTGATCAAAGATTAAATACAACGAAAGGCTCCGTTTCTCAATCACACGAGCTGCCTTGCACCTGCTTAGCAGCCACATGTGTCCAGGAGTGACCACTGTGGAAAGTACAGAATTATAGCCCATTTCCACCTGCGCAGGGCGTTCCAGCGGCTAGCTCTGCTCTAGACTGATCCTTCTTCTATAATAAACAAAGGAGCTCAGTTACCATGACGAGTATTATTCAAGTCATGGGCCCTCAGGTAACAGAGGGGACCCCTTCCCCCTGCCTCCACTGCCTCACTGACCTCAGGGGCCTTAGGTGGGCCGGGCTTCACCTTCTCTTCAGGAACTTTCTCTTTGAGGAATACAGTGTGAACGTTCAGGGTCCCAACTAAAGTATTTGGCTTAAAACTCAGAGGCTGTTGGGTTTCCGAAGAACGGATCTCGAGGGCGTGGTGGGATGGATTCAGGTGGTTCTGAAGGCAAAGTTCAACCAGTAGGTCCATCATGGCATGGCTGGAAAAGGGGAACACAGCACACCGATTAGGCAAGTTTGCACCCTGCCTCCCGTCCAGCTGAGTAAGGGTCAAACCCACACACCAGTAGGTGAGAGCAGATTGGTCATGCATAGGACGGGCAACCACAGCTCGTGAATTCTGGTGCCCGACTGGGCAGCGCCATCCTCACATCTCCAACGCTGGTAAACCACAACCCAAAGAGCAGCTGTAAGAGGGTTCTATTTGCAGTTAAGTCCATGGATGCGTGGACTCGAATCCTAGAGGCTAATTAGCAAGAGCAATACTGCTAACCACTGAATATTCTGTGATCCAGAAGTATAATGTGCCTTAAAAAATGAACATTTAAAAAAAGATTGTATTGACTTATTTTAGGGGGAGGAGGAGAGGGAGAGAGAGTCCTAAGGAGACTCGGCGCTAAGTGCGGAGCCCAACGCGGGGGCGGAGGGGGGGGCTGGGTCTCCTGACTCCGAAGTCATGACCTGAGCTGAAACCACAAGTCGGTTACTCAACCAACGGAGCGCCCCAAAACTGAAAATTTTAAGCTGTAGGTGATAGCTAAAAAGAATCATGTCTTTTTAAAGACAAAAAAAAAAAATCCCTAAGAAAATGACCTTGTTTGAATGTCAAAGATGGTCATAATGTCCCCATCACAGGGAATCACTCACGAAGGGAGGGGAGTAACAATCCAGATTACCCCAAAGAATTTCCTTTGCCACATTTACATCCACCTGGCAGACGGTTTTCATACCTAAAGCTGGTCCCCCTGCCCCTAAATCTCCCCGGCAGTGGAGCATCACGCCGCCTGTGAAGAAGGCACAGGTCTTTCCCGGGATCTAGTTCTTAATCAGGAAGTGACATGGCAATTAATTCAGGCCACAATCACGCTTTTGCAGGCACCTGGGGGCCCGGGTGTGCAGACCAGGGGCTGCGACACACAGATGGCGGCCCAGGCACCCGCCGCCCACCCTGAGGGCCGTGAGCTGCTGGGGGCCCCGGCTCCAGGCAGGAGAACCCCGGGCAAGGCCCCGGCCAGAGCAGCTCCCCCAGGTGCCCTACTCCTTGTCCAACTGCCTCAACAGAAGATTAATCAGTCCTGCTCGGATTGGCACAAGGTTGCTGCGCCCTCCTCTGGGTCCCTGGACTCCGAGGGGGTACTTGGTGGGGCCGAGGCCGAGCACAGCCTCGTAAGTGCTCCAGCCACGCTGGCTCCTCATCCTGACACTGATTCCTTGGGCTCCGGCGCTAAGACCATCTTTACTCCGACAACTGGCTTAATGCAATGCAGCCAAAATGCTCCGCGACATGATGCGGCTGCGCCGAGAGGCCTCGGTACAGGAAACAGGCTTCTAACCGGGCTCACACGGCGTCCCAGCAACCAGGTCTGGGACGTGGGGTCTCCAGGGAAAGGGGCAGGCTCGGACCTCAGTCTGTTGGGGGCTCCTTTCCTGTCCCGCTCCTCCCATGCGGGGAGCCCGATGTGGGACTCGACCCCGAGTCTCCAGGATCACGCCCCGGGCTGAAGGCAGGTGCTCAACCGCTGGGTCACCCGGGTCACCCTGGGGAAGCAGCTTCTCAACAAAACATTTGGGGGGCAGGGGGCAGGCGGATGAAGCAAGAGTTCCCAAGCAGAAGATTCTGTGTGCGGGAGGGTTGTCTCCTCACACTTAACTACTAAATTCGGGGGCGGGACGTCTGGGGGGCTCAGAGGTCGAGCACCTGCCTTCGGCTCAGGGTGTGATCCCGGGGGCCCGGGATCGAGTCCCACGTCAGGCTCCCTGCATGGAGCCTGCTTCTCCCTCTGCCTGTGTCTCTGCCTCTCTCTGTGTCTCTCGTGAATAAATAAATAACATCTTAAAAAATAAATAAATAAAGTTGGGGGAGGTAAAGGCAAAAAAAATTAAAAAAAAAAACAAAAAAACAGAAACAAAATAAAACACTGTCCGAGCACGATCCTGAAGCCTGGCCACCGTGCGTGCCCGTGCGAGGATCGCCGAGGCCGTTGCCAAGCACCCGGGCCGGGGCCACGGACTGTCCTTCCAGCGGCAAGAACGCGGGACAGGATGAGGGGCTCCCGCAGGGCATCGGAGGGGAGCTCAGGTTCCGAGAGCCGCGTCGTCCTCCTTCCTCGGGGCTCCGTCTCTGTGACTCCCGGGGGGACGCGGCGCCCCGATAGGCCCAGACGCGGGCTGCGCTTAGGAAGCGGGACGCGCACCAGCCCCAGCGGGACCCGACCCACTGCTTGAGCTCACCTCGCGCCACTGCCCGCAGGGCCTCCAGTGTGCGTGACCCTTCCCAGGCCCAGTCCAGACGCTACCTGATTTACCACTTCTCGGCCACACGCTTCTTAGGATCATGTCCGCATAAAATGAGGTGCAGGCGGGAGTGGGGGGCCTCTCTGCCATTTCCCACCCCACCGGTTAACCCGCCCCTGCTGGCATTTAAGGTGCCCAACTCCCAAGAGTATGCAATCCCTCCAAAGCTGCTTTGATGCCCCTGCAAAAATTTACCCAGAAAGATGGGGCGGGGGCGGGGGGAGCCAGAGCACAACGGCAGCGACCGCCCCCCTGCCGACGGGCGGGGATGCTCTGCCCCGTCCCCGTGGCCTTCCGTTGCGGGTCTGCAGCCCTGGGCTTCCCTGACCGGTGTCACTCGCCCCCGCGGGGCCTCAGCTGGGCCCTATGCCGCTGCCACAGGATAGAACTTTCCTGAGCCTGGAAGAGGCGGCCTGCGTACTCACACGCATTCTCGACGCCTCTGGAGCCTGGCCCTCCACACCCGGCCGCTGCCCCGCACGCAGGTGCCCCGCGCCGGCCGGCAGCTTTGCCCACCCCACGCCCGCTCCGGGAGGTTGCACATCCTTCCGCGGCAGAGAGCTGCCTGGGCAGGAGTCCTGGCACTGCCTCTCACCCATTCTCAGACCTGCCTCCCTGAGCCTCAGTTTCCCCACCGGTGAAGGCGTGCGGAAGGCGGGCACCTGTTAGAGACTTAGATGAATGAACGCTTGTAAGGCCGCGAGCCCGGGGCCGGGCGTGTGGTACGTGTGATGTGCTTTGCAAAACGCAAGAGTCCATTTGTTCACGTCTTTTCTACGTTGGGTTCCTGCGTGGAGGTGCCTTCTGTGGCTGGAGCAGAGCATCCCTGCATGTGGCTGGACTGCGCTCGGCTCTCAGCAAGCACCACGGTGGCCCAAGACTCTCAGGAGCTAGCGTCCTTGAGACGCCGCTTAGTCAGCTTTCCCCAGTCTGCCGGAGAAGGAAAATAAGGCAACCGGCCGCCCGCAGAATGCCGAAAGAAGAATCCGGTGTATTGAGAACAGGGGCTGCAGGGGCGCCTAGGGGACTCGGCCGGTGAGGCACCTGCCTTCAGCTCAGTCATGAGCTTGGGGTCCTGGGGTCGAGTCCCGTGTTGGGCTCCCTGCCCAGCGGGGAGCCTGCTTCTCCCTCTCCCCTCCCCACAACTCATGCTCTCTCTCAAATAATTTTTTTTTTTTTTTTTAATAAAGTCAACTAGATCATCAGTGCTAAGAACCCAAAGCACACCCACGGGGCCTCAGGGGACACCGAAGTTTAACTCGTAATCCGCAAGTCCGGGCAGGTTAAAAGTAAGAGAGCTGGGCCTCCCCTCAGGGTTTCTGAGCCTCTAGGACTGGTCTGCGGGTCTGCATTTCTACCAAGTTCCCAGGGATGCAGCCACGGTTGGTCGGGGCCCACACTTTGAAAACTACTTTACTCCTAGTAACTCATGAAATGAGCATTTAGGACAAATGCCCCAATTGGATAGAAGGTCCCCTCAATGCTGAGTTTACAAGTTACATCGAGATAGCTACTTCTGGGGGCGCCTGGGTGGCTCAGTGGTTTAGCACCACCTTCAGCCTGGGGAGTGATCCTGGAGACCCAGGACCGAGTCCCGCATCGGGCTCCCTGCATGGAGCCTGCTTCTCCCTCTGCCTGGGTCTCTGCCTCTCATTCTCTCTGGGTCTCTCATGAATAAATAAATAAAAAATCTTAAAAAAAAAACAACAAGCATCTGACTCTCGGTTTTGGCTCAGGTCATGACCTGGGATCGTGGGATCCAGCCCCGCATTGGGCTCCCTGCTCAGTGCAGAGTCTGCTTCTCCGTCTGCTTGCTCCTCCCTCACCCTCTCTTTCCCTCTCTCTGGAATAAATAAATCTTTTTTTTTTTTTTTTTTCAGGCAGCTACCTCTGGACACGATGTTTAAACGAACACATTTAACGTGCACTTAGTTCGACTAAACTGGTCGAATGCAGCTTAGTTTCTTACGTGGAACCAAGGACAGCAGGTGGCCCTGAGCCGTGAGTAAGGCCAAAGCCGAGAACGCGCGGCCTAGCAGCTTTGTGTGGCATCGGAGAGGCAGGATACGGCAAGATGTAAGCGGGCCCATGGGAGACCCGTCCCCATGGATGAGGTCAGGTACCAAGGAACACACGGACAGCACATCCAGCAGGACGACAGGGAGGCCAGGAGGCAGAAGAAGCCACAGCCAGAGAAGTCCATGGGTCAGAGGCTGGCCTCCAGGCTGGAGACTAGGGTCCCTGACGAGAGTCTGGTCTTGGGGAAGCCAGGGTCCTGGGCCCAGCAAGAAGCCCCGAGGGCCGCAAGAGCAGCAACGCGGCCAGGGAGGGATGCCTTCACCTCGTGCAAGTCAGAAGCCAAGTCATCAGGACGATGGCTCCCCCTCACAGACCCCAAATGCCTCTTGGGGCCACACAGCCCCCACAGTCTGCAAGAGGCCTCCGTGTGTGGCACCAGGGAGAGCGGGGGGGTTGCCAACTGGAGAGACGTGCCGTCTCTAAGGAATTCAGCCTTTCAATATGCCAGTCAGAGTGTCTTGACCTAGAGTGACACGTGCAGAGGCTGGGAGCCTGACGGTTTTTGTGGTCACATGTGATTCCACGAGCTGTTCCCTGGACGAGTGTGGACAGGTGGATTCAACACGAGGAGCCTGCTGGTTAGGTTCTCACCTTGGTGGCCTGTGCTCTCTCTCTCAGTCTGGCCTCACACTCTTTGACCCGTATCTTTGGAGTCTGAGCCCAGGTCTTCCACAAGTGGGCCTTCACTGTGTGCTTCCGTCTTGGCCTGTGAATCAATGCACTCTCTTGGGGCTCCATCTCATGACCCTGGGATCACGACCTGAGTCAGACACTTAACCGACTGAGCCACCCCGGTGCCCCTGGACGCTGTTTTGAGGAGGCCAGTGTGCCCTACACGTGAGGAAAGTCAATGTTCTGATGCGTTGGTTTCCTTATGACTTGCCTGCTGCTAGGATGGAGCCTTGTGTGCCCACTGGCCTGCATACTCTTGTTTGATGGAGACTCGGGGGCTCACGACGGCCCACAGGAGACTCATGAGCACACAGCCGCTACCCCGTCCAGGCTCCTGCATCTCCCCTCCTCAGTCCAGGTTCCAGCAGTACTGAATTCCCCATTTCTTGCACAAATTGGTGCAAATCTTGCAAATGAGTTTTATTTCCTTCTGCTCACTGGGATGTCTTCCTCCCCGTTTCTTCAGAAATGTCAGGTATTCCGTATGCATTTCGCTCAATGAATAAATGATTATTTTCTTTCTCTCTTTCTCTCTCTCTTTTAATATATCAGGATCCCACAAAGTGAGAGTTCCCCGCTCTATGACTGGGATCACACCAAAACCCGACCAGTAACGGCACTCACTGTGCGCCATTAAATAGCGGGTTTAGCAACGAATACACCTTGTCACGGGAGTAGTGCGCAGTTCATGACCTCCGGTCAGCCCCATCACCACCTTACCTCCTCCCCCCAGCAAAGATGCTCGGGAAGAAAATCAGGTAGAACCTGGTGTCTGAGGATCAATGATTCTGACACTGTCATCGTTCAGCTGCTCTTGGGTCTCACACAAACAAGCAGGAAAATGCAGCCTTCATAGGGCAGAAGCATTTCAGAGAGGTGGTCCCTAGGAACAGTGCACCAGGGCCTGGAAGATCAAACATGGTCTCCCGGCTGATTGGAAAGATGGTCTAACCATTCACGTCTGGCCACTGTGACCCCCGCAGGCTTCGTGTCCCAGGAATTTTTTCTGGGCAGATTTCAGGGCGGTGAAAGCACTCCATAAGGTACAGTGCAGTGGATACGCGTGCAAACCCACAGCTCATACTACACTGGGCGTGGAGTCTCATGCTGACGATGGAGTCTGGATGAGGACATGTCCGTGTAGGTTTACTGATCACAAAGAGCACCCCACTCTCCTGGGGGATGTTGATCCGGGGGCAGGAGGTATGTGGGAAATTTCTGTACTTTCCTCTTACTTTTGCTAGGAAACTAAGACTGCTCTAAAAAAACCTGAAGTCTTCTAAAAAAAGATATTCTTCAAAAAAAAATGTAAATCAAACTAAACCAAAGCAACCTGTTAGCCAGTTATTTCAAGAACTGTCTTCACCCGGCCGTCTCCCCAGAACCTCCTTAACTCACTGGGCACCAGAGAAGAGCAAGCTCCCCCTTCAGCTCTGGGCATCAGGAGCAAGAGGCCCTACCAATGCCTCGAGGGGCAGGGTGGATGCAGGACACCCAGAGCTGACGGGTGCTCCCAGCCTCCCTCCTCTCTGTCCTGGAGCAGATGTGCTCCATCCAGAAGGAACACGCAGACCCAATACCCATGTTGTGAGCCTGGGCTGTTTGATAAGCTCCAAGACCTAAAAACTCTTGCACAGCTCTAAGCACATCCACGGTGAAGAGGGTCTGACGGCTTCTAGAGGAAGAATCACAGGGATGAACACAGAGGGAGATTTCCTGGATTCTGCAAAGGAGATGTTTGCCTTTTCCTGCCCCGGCCCCTTGGGCACGTGTACCAACGTGGACCTGGCTGCTGTTTACATCAATGCAGCTCCAACTCTCTAGAGGCTGACGCAGGTTATGAAGCGTACCTACGTCAGTGTACTCTTTTGCCTACGGGCATTGTCTTCTCAAGAATCTTCTTTAAAAAAAAAAAAAGATTTTATTTATTTTTTCATGAGACACACACAGAGAGAAGCAGAAACACAAGCAGAGGGAGAAGCAGGCTCCATGCAGGAAGCCTGATGCAGGACTCAAGCCCAGGACTCCAGGATCACACCTTGAGCCAAAGGCAGATGTTTAACTGCTGAGCCACCCAAACATCCCTCAAGAATCTTCTCTCTCTCTCTCTCTCTTTTTAAGATTTTATTTATTCATTGATGAGAGGCACAGAGAGAGAGGCAGAGACATAGGCAGAGGGAGAAGCAGGCTCCCTGCAGGAAGCCCAATGTGGGACTTGATCCTGGTACTCCAGGATCGCGCCCCGAGCCAAAGGCGGATGCTCAACCACTGAGCCACCTGGGCTTCCAAAGGATCTTCTTTTTTTAACTGTGCCCCAATAAAAGTGATGGAGCTGGTGGCCTCCTTCCGCCATCCATATGCAGTGCGGGGAACGCCATCCCTAAATATACCCCGGAGCGTTTCCCTTAGAATGGCCTGGAACATGGGAGTGCCTGGGTGGCTCAGTTGGTTGAGTGCCTGACTCTTGATTTCGGTTCAGGTCATGATCCCAGGGTTGTGAGATCGAGCTCTGAGTTGGGCTCAGCGTGGAGTCTGCTTGAGATTCTCTCCCTCTGTCCCTCCCCCCCTGCTCTCTCTCTCTGTGGCTAAGATAAATGAATCTTAAAAAAAAAAAAAAAAAAAAGAATGGCCCAGAACACAGATTCTCATGTCATAATCTCTACAAGAACAGACTGGGACTTTTATCTAAATTTCTAAATCCAAAGGAAGCTTTAAAAAAAGAAAAAAACAAATCAGTCACATGCAGAATGCAACCCAGACTGCAATCACTAATGATTTCTCTAGGAGAATCTTTCGTGTCAGGAAAAAGCCCGGTGAAGGGGCCAATTATACGTTAGGAAGTGCTTGCTGGTCCCACAGGAAGGTAGGCATGCTCTCTAACAGAGCAGAAGAGGAAAAGCACATTGATTAAGTTAGTAGATCTATTTTAAGCAGGGGCCAGGAACTGGACCTCGACCCGCTGTGGTATTATTAAAGAGGATGACACCTAAAACCACGTCCCCAAGCGAGCAGCTGCTGAATCAGCGCCAGTCATGATGCCAAGGACCCAGTTAAGGAAGCCCACAGGCTGCTGCTCCAACTCCCTTAATCCTGCAGGAAGCCTGAGAGAAGGGATTGCAACCTACTGCTGGAAAAGAGGGAGGTACTTTAACACTCAACCTTTAAGGCTGCACGTGTTCTCACGGCGCCACCGCCGTGCTACAAAATGGTAGTTTCTACTCTGCAAGGGGAAAGAAAAAATTTTTTTGAATATAAAATTGAAGAATGAACTGAAGTTTGAAAATGGTCCTCAAAATAATATTCGTGCTTGTCAGGCAGGCGTTCCATCTCTCTGCGTGCGTGTGCAGAATGGGACTCACGGATGAGAGTATTGGAGACAAGGACCCACAAGGCCAATTTCCTAAGAAATATGTAACTAGGCTGAGAGTGGCAGGGGTCTCATGGGTGTTCGCCTATCGACAGACTCATCGAGGAGGACGCAGTAAACGTGGAGTTTCTATATGTTAATCATACCTCGATAAAGTAGTATTTTTTTTAGTGTAACTTAAAATTGGGTTGGGGGCACCCAGGTGGCTCAGTCGGTTAGGCATCTGCCTTCAGCTCAGGTCATGATCTCGGGGTACTGGGACTGAGCCCTGCATCGGGCTCCCTGCTCAGTGGGGAGGCCTGCAGCAAGCTTCCTCCGGTCACTGTTCAAATATCCCGTGGAATAATTTTTAAGAGGTATGCACCGATTTGCACATTAAGATGCCACCCAGGATTTTCATTCTAAAGCATAAACAGCTGAAGAGTGTGAGATTTCATCAAGAACCCAAATACTGATATTTTATTTATTTTTTATTATTTCTTTCTCTTTCTTCTTTCTTTCTCTCTATTTATTTATTTATTTTTAAAATATTTTATTTATTTTTTTCATGAGAAGCACAGAGAGAGAGAGAGAGAGAGAGAGAGAGGCACAGACACAGGCAGAGGGAGAAGCAGGCTCCCTGCAGGGAACCCGACACAGGACTCGAACCCGGGTCTCCGGGATCACACCCTGGGCCGAAGGCAACACTAAACCACTGGGCCACTCGAGCTGCCCCAAATACTGATATTTTATAAAGTTTTCCATCGCTCTGTCGGCACATCCACCAGAATAAAAACACCCATGGTGATGTGATCTCCACCATTATCCATTTTTAAAAAAAAATATTTGAGCAAACTGCTTTTTAAGATTGAGATATGTCCGATCATTCTCTGTTCTCATTTTCTGAGAAACGCGACGCCTATTCCCTCCTGCCTCAGAATTAGACAAATATGTCTTTACGCCACGGTTGATCGCTCCATCATACTCTTATCGTAAAAACTGTACGAACACTGAGATTTAATCCTTTGCTCCCTGTGACTTTGTGAAAACATGCTCTTATACACTGAGCTATCAGGAACAAGGGTCGTAGCCCCAAATCGATCAAACAACATGATGCATTTGGAGAAAAAAAAATCAGGAATTCTTTTGGTAATAAAATTCTTAATACTATGATTGCAGGAGGCTTTGCCGATGTTTCAGGTGTGCCTGCAGTGGCTGGCGTGCGAGAAGAAGGGGCCCGTGACCTTGACCGCAGGCACATTCCCAGGCAGGTCAGATCTAAGAAAGGACTCGGGTGGACATTTCGGGGCTGGAAGCTGGTTGGGTCGGGGTTTGGTCATCAGTGTAAACATGCATTTGGAAAATCGACCGCTGGTTGTATTTCCACCTCTACGGGCCAGCCTGTCAGTGGGCACTGGAGGGGTCAACTCGGGAGGCTGCCCCACTGTCTAACTTCGACACCCAGGGTGCTGGCACAGGCTCTGGGGGCTGGCCACCTGCGTGGAGATGCCCACGGGCCTGTGATGCCCTCCTCCGAGCACCCCCTGCGCCAGGACGGAGCCGGGCAGCCCGTGCTGCCCAGGGATGCAGAGGGGCACTTAGCATATATGCTAGGGCATTTCAGGTGAGCCACTTCGGCTTGTCATCTAGGCCCAGATCTGTACCCCGGGCCCCACGTCCCACCGGATATGGGAGCGAGTGCAACCCAGCAGGGTCCGCGTCCCAGGTCTCCTCGGCCCCGGGCCTGGATGGCGGGGACCCGGCCCCGAGGCGCACCGACCCTTACCTGCCATTGACCACGCTCTTCTTCTCCAGGCCGCTGGGCAGAACCACGGTGACGGCCACCGCGCTGTTCCGCAGGTTCTCCTTCATATGCAGCAGGTGCGGCGGGGGCCCGGGGGAAGCGTCCCGGCGCGGCTTCGGTCCGCTGTGCGCGTTGGGCGTCGCGGGCCTTCCAGGAGGCGGGGGAGCCCGAGCCTTCATCTTCCTCCTTAAACAGCATAGAAGGAGCGCATGAGGCGACGGCGTGCGAGCGTGCCCTGAACACAATCGCCGTGAGCATCGGCGGCTTCGCGGGACCTTCCCTCACGCCAGAGCATCCTTACGAGTATTTCTCCCTCCTCGGAAAAGCCTCCCGAGGGATGTGACCTTTTTAAAATCGTTATATCGGGATCCTTCGATACTAACAAAGGGGCCTCCACCCGTGGGCGGCCTCACTCTGGCTTCCACCCCTGGCCCCGCTCCGGATCCGTGACGTGCCCAGCCGAGGGCCCGGAACGCCGCCCCGTGACGCCGGGACACGTTAGGATGGCCTGAGGACGTCCTCAATTAGCCCAGGAGTCCACCCAACCAACACCCGCCCACAGACCAGGGCGCGAGGGACACGGGTGAGCGTGTCGTCACCTTATTCCTCACTACGCTTGGGCCTCTCCGTCCACTCTGCCAACGTGTGCACACGTGACACCGAGTCACCCGCTGCGATCAACATGAACATTTTGAGGGATTCTCGTCTCTGCTAGATTATTCAGGAAGGCGGACGACCTCCTTGATACGTGTAGCTGGTTCCATACACGGGGCCATCTACGTCTACGTGTGTGTAGAGATGCACGCAGAGACATTATGTGCACCTGAGGGCCTCACTTTACGTTTCCCCAGGTATTTTCTAGGAGCCAGCATTCGCCCAGCACCGGGGCTGATGCTAATAATAACCTTAGGAAGGTCACCTCATTCAACCCTCAAAATATCTGGCGGCTGAGAAAATAGCGTGTCCCAGAGATTGGTGGCTTCCCTGAAGGCCCATGGTCTTCGGTGTCGGACGAGGATGGGAAGCAGACGTGCCTGGTCCCGGGGGCCGCTCCGCCCGCCTCGCCCTGCCTTCTCCTGCTCATCCACAAAGCGCTAAGGAGCTTAAATGCTCCCGCAGCACGATCTTCTTGGGGACGCTTGGGCCCAACGTATCAGGCGTGGAAATTCCACACCTAGAAAGTGGTCCTAAGAAATAATCCCCCAAGAGGGCCCGTGGGAGGCTCAAAGGCGCTCCGTCCCACATCATTTCCAACGGCAAACAAAGTAATCGAGCCACAGGTCAACAAGAGACAATTTCAATAAAATACGGTGCTTTAAAGACAATGTTATACTGGTGCTCGGAAAATACGCTCTAACGGCTTGTAATCTGCCCAAATAGTGGCTACAGGTTTTTTTTTTTTTTTTTCCCTTAGGAAAACAGAGTTTTTTACAAAATTTCATTTTTAAGAGAACTATGCATTATAGCGATAGGTCATCAACAGCCTAGAAAGACGCACTAAAATATCTCCGGGTTATGTGTATGACATTTTGATATTTTCACTCTTCTGCATTTCCTACTTTTTCTATAAAATCACTTATATATACATTACTTGTAAATCGAAAGAGGTTGCTTAAACTTGGCGGGGGGGGGGGGCGGGGGGACGGGGGACAGCAAAGGGGATTCAGAGCCGAGCACAGGCCACTGCCATTCATGTCACTGGTTAAGGCCAGGATTCAGGGTGACCTTCCGGTCTCCTCCTCTATGGTGACAGGGAGACATAAACTAATTCCCTTTCCTTCTTGGTAAAAACCTTACATCTGGGTCATAATTTTTTTTATCACTTGACATACTTTCTTCCTTTCAACTTACAGGAATGACAAAAGTGAAGTAGCCGTCACATACTGAGCGTGTGGAAGGGCCGGGTCTCATCGGTTCATCCGCCCTCCCGATGACGCTCCGGGGAGGTACCAGCCTTGTCCCCCCTTCACGGGTGAGGCGCGCGGGGAGCTAGCATCAACCCGGACGGTCTCGGGCGCTGCCCTCTGCAGCCCGTTAGGAAGAGCAGATGTCCCCCCATTTTACAGACAGGAAAGTCGAGAGGCGCAAAGGCCGGTCACAGAGTCCTTCATTAGTGCGCCTCGGGCCTAGGGCTGGGTGCTTGGGCTCTGAGCAAAGCCACCTGCTATTCATGTTTCCTCCCAAAAGTGCTTTCATGGCGGAAAACAAAACAAAAAATTTCCATCCTGGGGAAACAAGTCCATCTGCCCAGGGAGCGCTCTGTTGCTCTCCGGCACTAATAAAGCCTTCCCGAACTCCTTCTGAGTCAAAAAGGAAGCAGCTCCTGATGCGTTTTTTAGTCTCTCGGCTGGCGCCGCGATGGGAATAGTGGCAGAGAGAGACAGAAGAGACCCCTAGGTCCCCCGGCTTCTCCCCCACGGACGTCCCCAGCCGCTGTTGCCTGCACGCATGCAAGGTCCTCCTAGCCGCCGGCCCCTGCCCATGGGCCCTCCGGCCTCCTGGGACTCCCGGATCCCACACCCAGAGGCCGAGCGCCCGCCCCGGGGGCTGTGCGTCTTCTCAGAGCTGACCCCGCGTGCTGCACGCTGACCCCAGCCCCGTGCAAGACCTGCAGCCCCGCAGGCCGCAGGGATCCGGGGACGCTTCCCGTCCAGCACGGTGGGATGTGTGCACGTGCGAGTTTGAGCGTGTTACGTACACACTGAAGTCAGCCCACGTTGAAAACACTGGGGAAGAGCAAAAGGATCCAGAGAGGCCCTGAACTGCTTCAGAGCACACGCCGGGTGTGTGCTTCCACTTGGACTCCGAGACCCGATGCCATCGCACACCCGCCCCCCTGGGGCTGCAGCTGCATCCAGGCTCCCCGGCGGAGCCCGAAAGCCGGGGCTCCTCCCTGGCCCTCAATTCTGGCCCCCCTCGCTCTTTCCCACTCGCCTGGCAGTGGGTCTTATGATCCCAGCTCCTGGAAAAGCCACAGCACACCCCCTTGCCTCTGCCCCGGCACACCTGCCTTGAAGGCTCTGCTCAGCTCCAAACCACATCTTCCCAGAAACCTCTGGGTGCCCCGGCCTAAGGACACACGGCTGGGGCCGGTGGTCCCCCCGCTGCCCTGAGGAAGCCTGCGGGAAGCCTACCACATGCCCAAGTCCCAACACGGACCAGGGGGCTCCGTGTCACCCGAGGGCTGGGGAGGATAATGGATCGCGCCGCTTCCCCAGGATGGAGCCCCCTTACCATCACGACAGCACGTGGTCTTAGTCGCAAGTTCTGTATCATTTGCTGGAAGCAACGGACAGATTGTAAATGTAGACATCGATGAATCTGTGACTTCGCATTTTCATTTTTCACGGAACAATATCTGCATATTTTGAGGCGCGCACACGAGCCACTTTGCCCACACCCAGCACGGTGCCCGAGGTGTAGATGGAGTCGAGGCCCCAGGTCAGAGGCCGTGTGCGTGACCCTGAGCGTACAGGCCCCAGGGGAAGAAAGCTGCTCCCCGCTGGCCGAGACACTGGACACACCACCCGCCCCCCGCTGTCGACCTGCCTTCCCCACACGCCAATCCTGGTGCCTCGTTTCTTGGATTGCATGTAACATCTCTGGAAGACAGCAGATGCTTGAATTTTTAAAAGATTTATTTATTTGAGAGAGAGAGAGAGAGAGAGAGAGAGAGCATGCATGAGGCAGGGGGAGAAGCAGAGTCCCCACTGAGCGGGGAGCCCGACGCGGGACTCGATCCCAGGACCCTGAGACCATGACCTGAGCTGAAGGCTTCGCCGACTGAGCACCCGGCGCCCCGACAGCAGATGCTTTATCAGGACTGTTTAAGCCCTCAATATTTAGACACCTCCCGGCACATCTATAGGCATTTACAGACCCCCCTGATGGTGGTGCCGGCCAAGGTGCAAGGCACACAGGGCCGAGCCTGCAGGGACAGAGCCGACTTAGCAGCTCTCGAGGCAGGAATGATCCTGAAGGCATCCGTGCAGCGTGCCTTCAACAGGCCGGAATTTGGAGACATGAGGGAAAGACAAGAAGGGAGGCAGGAAGCGCTGGGGAAGAGATGAAGCAAAGGATGGCCTCGTGGGCCGAATCTGCTCGGTGCACCGAGCGCCGCGGATGCTCTGCACCTCCCGGGTCTCGCTGGATCCTCGGTGCACCGTGCTCAGGTGGTTCCGAATAACAGCGTCCCACAAATATTTGTGGATTATCTGCATCAAGGTCGCTGAGAAAGTGGGAAGGAACCAGAAGGTGGTTTTCGTGTCTGTTTTGTTCGAAAGAGAGGCCCGGCTCCTGTAGGAGATAGGGTCTGATTGGGAAGCGGGGCCGAGGAGCTACATGATCCAGAGCCAGTTGGGGATCCCGGATGATCTGTGGGACCCAGGGTCGGGGGTGGGGGGAGCCCTGCTGGAGGCGGCCGGACCGCTGAGCACAGTTCTGGGGATGAACGGCCCGGATGAGAGGGGAGGCAGCCTGTGGGGAGGGTGTGTGGCAGGAAGCCTGGTGGGTCCCCGAGAGGAGGAGGAGGGCCCCGCAATGTTTGGGGTCCTTAGCCTCTGACTCCAGTGCAAGGCTGGAAACAGAGGACGTGCTCTGGGAGGCGATGACCAGGTGGCTTTCGGTGGCCTGGCTCTGGGAGGGCTGTGACCAAGTGGAGCCAAGTGCAGGCAAGGGAGGGAGCACCTGCACGGACTGAGGATAACTACTCCCCGAAAGCTACCGAGGTCCCCACCTGGAGCCTGCACGGCTGCAGCCCCAGCCGCCAACATGCCCTCCAGTGGGATCCCCTGCACCTGGGGGGCGCACGTCTGCAGCGGGGAGGGGGTGAGGGCTGAGCGGATGCATGGTGCTCACCACTTGGCCTGAGCCTGGCCTGCTCTTAGCCTCGGACCTCACCCTCCACGTCCCAGGCAAGCCAGCAGGACCTCAGCCTCTGTGCGTGGGTCTCTTCTTTCTGGGTCTCAGCTCCACTGGTGGCATCAGGGGCTGGGCCGTAGGACACTATTCTAGTACACTAACTCACAGATGATGAGCCCCAAACTACCACTATTACATTATGATTAGCATTAGGGCAGTCGCTACGCAAGAAAAAAAAATCGGAAATGTTGGCAAAGATGTGGAGAAGTTGGGACCCTTGGGTTCTGCTGGTGGGAATGCAAAGTAGGGCAGCCACTATGGGAACTGGTATGGAGGCTCCCCCTACAAAAAAAAAAAAAAAAATTAAAACTAGAGAGACCAAAATTCCTCTTTTGAGTCCAGGAACACCTTGGTCAGAGTACAGGTTTGTTTCCAGAACGCCGCAGCACAGCCGCTGTCACAATAAAACCAGTCAAATGAGGGGTTTTTTTGGTTTCCCAGTGCATATGAAAATCACATTTACACCGAACTGTGGTGTTAAGTATGCAAGAGCATCACGCCTAAAAGTACAATGTGCAAACCTTAATTTAAAAATACTTTACTAAAAAAAAAATTAAAAAATTAAAAAATGAAATACTTTACTGCAGGGCCCCTTGGTGGCTCCGTCGGTTAAGCATCTGGCTTGATTTCAGCTCAGATCACAGTTTTAGGGTCACGAGATTGATCTCCCCATCAGGCTCGACATTCAGTGTGCAGCCCGCCTGGGACTCTCTCTTGTCCTCTGCCTCTCTCCTGCTCATGGGTGCTGCTGTCTCTTTCTCTCAATAAATAAAATAAAATCTTAAAAAAATATTTTACTGCTAAAAAAGGCGTCATCTGAGGTCTCAGACAGTCATAATGTTTTCACCGGTGGAGGGTCCACCTCGCTGCTGGCTCAGGGTGCTGGTGGCTGAGGACAGCGCGGCCACGGCCATTTCTTACACTAAGACAACAATGAGCTTTGCTACGTGGATTGGCTCTTCCTTTCGTGAATGTTCTCTCCGTAGCAGGTGATGCTGTCTGATAGCATTTCGCCCACAGAACTCCTTTCAAAGTTGGAACGAATGCTCCCCAACTCCATCACCACCGCTTTATCGGCGACGTTTCTGTAATGTTCTGAATCCTCTGCTGTCACTTCAACAATCTTCACAGAGTCTCACCAGGAGTAGTTTCCATCTCATGAGACCACCGCCTCCGCTCATCCGTAAGAAGCAACCTCCATCCATCAAAGTTTGATCCGGAGATGCAGCAAACCAATCCCACCTTTAGGCTCGACTGCTAGTTGTGCTCGTCTTGCTATTTCTGTGACACCTCCGGTTCCGTCCTCCGGGACAGTCTTGAACCCCTCAAAGTCATCCATGATGGCTGGCATCAGCTTCCTCCCAACTCCTGCTCGCGTGGACAGTTTGACACCTTCCCGTGAATCACGAGAGTCCCCAACGGTATCTAGAGCGGCGAATCCTTTCCAGAGCGTTTGCAATGGACTTTGCCCAGATGCATCAGGGGAATCGTCGTCTAGGGCAGCTAGAGCTTTAGGAAATGTATTTCTTAAATAATAAGACTTGTATGTATACAGTGGGATATTCCTCAGCCATTAGAAATGACAAATACCCATTTGCTTCAACGTGGATGGAACTGGAGGGTATGATGCTGAGTGAAGTAAGCCAGTCGGAGAAGGACAAACATTATATGTTCTCATTCATTTGGGGAATATAAATAATAGCGAAAGGGAATATAAGGGAAGGGAGAAGAAATGTGTGGGAAATATCAGAAAGGGAGACAGAACGTAAAGACTGCTAACTCTGGGAAACGAACTAGGGGTGGTGGAAGGGGAGGTGGGCAGGGGGTGGGGGTGACTGGGTGACGGGCACTGAGGGGGGCACTTGACGAGATGAGCACTGGGTGTTATTCTGTATGTTGGTAAATTGAACACCAATAAAAAATAAATTTATTATTAAAAATAATAATAATAGGAAGACTTGAAAGTCAAGACGACAACTCGATCCATGGGATGTGGAATGGATGTTGTGTCACAGGCATGAAAACGACATTGATCTCATTGTCCATCTCCACCAGAGCCCTTGGCAGGTACGCTGACGGCGAGCAGTCCTATTTTGAAAGAAATCTTTTTTTTTCTGCAGGGGGTCTCAGTAGTGGGGTTAAAATATCTCATAAAACATGTCATAAACTGGGCAGCCCTGGTGGCGCAGCGGTTTAGCGCCGCTTGCAGCCCAGGGCGTGATCCGAGAGTCCCGAGATCGAGTCCCACATCAGGCTCTCTGTATGGTGCCTGCTTCTCCCTCTGCCTGTGTCTCTGCCTCTCTCTCTCTGTCTCTATGAATAAATAAATAAAATCTTAAAAAAAAAAAAAAACATGTCATAAACTGATGTATCAGGCCTTGTTGTTTTATTTACGGAAAACAGGCAGAGTGGACTTTGCACAAATCTTCAGAACCTTATCATGCAGCATAGACTTTGCACAAATTTTCAGAACCTTACGATTTTCAGGATGGCAGGTGAGCATCGGCTTCGGCCTCATGTTACCAGCTGCAATAGCCCCTCGCGAGAGAGCCAGCTGTCCTTGGAAGCCAGGCGCCGACCTCTCCCCCGCTAGGAGGTCCTGGATGGCATCAGGGCCCCACACAAGGCTGTTCGTCCACACTGGAAACCTTCATGAATTCTCCGAGCCAGACCCTCCGGATGACTTGCTGCGGCTTCTCCATCAGCCCCTGCTGCTCCACTTTACCCTTCTCTGCTACGGACTCCGCTTCGTCCCTTACACTTCACAGATCAACCTCTGCGAGCTTCAGACTCTTCTCGGGCGGCTTCCCCACCTCTCAGCCTTCAGAGAATTGAAGAGTCGGGGCCTCGCTCGGGATCGGGCTTTGGCTTCAGGGAATGTTGTGGCCGCTTTGATCCTCTTTCCAGACCTTGAAGACTTCCTCCGTATCAGCAATAAAGGCTGTTGGCCGTTCTTATCATTTGTGTGTTCACTGGAATAACACTTTGAATTTCCTTCGAGAGCTGCTCCTTTGTGTTCGCAGCTTGGTCGTCACAGGAGATCTTGCTTTCAGCCTGTCTTGGCTTTCAACGTGCCCTCCACACTGAGCTCGGTCATTTGTAGGTTTTGATTAAAATTGAGAGACCTGCGGCTCTTCCCTTCACTTGCAAACGCACGGGGCATTGTGGGGTTATTAAGTGGCCTCATTTCAGCCCTGTTTTGTCTCAGGGAATGGGGACACCCAAGGGGGGGGAGAGAGAGAGAGAGAGAGGGAACCGTGGTCTGCAGGGCACTCAGAACTCACAAAATAGTTCAACGAAGTCCACTGTCTTTTCATGGACATGGTTCGCGATGCCCCAAAATAATTACAATAGCAACATGAAAGATCGTGGATCACAGAGCACCCGGACAAATACAATAATACTGGAAAATTTTAAAATATTGTGAGAATTACCAAGATGTGATACAGAGACCCAAAGTGCTGGAAAAATGGTGCCAAGAGACTTTCTTGTAAACCTAACATTTACATTAAAAAAAAAATGCAGTTTCTTGTAAACCTAACATTTACATAAAAAAAAATGCATCTGTTTGGTGCAATAAGGCAAAGCACCATAACATGTCTCTGTCCATACCCCAAAGGACTGAGAGACCTGAAAAGGTACCCCCCTCTGTCCACAGCAGCCTTATTCACAACAGCCCAAAGGTGGGAGTGACCCAAGCACCCGTCCCTGGATGGAAAAGCAAAATGTGGTAAGTACATATTCTGGAATATTCTCCAGCCCCAAAGGAGACACATTCTGAAGCTCGCTACAACACAGATGACCTTGGAAGACCGTATCCTAAGGGGACAAGCCAGAGACAGACAAGCAAGTAGGCTGTGATTCCTATTACTTGAGGTTCCTACAGAGTCGGACTCCGGGAGATGCCAGGGGGCGGGGAGCTGGGGGCACTGACAGGTTTTGAGTCGCGGGTTTCACAGAGTTTCGGTGGTGCCAGATGGAGAGTTTGGGACACTGGCCTCCTGATAGTGTGACCAAGGCCCCATGCAGACCACACGCTGGCCAACGGTTAGCACACTTAATTTCACGTTACTTGTCTTTGGTTACAACTGAATCACAAAATTTCATCCTAATAAAATGAGATGCTCATCCTGGTGAGTTTATCACGTCCGGCCTCTAAGCCCCTCACAGGGCTCCCTCCCAGGGACCCCTCAGCCCCCACCCCCAGCTCCCTGGCAAAGAAGGAGTTCTTTTTGCTGAGCACCCTGGGGGACAAGAAGGCGATGCAGAGCCTGCCCAGGGTGGAGGGAGGCTGAGGCCCCCTTAGAGCGAAGAGGGTGGGTGAGGCTGTCCCCGCGTACCCCCCCGCCCCGGGAAGGACGCCTTCGGGAGCCGGGCCACAGGCTGGGCTGGTGTTGGGTTAGGCTTGGCTGTGCCTGGGGGCACGGCGATGGGGTCTCCCCTGCCTGCCTCTGAAGTCCTCCTCCATCCAAGGAGCACCCACAATACCTGGGGTCGGGCTTGTCTTTTCGAGGACGTAACCGTGTGCCAGGTGGAAAGCAGAAGCCGCCCAGGTGGACAGACAGCCCAAGCTCCTCCGAGGCTGAGCACTGTCTCCACACCACGCGGTCACAGCGCCGCCGGCTTCGTCTCCGTGGGGCGCACTGCGGCTGTTCCCGTAAACCCGCTCTGCCTCGCTCCGCGCTCAGAAGCCACTGCCCTGCCAAGCAGGCGGCTCCCTTCCGGAAGGTCCCAGCAGGTGCCGTGCAGTCGGGCCTCCCCGGGCCTGGGGAGCACCTGGGCAGTGGAAAGGGCAGGGCCCCTCCCGGGCGCGCCCTGGGCAGGTGACCAGCTGGCACACCGACACAGGCGCCCTGCCTGCCTCTCCCTCGCCGTCAGGAGAGGCCGGGCCGGTCCCACGTGCCTGCGAGACTGAGTCAGCCAGCAAGCACCCCACCCCCACCCCACCCCTGCTCCCTCCGGGTGTGGGACTGGGTGCGCCCCCACAGAAGCTAGAAAACAAAGTAATATCTACAGAAACATCTCCGGCTTTTCCAAGGTCATCAGTCAGAGCGCGCCACATGGCTTTAGCTTAAAACCATCGTGGGTTTCGTGTCCATGGGCAGGGCCGGGGCCGTCCACCTGCAGCGGGGGCCGCGATTCCCGGGGGGGCCCTCGGGAGGCTGCGGCCTGCTCGGCTGGCGCCTCCTGGGCCCGAGAGTGCAGAGTCCAGGGCCAGAGTCCAGGCAGCTGGACGAAAGCCTAACTGTGGGGCGCCCCGCCAGCCTGGGGGAGCCCCGGGCACGCGGGGCCTGCACAGCGAGAAGGACAACCCCCACCTCTCGCTACTCTTCCTCCCCAGAGCGAAGTCCAAAGGGCTCTCCGCCTCACGGGTCTTTTTCTGAGCCTCCGGCACCTTCTCAGTGCCCAAGACCTGCAGCCGCTGGAGCCACTGGCCACCGGCTCAGCGGCCCGGCACGCCCGCCCGACGTGGGTCTGCTTTCCCCCTGGGGCAGAAGGGAGCTGCTGCTCTGTGCCCTCGAGTCTCCCAAATTAAGGAGTCTGCTTTCCTCCTCGAAGATTCTGGAAGTCAGACACGAGCCGCCCGTGCTTGGGGTCACGTCACTGCCAGCGTCACCCTGGTCTCTCCAGCCAGCAGGTGGACGAGCCCCCCCGCCCCCCACCCTACCGAGGAGCGGCCTGGAGGCATGCAGGGAGCCCCAGGAGGGTCCCAGCCTCCCGGGCCTCTTGCCCCCCGACCTCCCCGGTCTGGGCAGGCGGCTCCTGGGAGCAGGCCTGGCTGGGAGGGATGTAATCCCGACGCCATGGGACCATATTCTGCGCCCTTACTGACCGCAACCATGGGCAGGAACCAAGTGTGTCTGCGAAGATAACCATCTGCCAAACAAACACAGTTGGCCCATCATGTCCCCAGCCTCTCCGAGGCGATGACGACTATTCTAAGTGGCCCTCCACAAGCTCCGGGCTCTGAGGGCACGTGGGTATTACCGGGCGACTGCACCAGACAGGCTGTGCTCAGGGTTAGGAAGGTCTCCGGGTTCTGGGCGGGTGCAGGAAGCGGCCTGCGAGCCGCGATATGAAGTCAGCGCGAGGTGGTCAGGATGGGGGGTGCACGAGGCTGTTCCCAGCAAGGGCAACGGGTGGGGGGGCGCTGAGCATGGACTGGATTGTGGAGGGGGGTGCTGATGAGGGAGGACTGGGTCGAGGAGGGAGCGGGGCTGAGCATGGACTGGGTCATGGAGGGGGCTGAGCGTGGACTGGGTCATGGGGGGCTGAGCATGGACTGGGTCATAGAGGGAGGTAGGGGGGCTGAGCGTGGACTGGGTCATGGGGGGGGTTGAGCATGGACTGGGTCATGGAGGGAGGTAGGGGGGCTGAGCGTGGACTGGGTCATGGAAGGGGGCTGCTGATGAGTGAGGACTGGGTCATGGAGGTAGGGAGGCTGAGCATGGACTGGGTCATGGTGCTGATGAGCATGGACTGGGTCATGGAGGGGGGATGAGCATGGACTGGGTCATGGAAGGAGGTGGGGGGGCTGAGCGTGGACTGGGTCATGGAAGGGGGTGCTGATAAGTGTGGACTGGGTCATGGAGGGAGGGGGCTGAGCGTGGACTGGGTCGTGGAGGGCCTTTTCATTCCCAAGGAACCACACCAAACCACACGGCGTTGGCTCCTGAGGCACACGCACACGCGCACACGTGCACCCGAACAGCTCTGGGAGGCACGTCCACAAGCCAGGGCGACTCAAGGCGGCGGAGCACCAAATCCAACGGAGACCCCACGGCCGGTCACAGTGCAGCAGAGAGGGTGGGGGTTCCAAAGACTCAGCAGAGCGCTCCCCGCGCGGGCCGGGCACCAGCACCTTCCAGAGGAGCGTGTGCTGCACGGGAGGAGGCGCGGCGGGCTGGTACGGAAGCTGCTGGGAACGGAGCCCACTGATGGTGCCAGGCCTCCCGATGGAGGCCCTGGGCAGGCCCCGGGAGACAGGCACTTGGGCAGCTGCCCCCACACCCCGTACCCCAGCCTCTGGGGGTCTGGGGGGACCCCGTACTTCCAGGTCGCCCACGCTGGCGGGGTATGGGGCTTCCGAGTGGAGCGGGTCCAGGGGCGGAGGAGACGCGATAGGTGCTGTCCTAAGAGCGCAGGGCCCCGGAGCCCCCTCCGCACTGGGCTGGGACTCCGTGGGTACCCCGCGAGGATGAGGACGCGAGGACCCATCAAGAGCCTCCAGGGCGCTTCTGCCCTGCGTTCTAGCAGGAACTACTGAACTTCGTGACTGAGGGAGATGGTTTCGGAGCCGCCCACCCGTGCACACAGCAGGCCAGGAAGCGCTAGCTGCATCAGCGCGGCTTTCCCCACCGAAGGCACCAGGGACTCACAAGGTGCGGGCACGGTGATGGGCCTGCAAACACCCCGGGCTCTGTGCCCACAAGGCCAGAACGGGTCACAGGCTTGAGAGCTTGAGTTTCCGTGTAGACCGAGGCAGGTAACAGATACAAGACGAATGGCGCAGGACCCGGCCAGCAGTGGAGGCTCGGGGCCCCGTCTTTACAAACTCTCTTAGGCCCGAAGAGGGTATCTGACCCAAGGAGAAATCTAAAACAGACTCGGTCCAATGTGAAGTCCATCTGCAGCAAAAAGGTGCCCCTCGGGGGTGTGGAAACTTCATCAAGTTACAATGCGCTTGGGTGCACCCGCTTATGTCTTTAGAACAATGTTCCAAAATAATTATAAAATTCTTAAGGAAAACTTTTGTGCAGAAAAGACCTCATCTCTAAAACACGTTTTTCTTTGAATCGGGGTTTATTAATCTCTAAAGATCTACAAATGGATCTGTTGACAACCTAAAGGGTAAAAGATTTTTTTAAATGGTGCAATCAGATCTAGATACATATACATATATACATATACGTGTGTGTGTGTATTTAATTAGTAGCTTCCCACACTCATCATCTGCATTGTACTCACAGCCACACTTGTTCAGTACCAGTGTTGGGTGGGGTTGGGACCGGGTTGGCAGCAGAGACTGAATGATGGATGCCCCCTGCACTGCCAGGGTCAAGGGCTCCCCCGTAGTTCAAACCCAAAGTCTTGTGCTGCTTCACAACTGAACATGCTTGTTCTCTGTTGCCCAAAAATGTGACGAGAAGGTCCTGCCTTTTAACCAGCCATACAGTGTTACATAGGCAATGAGGAGTATTTGATTTAACTACTTTTGAGTGTTGTGTTTGCATGCATTACCAAACAGACCCGTCAAATTAACGGGATCTTGTTTTTTTGGGGGGGGAGGGGAGGATCTTGTTATCTACACTGAAAAGCAACCATAGGCGTGTCTGGGTGGCTCAGTTGGTTGAGCGTCTGACTCTTGATTTTAGTTTAGGTCGCGATCTCAGGGTAGTGAGCTCAGGCCCCACGTTGGGCTCAGAGTCTCCCTCTCCATCTCCCTCTGCCTCTCCTGCTCATGCTTTTTCAAATAAATAAATCCTAAAAAAAAAAAAAAAAACCATAATTCAGATGGCATTGATGTAAATGGTGATCATTGTCTTAGAGATTTTTTTTTATTATTATTCATGAGAGACACAGAGAGGGGCAGAGACAGGCAGAGGGAGAGGCAGGCTTCCTGCGGGGAGCCCGATGTGGGACTAGATCCCAGGACCCCGGGGTCACGCTCTGAGCAGAAGGGAGATGCTCAACCATGGAGCCACCCAGGCGTCCCATGATGATTATCATCTTAAAATCAAAAGATTAATGTGCACAGTAAGAAACTGACCTACATAGATGTAACTTTTTACCTGTCAGATTGAATGCTGGTGATCTCAGTCAAGTGTCATTGTCATGTAAAGGGAGTGGAGGGTTGTGATTCAGAGTGAGAGCCACTTGGCTACTGGGCAGGCAGCCTCAGATCAAAGCCTGGCTCTGCTGCTTACTAGCTGTGTGCTCTCAGCAACTGACAGAGGCCTGTGCCTCAGTTTCCATATCTGGAAAATTGGAACGATCTTGTAGGATCACTATGATAATCCAACATAATGATGCAGAGACCTCAAGTTCATAATAAGTATTAGCGACAACAGCCTCACATTAACAACTAACACTTTCATTACTGTGACTTTTGTGCTTTATCTTGGGTAATTTTATAATCTACTTTCATTTAAAAGAGCCTACATACCTAGCTTTATGCCTGTAGGTACTTAAGAAAACTGTAATACATTTAATTTAACAAAAGGAGTCTGGATCATTGTTTTGGGGGAATCACGAGACCAATTCTTATACCATACACACAAATAAACTCAAAATGGATTAAAGACCTAAATGTGAGACCTGAAACCATAAAACTGCTAAAAGAAAACCCAGGCAGTAATCCTTTGGACTTAGGCCCTAGGAATATTATTCTGCATCTATCTCCTCAGGCAAGGGAAACAAAAGCAAAAATAAACTATTGGGACTTCATCACAATAAAAAGGTTTTCCACAGCAAAGGAAACCACCAAAAAAAAAAAAAAAGACAACCTACGGGATGGGAGAAGATATCTGCAGATGATACATCCAATAGGGGGTTCATGTTCAAAACATATACAGAAATTATATAACTCAATGCCAAAACACCCCACAAACAATGCATTAAAAATTGGGCAGAGGACCTGAAAACGTATTATTCCAAAGAAGACATCCAGTTGGCCAACAGACACATGGGAAGACGCTCAGCATCACTCTTCATCAGGGAAATGTGATTCAAAACCCCAATGAGATACCACCTCACACCTGTCAGGATGGCTAAATCAAGAAGAAAAGAAATAGCAGGTGTTGGCAAGGACGTGGAAAAAAAGAAACCTTCATGCACTGTTGGGGGAGATGCAAACTGTGGAAAACAGTATGGAGGTTCATCAAAAAATTAAGAATAGAAATAGTTTTAGAGACATCTAGTAGGCCCTAGGAGGCAGATAGGTCTAGGTCAAGTTGCCTAACGTGTATGGAGCGTTCTGGTTTAAGTGGATTACAAGCGGCTACGCTACACGCACTTGGCCTCTTGCACTAAGGTGTCTGCGAGGCCACTCTAGCACGCGCACTATGAGTGCTTCAGCCCCTGGGCCGAGCCCTCCCATGCCAGTGCCTTCCCGTGATGTTGGGGCTCTTCCCCTTCAGCACAACCTTCAGACCCGTGAAGGAGAAGGAGGATTCTGAACAATGCCGCAGAGCCCTGGGACTCCTAAAACTACGCAGATGGGAGTTATGCAGGGCTGTGTCTTCCTCTCATGGAAGTTTTTTTTTATTGTTTGGTGTTGGGTTTATTTTGTTTTTTGTTGTTGTTTGATTTCGGCCATGGGACAGTGGCACAGCCTTGCCTCAGTGGGAGATGCAGCATTGAGTATCAAGGGTCAGGGGATGGGGAATGATTTTTCTGTGAGTCTTTCCACCTACTGCTAAGCGGTATTTTTTATACGGAGTCATTCTCCTTTCTAAGATAAATATGCCCTCCAACTTTAAAAAATAAAAAGTGCCATAGTGCTATCTAGTAATTCCATTGCTGGTGTTTACCCAAAGGAAATGAAAATACTAATTCGGAAAACTTTCTGCACCCCTATGTTTACTGCAGCATTATTTACAACAGCCAAGCTATGGAAACAATCCAATTATCTGCTAATAGATGAATGGATAAAGAAGGTATACATATATACGAAGGTACACACACACACCTATATATAGGTACCTATATACATATATATATATATATATATATATATATATATATATATGTAGGTGTATACACCCACACACATATACATCTATCAATATCTATATATACACAGACAATAGAATATTACTGAGTCATAAGAAAAGAATAAGATCTTGCCAGTTGCAACAACATGGATGGATCTAGAGGGTATAAAGCTAAGTGAAATAAGTCACACAAAGACAAATATCTGATGATTTCACTTATATGTGCATCTAAACAAACAAAAGAAATAAGCAAAGAGAAACAGGAGACTCACACACGGAGAGAACAAACTGGTGGATGTCAGAGTGGGGGACGGTGGGGGATGGGCAAAATAGGTAAAGTGCAGTAAGAGCTACAAACTTCCAGTTAGGAAATAAGTTAAGGGGCAGCCCGGGTTGCTCTGCTTCTCCCTCTGCCTGTGTCTCTGCCTTTCTCTCTCTCTCTCTCATGAATAAATAAAATCTTAAAAAAAAAAAAAAAAGAAAAGAAGTCAGAGGGACAGCAAGTAGAGCACAGTGTCTACAGTCAGCAGGACTTTACAACATGGTCAGGTGACAGATGGCGACCACTCATTGTGGTGAGCACCGAGCAACGTACACAACTGTCTAATCACTATGTTGTATGATGAAACTAATATAATGTCATATGTCAACTATACTTCGGTAAAAAAAATAAAACACAATAAAATATTTAAAAATAAAATGGGTCCCTACACTATCAACTCTGAGACAGGCAGTCCGATGGGAGTCCCAGGGTTCACTGGGTGTTTGCCGCTGCTCATCCAGGCTATTTTAGATTATTTCCAAGTAGAAGGGCTGAATAGGAGGGGGCAGGAGGGCCAGCACTCCACCAATGGCCAGGAGTGACCAGGCCACACTTAGTCTCAAAACTGGAGAGAAGGCCCTTCCCGACCTAGCACCTTCTAGGAAGGGGTGTGTGGTATCTGCCCTGCTAGACCCTCCTCCCTACTCCTGGTCACCCACCGGACCTCAGGGCAGGTCATGTCTATCTTCAAGAAGAGATTTATACCTTCAAAAAAGAAGAGGATCTCCTGGTCCTTGGGTCATGGTCACAGTGACAGCTGAGATTCCAAGAACATTCTAGAATCTTTTGTGAGTGACGGATGCTCAGCTCTCTTCAGGATTCTCCTTCTCCCCTCCCGTCCTATGTAGAGGGGCACTAGCATGGCCTGTGTGGCCGACCACATCATACAGTGTCCACCAGGCCCCCGTGTGCCAGTCCCCTCCCCTGTGACTCCTATCACCCTATCCACTGGGAAACCACGCCCTGAGATTTGGATTTCAGAATGGGGCCTGCAGGTCACCCTATACTTCAGGGTCATGCTCTGTAAGAGTCTTCAATAGGGTTGGCACAACCGAAGAAATTAACCAGTTTTCTTTTGTGAATGTGTTTTATCTAATGGGTAGAGTTTCCCTTTTGCAAGATACATCTACAATTTTCTAAGGAAATTTAATGAAAGTTTAAGCCTATCAAGTGCTTGGTACGCGGAGTCCAGGCGAACGAAGGGCCTTCTGCTGGCACTGGCCAGGTCCTTCCATTTACCCTTCTGGGGACAATCAAACTCCAGAACAAAGGGGAGCAAAGACATCCGATCCCAACCGCTGATGCTAGAAATGGACTAATTTGGTTGTTAGAAACAGGGCGGGGGGAGGGGGAGAGCCCTCGTGGAGGCAACAGGGTGGGGAAGTGGTCTTCGCAACCCTTCTCAGTAACGTAGCCAGAGCGCAGAGTGGGCGCTGCGCCTTCCGTTCCACCCAGGCAGCAGCAAGGGTCAGGGAGGGTGGGTGCTGCCAGGCAGACTCGCCTCTCAACGGGGACTCGGAGCTATTCCAGAGGGCTCTGCACTGGCTTGTATGGAATCCCCAGCAGGAGTGGGACACTGCCTGTTAGACCTAATGCCCTCATCCCCCCCTGAGGTCCACAGGCCCACCTCTCACCCTCGCTTCCTGCTATGAGGTTCTGCATTCGTGCTCATTCTACAAGTCCCTTCTGCACTTTGCTTTGTACCTGTAATAGAGTACATGCCTTGGTGCCGCCTCGAAGGTCTGAGCCTGCCCCCTTGGCTCCCCGCCAGCCTCAGTACTGCCACCTGCCACATCCCCACGGCACGGCCTCCTCCATCCTTGGAATAAGCGAGTTCGCCTCTGTTGAGGCTTTGCACATGCCGCGGCCCTGCTGGGCATGCTCCTCCCTCTCCTCGACTGCTTTCCGCCCTCCACGACTCAACCTGACACATGCACTCCTCACAAGGCCATCCCCTAATTCCTAACAGGGCCCCCCAGCAGGGTTGCTGGCTCCTTTGCCAGCGCCTCTCGGGATCTGCGTTCACAGGGTCACCGGGCTGCTCCTCGCTGAGCGAGCGAGTTCTCTCCGCTGGGATTCAGCTGCCATGCCCCTGGCCACGTTTGCCACAAACCAAGATGAGGTGTCCCTACTCCCTGTCCGGACACCCAGAGGACAGCAAGCACTGCTGAAGGCACCCGTGTCTGGCTAGGGAGCCCCCAAGCACCCAACGGCTGGGAACCAGCTCTCATGGCTCTAAGGACAATATTCATCCAGTTTTGAACTCCCAGCTCCTGAACACTTAGGAAGCAGTCAAGCACCGTGTGTGCTCGCTCCTCACATACCAGGTATGTGCCCCCCATTTCCTGTATGGGCTGACTGAGGCTGCCACCAGGTGAGTACCTTCCTCATGGCCCCACCGCTGGAGAGACTGCAACGCCCGCTGAGTCTGACGCTGCTCAGGCCATGATGCGCCCCTGGCCCCTCAGTTACGTCCCAAAAGCCAAAGCCCAGGGGTACCTGGCAGGTTGGTATTGCGCTGTGCAGGCCCCGTGCCCTGTGCCGGAGCACTGGCGCCCTGGGGGGCAGCAGCCATGGAAGGTGGTAGGCCAGGAGGTCAAGCTTCCGGTGCAGCCACAGACACAGGCTGTCTGCTGTGATGTGGGGTCTGAACAAGCCTTGCTTCTAGGTAGAGTCAGAGCCCCCAAGAATTTCATTCAGGGCTCCAGGTTCCTTAGGGATCCCACGAATCACAGGGACCATGTTCAGCGCCCTCGGGGAACAGAGGAAGAGGCAGCGTCAAGGGGAAAGGTGGGGACCTGTCCAAGGCTGATGTCAGGAGCTGGGGCAGCCCCCGGGTCAGTCCTCGGTGTTCTCGGTGCCTGCAGGGTCGGGGACTCCGTCGAGGATCTGATGAGGGCTATCCATCCTCTCTCCAGGCAGGATGCCCTTGTGTGTGCACATGAGCTCCTCGCACACCTGGGGCGCTCGGGGACCCTGGGCTGGGCCCTCCGTGGCACTGTGTGTCAGGGCTGGGCTCCTCCCAGGATCGGGGCCACATTCACTCTAAGACGACAACTCCGTCTAATGCAGGAGACATAAGGGAAGTCCCCCCGCCCCAGATGCTTCCCCTACCAGCTCCGCCGTTAAAAACTAAACCTAACGCAGGGGAACATTTGCCAAGAGATGCCGAAAGCTAGATACTCAGGAAACCCTCAAACTAGGAGGCCACCTCGAAGCTGCAGCCTGCAGGTGAGGACAGTAACGCCTCGCCGGCCGGCAAACCAAGTGCCACGACCGCCCCAGGAAAATGCTGCCTTTTGGGGGCAGCGCAGACACCCCGTCTCGGAGCGCGCCCCAGAACACGTCATGCGGCCGGGAGGCAGCCGACAGCCCCCGCGACACCCTCCGCACTCGGGGAGACCTAAGGTCACATCCAGCAAAGGCGCTGACTGGCTGCGTGAGCTCCAGCAAACGAGCTCGCGTGGGCAGGTTACCATCCCTTGCCAGTCTCAGTTTCCCCCAGAGCTGACCAGACAGCACTTTCCACGTCTGGCTGATGCGTTTACACAAGGTTTCGGTGTTTCTCGGGTTGTGCTGCTGGGCGCACACCGCTCAAGGACCTACGGTTCGGTCGCGAATATTTTTATCGCTATTAGCAGGCTTACTGTCGGCGACAAATAAAACATAACTAAAAAGCCAGCCTCCAGCCTCCAAGTGGGTAGACTGCGTGCGCCCCAAAGGCTCACTGATGCAGCAAATGCATTCAAGTCCACATTCAAGGCCGACTGAGAAATCCTGCTCCCGACACCATCTCACCGCTCGGACCGGGCTTGGCGAGCTTCCGTAACCCAACACGAAGAGATTAGCTCTCGTGGCAGGATTCTCAGAGCCGTAATGACCAAAGGTATGGTGCCCCTCACCAAGCTCTACCCTCGGGCGCGCGTACGTGGGCACGCTGGCATCGGGGCGCCCATCGGGGCCACGGGTGAGCCGCGCCCACCGCGTCCCCCAGCTCCCGACCCCCACGACAGCTCGGGCCGCGCGGATCCCGGGCCATCCCACAAAGCCAGAGTCACGGCGCCGTCGGACGTTACAGGGAAAGGAGCCCTCGCTCCACGTCGAACGGACAGTGCTCCTTTCCCGTGGCAGGAACGTGCACCTCAAACAGAATGACACGGGGCAGGGAAGACTTACTGGCTGCCAAGCCACCTGGCCATGTGGGCACACATCCCGAGCGGGCCCGGCCCCCGCCTGGAGTCGCCTGCGTTGTCCCCCACGAGCAGAGAGGAGGGCCCTCTAGGCTGGCGACGACGGAGCTTCCCGGGCCGGAGGCAGAGCAGCGCCAGGCCTCGGAGCCGACGCAGCCTAGTGACTTATTCATAAAGGTGCCACCCGATGCAGGCTCCTTCCCAAGCAAGGCCGCGCCGGGCACTGTGCTCGCCGAGCCGCTCCCGCCGTTGCCCACCCGGGGAACAACCTCACGAGACGCCCTCGTCTGCTTGTTCAAAGTCACGGGCCTTTTAACCTTGGAAGATGAAATCGTTAAAAAGGAGGAGCTACGGGGAAGAGGAGCGAGCTTCCTCCTCCCTCACCAGGATGCCTGGCCGCCCCCCGCTTCTTCCTGAGAAAAGCTCACCCGCCGCCTTCTCGCTTCTCAGACGGGACCCACGTGGGCCACGCGGGAGCTCCCTCGGGGGAGACGAGCCTAATTATTCTTCGGGAGCCCAGTCGGGCCTTTCACTTCGCCGCCCACCTCGTGCAACCCGGCATCTGTTGAATTTGGAGGAAGCGGCTCTCGCCGTCCACAGGCACGATTCAGCAGCTTCTTTTCCTGAAGAGTGTTTATTTTTCTTTCCTGCCCTCCGAAGCGGCTATGCGACAAGCAGCTCATTGTTTTCTTGCAGCCAGACCTGCACTGGTGTGGTTTTTCTCAAGCTCGAAACCCATATTCAGTTTCCACCAAATACGACTGTCCCAGGACCACGGATGATGCTGCCAAACAGATAAGGCGTGTAGGCAGACACGCCGAGGAGCCCGACGTGCTCCGGTTCCCAGCGGAGCCAAGGGCTTGGGGTCCCAGTGAAAGCATCTTCAATCGAGCTTGAAGATGAGGGGATCTGGCGGCCAGGACGACACTCTGCCCCCTTAGGTCTGCTCTGTGTCACCCGAGTCACCCGCTTCCCCCAGATGTCTGGTCAACCTCCCTCTCGGGCTGGGAGGCAGGGCCGGTCCAGCGCAGGCCCCTGGAGGAGCCAGGGAGCGTTTTGCGCCCCCGCCCAGCTGGTTAGACGCCACTGTCACCGCACGGAGGCCACAGCCACACCTGGCCACCACCTCCCTCCCACAACCCCAGAGACTCTGTAAATCCGCAGGGCTGTGGGCCATCAGGAGCCCAACCAAGAGCTCCTCTGTGCAAAGCTGCTTGCTGCCTCCTCTCAGTCGGCGGTTCCACTGTGCCCCAAGGCCTCCACCGGGCCTTCATCTCCCCCTACCTCCCCTCCTCCCTTTACGCTCCCTTCCCCTCCTCCAGGATCTGTGCCACGTTGGTTCCAGCTCCGCCAGGCTCCTCCCTCTATCCTCTTCCCACTGCCTCTGCTCCACCCGTGTTGAGGCTGTGGTCTTCCCTCTGCTGGACTAATAGCCTCTTAGAGTCTCCCCCTGCCCCCACCATGCCCCCAGGCCCATCTCCATGGCCTAGGATGACTCTCCCACAAGGACAACTCCATCCAACCATGCTCCCCGGGCAAGCACCTCGATGCTCCCACTGCCTGCTGTGTGAATCCCAAACCTCCCTGCCTGGGATGCCTTACCCCAGGGCTGTTTCCCCCATGCTCCCCCTTACCCAGCTGTGGTGACCAGGACCTCGGCGCTGTGCACACAGAAGGGCCTGCCTCCCCTCCAGACCATCTCCAGCTGTCAATCCTCTGCCGTGAACCCTTCATCACATCTCAGCCACCGCCGCCAAGCAGCAAAGACCCGACACGACCTCCAGGCCAGCAGCCTCCACTTCCTCCTCCGTGCAACGGGGATAATACCCGAGCCTTGTCCACAGGACCATGTCAAGGTTAAGTGATCTCCCTCTTCTCAGGTCCACGGACAGCACCTGGCATCTGAGCCTTCAGCTAGCAGCCGTGTGACACAGCGTGAAATGGGACCTTCCCATTCTCACGTATCTGTGAAGCCACAAAGCTGAGAATCCCGTGCCCTAGAGGCCAGAAGTGCCCCCTGCAAGTCTTTGCCTGGGGGAAATCCTGCCGGCTGCCCATCCCCTCCCTGGCACACTAACAAGAACACTAAGGTCTCCATGGCTAGTGTGTCAGGTTAGTGGGACACCATGGTGCCCTATCCTTCACCTGCTGCTTCTCTGTCCTCTCCCAACCCAGCCAGGGGGCTCCCGGAGAACCGCACACAGGGGGGCTGGGCCGGAGGCTGGCAGAGGCGGAGGTGCAGACCTACGGGACCGGGGCTGTGGGGGAAGCACCGTGACGTGGTTCCCTGGGGGTGTGGGAAGCTCAGGAGCGGAAACCAACATGTTTGTTGCCTACGTGGTTTGGGAGGGAGGCTGGCTGGGACTGCCCGCGTTAGTGGGTGACAGAGAGCGTCAGCGGTGGGCACCCTACAGGCCCACTGGTCAAAACCCAGAAGTGTCGAGTTCCCGGGCCAGTGGACACTGCAGGACTCAGCAGACACAAGAGCCCTTCGAGGAAATCCGAATGAGAGGGATGCCTGCGGGGGCTGGCACCGGGGCCAGGGCCCGGACCACGCTGAGCTGTGGGTGCCATGAGCCAGGAACCCCACCAGAGGACACAGCGTGGGGGCGTCCGCTGCACCAGAGGGAAGGACAGAAAGCACCCACAAAGGACATTGCTGGCTCCTTCTCCTCTGTGAGCAGCCCCACCCAGGCCACGAAAACGGCCCCCCGGCGCCCCAAGGAGGAACCCAAGAGTGGAGTGGATACAGCAGCCTCCCCCGCAGGTGCAGTGGTGAGGCCAAGCGTGGAGCCTGGGTGGGAACGGGGGCGGCCGGGGGGCTTCAGCTGCACATGCCAGTGAAACTGCACTTGTTGCTCGACACCTGAGAAACAGGACCAGTCTGATGGGAGGCAAGACCGAGGTCTGTGGGGCCCGACCTCGACTCCCAGATGACATAACTAGCAGAGACCCGACAGTCGTTGTGCTTCCCCAACCCACCGCCACTCCAGAAGGTTCAGAAACGGAAATGGCCTGGAAGAGAGAAGAAGAGAGATGCGTAGGGAAGAACCTACATCCTCCGTTTTCTCCTTCTCTGGAAACCACGAGGGAGGGCAGGCTTTGGGATTCCCCAGGCCCTACCTGGCTGTGGTTCTGGGAGAGCTGGCATAGGAGCCCCACAGCGAGAGGCAGGAACACCGAGCCACGCAGAAGACCGGCGCCCCCAGAGCACCCCTAAACTGGGACCTGGACACAGGGTCCATTCGTATTCCCGAAGGAAAGAACAACCGGGGATTTGTAGAATGTTCTCCTCAACCCTGACGAATTTCTTCCTGGGCCATGTGGCCCCCTTAGTAACCATATCCCAGGGAGCCACTGGGGCACTCGTGTGTGAGTTCACCAATTAAGATGTTCCAAGGATAAAAAAAAAAAAAAGAAAAAAGAAAAAAAAAAAAGATGTTCCAAGGATAGATCGATCATTATAGAAATGACCAGGATACATAATTACAGAAATGGCCAGGGTACATAATTATGGAAATCACCAGGAATATATTTCAACCTACCACTGTGGAAATGACAAATACCTCTATCGTACAAGAGGCATTGGACGAAATAGATACAGACGGTAATGAAATTCTGGAATGAAATATGCCGGAATGAAAGTCTGCACACATTAATTAAAGTGAGGTTTTCTTTTTCTGGTCTAAGCACATTTTGGGGTATAAGACACACCCAACTATCTGCAGTGATAGAAAACCCTTTGTTTCACATCACCCTCCAAGGAGCCACGCTGGCCTCTGGGCGCCCACTCTTAGCTCACAAGGCCAGTGGCAAATCCTACAGTTTTCCTCCGGATTCACTAGCAGAACTGTCAAGGGGCAGGAAAGATCATAGCTGGGAGATGTTTTTGTATTTTTGTTGTTATTGTTTCAAATATCAGTTTATCACTTGCATATTAACAACAATAAAAATAAGGATTTTCTGATGAGAATTTTAGTTCTTTTTTTTTTTTTGATTTAGAATTTTAGTTCTAAAGTATTTGGACAGCTATCACTGAAATTTTCATTTTGACATAAGATGCAGCAGGATATGGAAGACACCAAAACAAAGCACAAAAGTTATAATATTATTTTCTTCTGTACTTGGTTCATTACCAATCACATTTTCTGTATCTAATTGCAGTAGCTTACTAAGCTCCTGCATTAACAATCCAGGTTTATGCCACAAATACTTGTATTAAATAAGTTTTATTATAGTTATTAGTATATTATTAGTATAATATAATATTATTAGCATAATAAAACAATTCTTTATTACTTTATTATTAAATCAGTAGCAATTATGAAACAGGTCAACAGGTAGTTGTGCATCTAAATCTGATATAATATCAAAAAATAGAGAAATCTGTTCTTGTGTTTTGGGGAACATCAAACCCGGGACCTAAGGAAATCGCGGGGATATGGATTCGTTCTCAACAAGATGCACACGAGAGTTTTTCGTTGTCGTTTCTTTCCTTCGGGGGCTGGGGGGTGGGGAGGGAAGGACCACGACTAGATTAAGTTCCTTCAAGCAAAGTGTGGAAAAAAAAAAGAACGAAACCAAATGGGAATTCTAAGATAAAGGTGGCAGGACAGGAATTTCGAAAGGATGCCACACAGTCTGAAACGCACCCGCTGCCTGCTGATAAGCCGGTCCTGTTTCTATTTACTTTTCTGAATAACTGAAAAGCAGTGAAACCCGACTAGCTGGCTCTCGGCAGAGCCCGTGACTGATTGGAAGAGAACAGAGCTCGGGGCATTTCTCAGGGAAACGGACCCCAGGCCCTTCCCCTGAGGCCACAGCCGCGGCCCCTCCGGCGATGCCCCGCCGCCCGAGGTCTGCCCGGGCGGGTCTGGCTTCTGGGCCTGCAGACCCGCTGTGAAAACAGCCAAACCGTGTGTCCACCGCCTCCAGCGTCATCACCTGGAGCCTTACTTCTGTCCATTAATAAACAGGACGTGGACTGCCTAAAATACATGGAAATGGCACTTTATTTAGGTTGACATTAACCTGCGACCAAAGATACCTTCAGCAAAAATAGCAGAAGGGAAAGGAGGCATGAGAACACTCGCAGAAACAGAGGCCAAGTGTCAGTCCGTGTCCATACGGACATTTCCTAGGCCGGAGAGCGGGGCGCTGGGGGCCTTGAGTTCTCCTCTGAAAATATGACACTCGTAACCTCGGAACCGTGTCCCAAAATAGGGCCTGGGCCCCACAGCGGATCCCTGGACTGGCGAAATCTGAGCTGGGTGCTTCCACGGCCCTGCTGGAGCGCGTCCTGCAGACCTACTGCCATCCACCCAGGGTGCAGAGCTAGGAGCCAAGCCAAGCCCACTTCCCCAACGCCAGGATATCGAGAGCGTAAACAAGGAACGGTGGCTGCAGGAACAGGGGAAAACAAGGCTCTGGGCAACCAAGGCCATGCTGGGTGTCACTACTCCATCCACACCGCGGTTCCCAGGACAGGAGGCCTTAGGTCTCTAACCCTGTGCAAGGGAGAAGGGGGGCGGGGAGGGAGAGGAGAGCCGTCTTCCCTCATGTCCGGGCCCAGGTCCAGTTGCCGGCCACTCTCTTCCTGCTGCAAGGGCACCTAGTTTGGGCCCTGTCTTTGGCTGGCACCTGCCACAGCTCTTTTATCTGGTTGTTCGTGGTGGGTGGAGGCTTGCCCAGGACATCTGCACCCGCATGGCTGGCCCCCAGGGGTGGAGCCTGGTTGGGATGGGTCCTGCAGTCCGTCCCGCTTTAAGAGAAAGAACTCAAGAGCAGCAAAGCAGGTCACACGCAGATGTGGAGCAACACAGGTGGCCCGAAGGGTGCAGCCTCAATGCAGAAAAGGTGAAGGGGCAGGTGGGCCTTTCCACCCAGCAAGCCTCTGCCCCCGGCCCTGCTCTGAGTTCATCCTGGCCACCAGCCCCCACTGGGCTTCACCGGGATTCACCAGCCCCCACCTGGACCCACCTGTCCCCACCAGCCCCCACTAGGCCCCACCTGGACCCACCAGGCCCCACCAGGCCCCACCTGGCCCCACCTGGCCCCACCAGGCCCCACCTGGACCCACCTGGCCTCACCGGGACCCACTGGGCCCCACCGGGACCCACCAGCCCCCACCCAGCCCTACTGGGATTCACCAGCCCCCACCTGGCCCCACCGGCCCCCACCCAGTCCCACCAGGCCCTACCCAGCCCCTACCTAGCCCCACCAGCCCCCACCACCCCCACCCGCAGGAACCTCCCTCCCCCGCAGTCAGAGCCCCCACCTTGCAGGAGCAAGCCGACCCTCACAGAGTCAGAGGGGCCAGCGCCAGTCCTTTCACTCTGACCTGGTGGGAATTACCCCCCGGACAGATGAGGAGCAGGTGGGCGCAAGACCTCAAAGTAAGGAAGCCGTTCCTGCTCACGAGTGACCGAGTATCGGGGGGAGTGAGTCGTGGGACAGCTCAAGTCCCAGCCCAGCTGAGGTCCCAGGAGCCGCGCAGACGACGACACAGCCAGGTCTGCAGCCCAGGGATTCTCTCCCTCTCCCCCTGCCCCTCACGCACACGCGCTTGCTCTCTCAAATAAATAAGTAAATCTTAAAACAAAACAAAAGGCTGCCCGTACCTGTAAAACGAAAGGGGAGTGCTACTCCCAGGTGAGGACCGGGCAGGTGGACGCACCAGGAAACAAGCAGCGTTCACAGGGAGGCCGGCAGCTTGCTCTGTAAGCTCCCCGCCCACCCGGCTCCCATCCCAGGGGCAGCCAGCGCCCTCTGAGGGGGCTCCCTCTTGAAGTCTGAACCCCCAGGACAGAGCTGCAGTCTCGGGGCCTGGTCTGTGCAGGCTGTTCGTCCAGCGCCTGAGCCGGGCCTGCAGCGGGGCGGCTCGGGCCCGGACGAACCCCCTGCAGTTCCCACCAACTCCGGCCGGGCCGGTTGCTTCTTTCAAATCAAACAGCACAAGGGATGGTGCAGAATGCCCCTCAGCACGCCCCTTCCCGGGCTCCGGAAGCCCCATCCGACCCCGGCCGCCCGGCCGGCCTCCACGTGGGCCTCAGCAAAGTGACTTGCAGCCCTATCACGGCCCTTGAAAGTTAAGACGTGATCCTCAGCTTAGGTCTAACCTGTGGCTAAGGAACACACATTTTAAGCCAAGCGGTGCACCGCCCTCCGTCGTCGTCAGGGCAAGCCACCCACCGACGGCATTCCCCGCGGCCTTCCACAGTGACACGAGAACCGCTGAAAGCCTGCAAGCCTGATAATTTTCGAAAAATAAATTCGCCTGAGGATGTTGAAAAATAAATTCCCCTAAGACCAGCAGCTGAAGGCATGTTGGGCTTTGCTCATCTCTGTGCATGCAAACCACGTGCCCTAGAGTCTCCGAACCCCTGGAAACAGGAGAGGCTCTCATATGAAATCATGCCACGCATCTGCACAGGGTGGTCGCTGGCTTTTGAAATCTTAAACGTGGCATTACTCAAAAATACAGTGTTGTCCTATTTTCTCCAGGAGAAGAGCCCTTTCGAGGGGGCTGTTCCAGAAGCTGCCTCTACGTCAGGAACCGCAGCATGTTGGTCCTGAGAACGGAGGGTGTGTTAGGATAGAGCGTTACTCGGGGATTACAGGGTGATAGTTACGTGGCGTTTCAGGTAATGAGCCACCGGTCCCCAAGAAGGATGCAAGTCCTCCCAGCTTCGAGGTTCATCTTCTGTTGCAAAGACAACTGGTCAGCTGAGGCCTGGAGACCCAGCCCAGGAAGGGGGGCTGATGTCATAGGCGGCTTTGTTGACACCTCCGGTGTGGGAGGACACGGCCGTCCCCGCGGGTAGCACAGGGAATGCAGCCGGAGCAGGACGTGCCACCCAAGCTGAATGACCGAGTTGACCGGGGACAGTGACAGGGAGGGCCCCGGGCCCCGTCCCCCCGCCCAGCTCGGTGGGCAGGCTTCCCCAGCAGGGACGTCTATGCGGTCATGAGCGGCCGGCTTGGAGTGTGCGGAGGCCCTCGGAGTTCAGCTTGGTCACCTGTCGCTGCTGGATCAAACGCAAGTGCCAAGGAAAGCCCCTCTCACAAGAGGTGCGCAGGTTTGTCATCTTCCCCGTAAAAGCCCCTTTGCTGCGGTTCAAGGTAGCCCCGGGGCAGGCCAGTGGCGACCTATGCCAGGTGATGCTTCACCTGGCAGCTCTGACCGAAGCAGAGGCCCCCAGCTCAGCCTTCTGGAAGCTTTTCTTCTCCTTGGGGGAAGAAAAAAAAATTCTCCTTTTCTTGTAATTTTCACAAAAGCGGAGCAGAGTGGATCCTGGAGGCTGCCACGTGGGCATGGCCAGCCGGTGGGACGCTAGCAAGCACGGCCCTTGTCACCAAGACGGTCACTGGGCCGGGCTGCAAGGTGCACCCTCCCCCTCCCAGCTACACGCACACCACAGCCCCTTACAAACACGAACAATCGTGCTGCTGTCGAGTATGCACCAGCCACGATCTTTTTTTTTTTTTTTGTGCATTTGCAACACAACCCGTCAGCTCGGGGGTGTCTCCAACGACCATCAGCCCCCCCCACCCTAGCCAGCATGCACCAGGCCAGCACCCTGATTCTGTGCTGCTGATGCTCACCCGCGTCCTGAAACCTGCCCTTCCCTCTGCGGTGAGGCTGTGGTGACACCTGTCATTCCCTGGCCCCTTTGCCTCCTCCCTAACCACCCGGCTCGGGAAATCCTCCTTTCAGGAACGGTCCCCCAGGGAGAGGACGCCTCGCCCCGTCCTGGCCGCCCCTCCCCCCCGGGGGCACCCCCACCCAGGCACGCCCTGGACCTGCCCCCCCCACCATTCATGTCTTGAGGAATGTTAGTGACACACAGATTATTAGAGTCGTGTTATGTTATGATTAAATAAACTACATTGGAGGGGACACCTGGGTGGCTCAGTCGGCTAAGCATCCGACTCTCTGCTGGGGCTCAGGTCATGCGCTCATGAGACACGAGACTGAGCCCTGCGTGGGGTTTCACACTCAGCCCAGAGTCTGCAGGAGGTTCTCTCTCTCTCTCCCTCTGTCCCTCCCCCCTACTCATGCTTTAAATAAATTAATAAACTCTTTAAAAAATAAAAATAAACCGCCTTGGAAATGAAGGCAACACGTACTCAGCACCGACCACTTCCTAACTGTTTCACTGTTGTCTATGCCCTCGCGGTTACTTCCAGCTACGGCGTCTGTGGGGGAAGCAACCCTACACGAGGGACTGGCACGAAGTCCTCCCAGCCCTGCCTTCCGACCTCGTGCCCGGAGCTGGGAAATGGCCACCCTGTTTTCACTTCGTCGCTTTGTTGATTGTCTGGATCAGGGCTCAGCAAACATCTTCCATAAACAGCGACAGTAACCATCCTACGCCTTGTGGGCCATTCGGTCTCTGTTGCAACAGCTGAGCTCGCCGTCTTAGCCCGGGAACGGCGCGCCAATGAGTGCACTTGTGCTCCAATAAAAATCCCAGATACGGACTCTGGACTTGCACTTTCATATACTTTTCGTATGTTACGAAATATTGCTCTTTTGTTTTTTTTTTAATAAAGCAAAGAAAATTGAAAGTCATCCTTAGATGACACGCTGTCCCCAAACCGGATCTGCTCTGCTGGCCCGCTGGCCAATCCCCCTGGTCCAGACTCAAGGAGTGACGGAGACCACCTTCAGGATGATATACTGGCCTTAGCAGGGGGGTCGTGTCTGTGGGCACCACATCGTGAACGGCATAAAAAACCCAGGAGATGGGAGGTTCATACACTGTGTTGTGCTCCGCAAGGAGGTCTTACGCCTCCGAGAGAACTGGAAGCTCCAACTTCCCCAGCCATACTTTTGTCTTCCTTGTTGAAACATCCATCAATGTTCACCCAATCCTGCACCTGCCATCGAGGCCACTGCAGAGCGTCCATGGGGTCGTGAGTTAATGGGGGCAGCCGTGATCATGGGCTGGCTTCATGCGATTCACATTATGAGGGAAGCCCTAACATCCGTTATAGGAGTAAAATTTGTAATAAAACTATCACTTCTTCAGAGACTTGCTGCCTCACCCCAGAGGATCCTGACTGTTGGCTCACGTGAAGGGGGCTTGCTGCCCACCCCTTCCAGCACATTCCAGAGAACGGGGGCTGAGTGTGCCCTTGCCCCAGAAAAGTGCCCCATAAATGTCCACCTGGTGTCCAGGCTGCACAGCAAACGAGCACACGAATGAGCAAGCGAATGTCCGCCTGTCCTCCAGGAACTACACTGAGCCTCTCATCTTTCAGGAATAATCAAGAGATAACCAAACCCCGGTCGCGAATGTGGTGCTTCAACAGTTTCGGTGAATTCTCAACACATCCGTTCAATAACAAAAGCGAGTACATTGCACGCAAAGTTCAAAAAATAATTCCACCGGTAAGGTTTTCTGCGTGTGACCCAGGGCGATCTCGTGTCTGAGCTCATTGGGACCTGAGTGCGAACGCCTGGGCCCGCGGGAGCCCCTGCGATTACAGCACAAGCCACCAAGAAACACGCAGCTCACGCTCTCAGGGGCATTTCCATTACTTCTTTTCTTTTCTTTTTTTTTTTTTTTTTAAGATTTTATTTATTTATTCACGAGAGACACAAAGAGAGACAGAGAGAGGCAGAGACACCGGCAGAGGGAGAAGCAGGCTCCATGCAGGGAGCCCGACGCGGGACTCGATCCCGTGTCTCCAGGATCATGCCCTGGGCTGAAGGCGGCACTAAGCCCGCTGAGCCACCCGGGCTGCCCAGCTTCTTATTTGCATCATAAGTACCTGGCTCCCCCTCCAGGCGCAGAGAAATAAACTAATGTCCTATCTTCAAAAACGATGATAATATCACGTAAAAATAAATACGCAATTAAGAGAAGTTTTAGGAAAGGGAAGTCTGCACGCCTAACAGACGAACTAAAAAGTATGGAAAGCAGAGCAAGCTCCGGCCCAGGACTCGGGCAGTCACGCTGCCAGGTATAAATATTTCCTCGTGCCACACGTTTCTAGGAAGATAACAGCACTAAGAAGCCTCACGCTCCGCGTTCCACCCTATAACGTCCCGCGGTTCTTCAGGGACTAACTCCCTCACGTGGGATGCAACAGGCTGTCCTGGCTGGATTCGTTTCCGCATTGAATAGTGTAAAGAAGATGCCAGAAAGTTCCAGAGCTTTCTACACTGGGCAGCTGTAGGAAACTGGGCCGGCCGCTGACGCTCTTCGCCTCCAATGCCTCACCGGTCAAACCACTCGGTGCCTGTGTCAGGGTCACCTACTCTTGTCGCTTAATTACCTTAAGGTTCTAAGATCCACAAACAAACAAAGTGCATTTGGGACCTGAACACAGCTAGAAACCTTTGCAGGACCTGAGCTGGTGTGTCCTGTAAGTGCTGGTGGTTGCCCTCCATGCCACACGCACATGGAGCTGACCCCTTTGCCGCCTGCGCTCAGGCCCGAGCCAGGGAGGGGGCCGCGCCCCTAACTCGCTCCCGGACTCCCCATCCCAGGGCTTTCCCAGACGCCTCCAGTCCAGCAGGCCTTGTCTGACGCTGACACGAACGCCTCCGGGTGCCCAAGTCCGGGGGGTCAGGGAGGCCCTGCCCGCAGGAGGCGCTGCTGGAAGCGGCCAGAGCACACGGGTGCTGGGGTGAAGGCCTGCAGGGGGCACCGGGGCCAGACCTGGGGTGTGCCGCGCGGGCGGGCAGGCGGTTCCCCTCGTCCTACTGAGGACAGGCGGGCAAGACGGCCACAAGCGACATAAAGACCCAGAAGCGGGCCCGGCGGGGCGGGGTCTGTCTAGACGCTGTGCCCTGAGCGTGAAATGGCCCGTCCCCCCGTCGGATGGACGCTGGTGGGGGCAGAGGGACAGGCACAGGCCTGGGGCTCACGGCTCTGCTCGGGCTCCCGGGCTGCCCGCGTGGGGCTCCAGCGCTCACACCGGGTGACAGTGGCGCCGCCTCCCTCCTGGGGTCATGAGCATGACACGCGCGAAGCCTGCAAGCCGCTGGCCATGAACGTCAGCTGTCCTCGGGGATGAGCTGGAAAGCTAAATCGGGGGCTCGTCGTACGACGTCCACGACCGGCAGGAGGACGCGGCAGAGACCATCATGCAGGGCCCCGGGCTCAGCGGGCTCCATCCACTTCTGCAGAAATACCCAGTGTGGACGGCTGCACTTCCAGGCTTTCCCCGCACCCTGGGAGCCTGTGTGTGCACGTGCGCGTGAGTGTGGGTGGGAGCGCCCGTGCGTTCTTCTGCTCGGGAAGTGCAGGAGTAAAACCACCACCCGAGGGGGGCCGCTGAACAGAATCTTCCAGAGCTGCCAGGCGGGGTGCAGAGCAACCCTCACCCCACCGGGAAGCTGACCGTGGCCAGTGGACTCCCCCCAGAGGGGACCAGAGACACCTGGTTGTGTGCTTGGGATCTGCCAGCGTTGAAGAAAAGCACACCAGACGGTTTAGGGCACAGTTTTGCTTCGATTCCCAAAAGAAATGCTGGTTTCTGCGGGCATCACCTTGTCCCGCAGAGCAGCCCAGGGCCAAGCCTGCCCCCGGGTAAGGGAGAGGAGACCCTCCCTTTTCCAACCACGGGCTTGTGCCCCGGTGACCCCACACCTGCGCCCCCACCTGTTCACCTGCCCGGCACCTGATGGGGCTGCGGACTCGCACAGACGTGAGCTGAGGCCGTCACAGGGCTTGTCCCCTTTGGCACGGGGTCCCATCTCGGTTGCCTGTTCCCTCCTGCCGACGGTACAGAGTCCTGGGCTTCGAATTCAGGACAGAGAGCTTGGGTGTGTGCACACACCATCAAAGTCAGGGCGGGAATATTCCTCAGCCAACAAAAAGGATGAAATCTTACCATTTACCTGGACATGGACAGAACTGGAGGGTATGATGCTGACTGAAATAAGTCACTCAGAGAAAGACAATTATCACACGGTCTCCCTCGTATGAGGACTATAAGACGCAGCACGGAGGATCACAGGGGAAGAGAGGGATAAAAGGAATGGGAGGAAGTCAGAGAGGGAGATAAACCATAAGAGACTCTAAAGTCTAGGAAACAAGTAGGGTCACTGGAGAGGAGGGAGTGGGAGGATGGGGTCACCAGTGACGGGCATTAAGGAGGGCACGCGATGTGATGCGCCCTGGGTGTTACATTACATACGACTGATGGATCACTGACCTCTACCCCTGAAACTAATAATACACTCTATGTTAATTAGATAAAATTTAAATGAATTTTTAAAAAGTCAGGTTTGGGGTATTCTTCAAACAACGTTCGGCACACAGACACCGTGCTCCATGCCAAGTGCAAGAAAACACTCCACGCCCGACGGGATCATTGGGAAAACTGGGCGGAGGGCACACAGGACCGCTCTGGGCTCTTCCAAACTGGCCGGGAACTCTTCTCAATCAACAAAGAGCAGACCAGGGGAGGCAGCGGCGACTGGGGCAACGCTTTTCTCAGGGGGTGGCCACGGGGTCCCGGTGCACCCGGCCCCGCAAGGTGCTCCGCGAGCTACATCCCTGCACCTCTGGCCGTGCTGCGCCCGCTGTGGGGGCTGCCCTGGGAAGAGGGCCTGTCCGGGATGCCCACCCCTCAAACAGGACCCTGGCGCCGGAGGAAACAGAAAGCCAAGCCCCGCTGACACCCGAGAAGCTTCGGCCCGGACCACACGCCCGCTTCGCCCAGCGCCCACGGCCGAGGCTCCGTTCGCGCTCACCCTCCGCCCTCCACACCTCGCACCATCCATGGACACAGTAACTCTGGTTCTTTCCAACGCTTCCTGGTTTCTGGACTTGGCCCTGTGACAGCCACTGACACAGCCACTCCCGTGTCCCACGTCCTGAACCTGGTGACCGCAAAACCTTGTGGGTGCTTCTCCCAGGCCTGGTGCTGGGGACCCTGCTCTGAGGCACCACCGGCACCTCTCGGTCCCACGGCCTCCCCGCGGCTGCAGAGCCAGGCACAGATGACGGCCCACTCGTGCTCCATCCCCCGAGGACCCCACCCCTGCAGCCCTCAGCGGCTGCCTTCCGCCCAGCAGGGCCTGTCAGGCCTCGCTATGCCCCCCGGGAAGGCCAGGAGGGGCCACGCAAACCCCACCCAAGAGGCAAGGCTCCATCTCCCTGAGGCTTTGCCTCCTTCCTCCCCAGCTTCCCACGTGTGGCCTCGCCCTACCCCGGCTCACTGGCTGGGGCTGCCCTATCCTCTCTGTCCACACTCCTCCCTCCGGAAGGGGAAGCTTCCCGAAAGAGCAGCCAGTCACTCACTGCCCTGGCTCCACCAGAACCCCTGCCCCCAGAGCCAGCTTCCACCTCCAGGCCCCAACTGCCCCCACCGGCTTCCACGGGCCTCCCTGCCTCCCTTCCTGCCCGTCCTCCTCTGTCCTCACCGTGACCAGCGTCCACACCTCCGGGCTCTCAGGGACCACGTTCCTCTGCCTGCAGGTGCCCTGCAAGCCCAGTGGAGACCTCAGCTCCACCTACAAACCATCTCATAGCCTTTCTTAAGCCCTGTGCCCCAGCCCCCACCCCTGCCAAACTTAGAAGTAATTCCTGCAACCTCGCCAGGGCGATTCCAATTTGGGGGTCCCGAATGCTTTGTCCCTGTGCTGATCTCATCCCCTCCCGGGCAGTGTATGCTTTTGTCCCCAGACAGACTCTGGAGCCACCAGGAGCTGCTGGCAGCTAGTGCTGATGAAAACCTGGGCTCAAGCCCAGGGAACAGATGCCATCCACCGAGGGAAAGACAGACAGAGAATATAAAATTTCAAATGCAACTTCACACATTCCATCAACACGTATTAGAAATTTGCTGGGTGGCTCAGCTGGTTAAGCCTCCGAGTCCTGAGGTCAGCTCGGGTCGTGGTCTCGGGGTCCTCAGTGCGGGGTCAGCTTCAGGTCCCCAGTCTTCAGGTCCCACGGGTCTCCCCCCTGTGCCTGCCCCCACATGCACACATGCTCTCAATCAATCATCAATCAATCAAATCTTTTAAAGAATGTACGACCTTCCCGGGACTCTGTGACATACATCGTCGCATCATCGATGGTCCCATCAACAAGCCAACGGTCCAGTAGATGTGACCAGATATACGGCGAAGGAGAGCACGTGGTTAAGTGACGTGAACTATAAAGAGCCCCCGGCGAAAACCATAAAGCACTTCTCGAATGTTGGTACTTTGAACTGCGATTACCGACGCTGTGCGGTTATGGAAAACGAAGTCAGGGAAGAGACGAAGCCCGCCTGGGGGGCACCTGACAGTTTTGCAAGGGGATTACCTTAGTCCAAGGAACACATCTTCTAAAGACTCGATTTTCAACGCGGCAAAGGTCGGTGCAGACGCAAAATCAGACCTCGATGAAGGAGACCACGTGGCCCTTCTGTGTCACTGGCCTTGACGCGGAGAGGACTAAAAGTGCCCCGGAGCAGCATTTGGAAGATGTTCCCCACTTCTTTTCGTCACTCCGTCCATTCAAAACGAAGAAAAATAAACAAACTTCCTTCCCTTCCTCTATTCTTGCAGAAAAGCAAGTTAAGCCTCGAGATTTCCTGCCTGGAGCCGGAGGAGCGCGCCATCCGGAGAGCACCTTCCTGGGCGCTGGCCGGGGGGGTGTCGGTGCTGGCGCTCAGGAGCCCGGCGGCCCCGGCCAGCCCTGCGGCGTCCCCACACCCAATAGAAACGTCGCTCCTTGTCTGCAGGCCCCAGGTGGCAAAGCAGTCCCCTCCCGGCCAGCGCCTCTGGCTGCCCCGGACCCGCTGGCCAGGCCTGCCCTGCCACCTGCCCCCCTGGGTCACGCCCCGAAGCTCCTGCGGTGGCTCGGCTGCTGCCCTGGGAGGGCAGGACGGGGCAAGGGTCGGAGCACGGCCACACCGCCTGTTGCATCGCCGCGATCACCGGCTTCCGGGGCTCACTAGGAAAGTCTCACCAGGGAAAAGCCCGTCAGGTCTCGGGGCGTCTCTTCCACGAGGTCCTCGACCCCATCTCGGTCTCCATTACCTACATACAGCTCGTCTTGCAGGCTTCTTCCGAGGTTTGGGACAAAAGGGCTTATTTTATGCAGGCGGCTTATTTGCATGTCTCTACACTGTGAAATGCTACGAGGCCAATTCGGCTGTGCCCCCCCGAAGCCCCCCGGGAAGCCGGCGGAGGATCACCCAGGTTTTCACCCCGGAGTTCTTCGTGCCCGTGACCCTGGAGGGCAGGGCCGGGCTGGGACCCAGCTCCCCTCGCATTCCCTCCGTGCAGGTGCCGCTCAGGGCACTCCCTTCTCAGCACCTCATCTAATCCTCCCACCGGGACGAGCCAGGTATGTGGAAACGGAGAACCACGTCCCCCCCTCTGCTCTGTGCGTAGCCTCACAAAGACTTATTTCCTGCAAACACGCTCGTGCATCCTTCATACACGGTCTTTTCCTCCATTTCAAGGCAAAAGGGATGTCCCTCGCGCCGCCGCCCCCACCCCCCATTCGTCCTAAAGGACGGCAGGCATCCCACGGAGGACACTGATCCTCCTCCTGCGGATCCTGCTCCTGGGGCAGGTGAAGAGCCGGCGGGAAGGAGGGACTTCACTTCCGAGGAGGCATCCATGGGTCCTGCCCGTGGGTCTGTCGAGCAGAGTGCGAGGTTCCAGCCACGTGGAAAGGAGGTGGCGCGAGTGCGTAGGGGGCGCCGAGCGAGGCGGTCCCGTGATGTTCTGTGGGGTTCTGAGTCCCAACCGCACAGGCTCGTGGGAGCACTTGCAACGCCAAGATGCTAATGGGCCGCTGCCCACAGCACGTGGCACAGAGCGAGCCGTCCACTGACGCCGACGATCACTATTACTTAACAAGGATGGGACCGTCGAGCTTTGTTAACGGTTCTTTGTTGTCGCCGTTGCTAAACTGTAGTCACCTGCACGGTTAAGCCCCCCCGCCCCCCCCGCCCCCGCACCCTCCATCCCACTTTGGGTCTCTAGGAATCTGACTGCAGTAGGGACCTCGGGCGCCTGGAATCACTCCGTATCTGTCTTTTTGTGACCAGCGTATGTCACTCAGCACAACGTCCTCGAGGCTCACCCGTGATGTGAGCATGTGTCAGAATTTCCCTCCTTTCCAAGCTAAGCAACCTCCTCCTGCATGGAGATGTCACATTTTACTTGCATGCATTTTACATTTTACATTTTACTTGTCTGGGGGACACTCATGTGGCCTCCCCCTCTCGGCTGCTGTGAATTAAAAGGTGGCTCTGAGTGTGACAAAAATGAGAAGCTCTCTGAAGGTCCAAACATCTGGGGCAGACACATGAGGACAGGACGCTGGGACAGGGCCCCATCCCTGCGGCCACAGGGAGGGTAGGAGCATGCAGACGCCAGCCAGAGCGGAGGACCAGGACGCCCCCAAACCAGACGCTCAGAGACGACCCGACCCCAGCCCTGGACGGTCACAACCGGGGAGTGAAGCGTGGAAGGGGCAGCAGGACAAGCCAAGAGCTGAGAGCCACAAGTCCCAAGGCCAGCAAAGCGCCACGACGGCCTCAGGGGGAGGAGGAGCAACAGCTCAGATGTCCCCAGAGCGCGGCAGGGGGCGGAGATCCGGGGAGCCCACCTTCACCGCCCCCTGCTCAGGGTCAGGGTGGGCTGGCTGCCCTGGTCCAGCCCGGGGGAGGGTCCCTACCCACGTGCCACCCCGCCCCCTCGACAAACAGAACCCGCTGGACCTCACTGGGCTGCTCTCCTGAGAACCCGGGCTTCTACTGCACGGTCGGTTCCTGTCTGGGGCGCTCACAGTGGGGACCACCAGGGGACCTGCTGAAGGCGACACATTTGCAGAAATCAGACACTAAACGAAAGCCGCCTGGAGACTTAGCTGGCGCGACAAGTTCCTGGCCAGTCACTCCCAGGGGAGAGTCTTTTGCTCTTCACGCCTAAGCGGACCCGGCAGACACGCAGGACGTTTTGCTGGTGGCCGTCTGCCTCTGCACAAGTGGCAGCTAGCAAGACGGAGGCCGGACGCTAGAAGGGAGACGAGGACTCGCCTCGCCTCGCGTGGGGCAGCCCATCCAAGTGCGCTCATCAACCCGGCGCGGCCCGAGCCTGTGCCCAGCACAGCTCCCCCGGCGCCTCGGCGGGGGCCACACCCCGGGCAGCATCGCGCCTTTGCGGTGCCTTGCGGCCGGCTGGTGCCTTCGAGCACCTCCTGAGTTCTGCAGCGCACGCGCCCTCCACTCGTCAGGCGGGGGCATCCCCTCCCTTTTGCTTCCTGCCTGCCACGCTGTCACGGGCCCGCACCCCAGACATCGGGCCGCCACGGGGGCGAGCCTCCCAACCCCACCCTGCACTGCGTGGGGGCCCCGGGGAGCTGGGACGTCCGCCTCTTTCCGAGCCCCGGCCTCGTCGGCGACTCCGTCTCTTCCTCTTACCCGGCGGGATCGTGTTCTCTCCTCCCTCTCAACTATCAAGACCAGCCTTCCACATGGGATCGCCTTCAGGATCTTTCTAGCAAAGTAGAAATGACAGATAAGACTATACCTCCCCAGGCACAGCTCTGGAGCGAAAAGGAAATAGGAATTAAATTTTTTTTTTTTGATTCTAAACTTTGAGAAACAAAACCTGGTTGGTTGGTTGGTTGGTTGGAAGAAATGGTGGCTTTTTCTCTCTCTCTCTCTCTCTCTCTATATATATATATATATATATATATATTTTTTTTTTTTTTTTTTTTTTTTTTTTGGAGAAAAGTGCACACAGGTGGATGGCTGGACAGGCCGGGGCAGGCAGCCTCAAGGCACGTCCACGACGTAGGCCATAGAGGACGAGGCTGGCTATTCCGTCTCCTAACAAAACTAGGGCATTTCTGAGGCCGTGGGTGTCTTTCCCCTTGACTCATTCGTGGTGGATTATTAAAGCTCTGAGTCACTCTGGCAAATAACCGGCTAGGGCGGTTCTGGCTGTAATGGAGTTGGCTGAAATTGCTGCAAGGCAGACTGGTCCTTTGAATTACTACTGACATAAGACCAAGAGGGTTTTTGTGTTTGAGGGTTTTTTCTGTTGTTTTTGAAGGCTTTGCACACAGCGCTATAACCTTAAGGCAAACAAACAGACAAGAATTTAACCTAAAGAATGAAGAGGCTTTACTGCACAGCCTCCGTTTATGACATGGTTACGTTTGTCAAAACACACATATAAAGCAATAAGGCTCTACCCTCTGGGTTTATAACATGGATAAGTGCATTCCATGCATATGTGTGTGTGTGTGTGTGTGTGTGTGTATGTGTATAATAAAATAAGACCCCTAATCTTATGGGGGAAACACAACCGAATAGGCACCCACATGAATAAAGAATGCTAAAAGCAGCGGGCAGGGGGGGATCTCTGGGTAGCTCAACAGTTTAGCACTTGCCTTCAGCCCGGGGCGTGATCCTGGAGACCCGGGATCGAGTCCTGTGTCGGGCTCCCTGCAGGGAGCCTGCTTCTCCCTCTGCCTCTCTCTCTCATGAATAAATAAATAAAATCTTTAAAAATAAAAAGATTAAATACTTAACTAAATAAATAAAAGCAGCGGGCCCGTGACCCACGGGCTTTGCAGTTCCTCCACGGACACCAGCAGGGCCTGGAGAAGACCTGGTCGGCACAGACTCTCACAAAACCCTGTGGGACAACCATCTGTTCTTTTCATTCACCCCCACATTCTGCTGGATGCATCGCACAAGATGGGAGGGCAGGAATCTAAAAATGTGTACCTTGAAAGCACACTTAATACACATGTGATCGATTGCTCTGTTTCACAAATTGGGAACAGGTGGTTCTTTAAAGATTATTTTCTGGTGACACAAAATATCTTCACTTGAGTGTGTATCCATCTATCCTTCACTTACCCCCATCTCTATATCTAAACAGGAGCTTACAGTTAGAAGAACTAGAAAAGTATTTTTAAGCCCCACAAAGAATAATGGCCCTCGACACGAAATTGCTGCCAAGGGGTGAGGCTAGATCTCCAGGAGAAAATTATTCAACGCATTTCAAATCCTACAGAAGTATCTCAAAGTAAAGTTTAATTAATAGGGATTTTACGACCTTTGGAAATAACTCACTTTTCCGGCTGATTTCAGGAATCTCCCCAATGGTCTAAGATCTGCAAGATATGCTGGAATAAACTCACTCTGAATGCGTCCTTGTCTGAAATATATAGTATTTATTTATACAACTATGCTTTTATGCCTACCCAATACATCTAAATGGTGGAGCTTTTGAACCAATATATCTTATCCCCTTGGGACTGGCTTGAAGCAGATCCAGATAAAGACTCACGATGCCAGGCTGCTTCTGACAGGTGAGGCGGAGCGGAGGGAAGGACAGGTCCCTCGGGGGACTCCTGCATGGAAACACCTCCACGGGAACATGGGAGGGTCTGTGACCCTGAAAGCAGGGTTTTAGCGGTGTCTCCAAAAGCAGCATCTTTGCTACGGAAAGGCATGAATCGAAAACAACAAACAGACAAGAATCTACAACTAGCCCCCTGGCACGAACGCTCCCCGTCATCCCTCCTCCACCAGCCACAGGGCGAACAGAAGCCAGGAAACCTGACCGTGTAACCACTTTTCACTCAAGGAATCAGGTTTTAACCGAGGGTGGATCGAGGGATCCTCCAGTGAATTTTTCATTGATCCTTCAGTGACAGATCATATGAGTTATATCCTAAAAGATTTCCACGTCCCTCTTTTTACTTTATTCATTTATTTTTTAAAAGATTTTATTTATTTATTTATTCATGAGATACTCAGAGAGAGAAAGAGGCAGAGACACAGGCAGAGGGAGAAGCAGGCTCCCTGCAGGGAGCCCGATGCGGAACTCGATCCTGGGACCCCGGGATCACGCCCTGGGCCAAAGGAAGACGCTCAATCCCTGGGCCCCCCGGGTGCCCCCACTCATCAGAATGTTAGCAACGGCTTCCTGGCACCGCTGCCGGCTGCACAGAAAATGCATCACAGCTGCTAAGAGACTAGATCTTAAAAGTTCTCACCACACAAGCTGTCATCGCGTGGAGCGATGGATGTTCACTTACGGGAGCAATCATTCGGCAATAAATACAGATTTCAAGTCATTACGTCGTGCACCAAAAACGAATGCAGGATCACATGCCAGTTGTATCCCAAACAGTAAAGTCCAAATAAAATAAAAAAGCAAAGCACGAAACAAATGCAGTACAGAGCGCCCCCTTCACCAACCTCCATGACCCGCGGCCTGACAAGGGCAAGCGTCCGCCCCATGCTAGATGAGTGTGCAGGTGGCAGGGATGGGGACACGCGTGAGAATTCCCCCCTCCCCCCAGTGGCTTTTACAGTGACCCAAGCAAAGCAGGTTTTGCCTACACATTTATCACTGTGTCTGGGTTACTACAATCACATAATTTAGTCAAATATTCCATAAAGTGGAAATGAAAAAAACTAATGTTTTCATGAAAACTTTGTAAAAGACTGTGGACCAATCTGATAAAGACTATTATCTTTATTTAAAAAGTGGTCTCAAGGGGTGCCTGGCTGGTTCGGCTAGTAGAGCATGCGACTCCTATTCTTGGGGGGCCCGAGTTCAATCCCCACGTTAGGCATAGAGCTTACGGAAAAAAATTTCTTCCAGGGGGGACACCTTGGTGGCTCAGTTGGTTAAGCTCTGACTCTTGATTTTGACTCTGGTCATGATCTCAGGGTCTTGAGATCAAGCCCCATTTCAGGCTCCAAGTTTGGTGCGGAGTCTGAATTTTCTCCCTCTTCCTCTGCCCCTCCCTCAACCTGCAATCTCTAAATAAATAAATAAATAAATAAATAAATAAATAAATAAATTACTTTAAAAAAAAACTTTTTTTTTTAAATTTACCTTTTTTTTTTTTTTTTTTTAAAGGGATCTCAGGGTGGCTGGGTGGTGCAGACAGTGGAGAACATCCGAGTCTTGGTTTCGGCTTGGGTCATGGTCTCAGGCTCTTGGTACCGAGCCCCACCCACATCAGGCTCTGTGCTCCGCACAGAATCTGCTTGAGATTCTCTCTCCCTCTGACCCTCCAGCTCATTCTCTCCCTCAAATGAATAAATAAATCTTAAAAAAAAAAAAAGCTGTCTCAAATTAGTTGTGGATAAGGAAATCTTACAGACAGAGTAGGAGAAACTGTCAAAAATGAGGAAGGACTGCCACGTGGGCGTGTGTGCAAGCACTTCCATATTATCTTGCACTTTAGGGAAACTGAGACTGACATTTCTAGTTCATGCATTAATGAGATGGTTCATAAAGATGCTTTCAAATGTTACAAGATGGACCTGTAGGCCTAGGCCAGATGCGCCTAAATGTATATTGAGGAAAGGTGGGGGGGCCTCCATGCAGACACAGCCCTGGAGGCACAGCTTGGTGGGTGCAGGCAGGCTGCACCACAGCCCCCCGGCCACCACCGCCGTCCCCGGCACCATGACAAACGAGTCCAGCAGCTCTCCCTGCCGTCAAGAAGGAGACACAGCACTGGCACATCTCAGAATGAAAACAACCCGTCCAGGTACGTATCATATTTATGATTCCCTACTAAACTTTTTAAAACAACTGACCACGCAGCTCCATACAAAAGAATGAAACTGGACCACTTTCTTACACCATACACAAAATTAAATTCAAAATGGATGGAAGACCTACATGTGAGGCCTGAAACCATAAAAATCCTAGAAGAGAACTCGGGCAGTAAGCCCTTGGATATCAGTCTAAGCAACATTTTTCTTTATTTTCTTTATCTTTTTTTTATTTTTAAAGATTTTATTTATTTGAGAGAGAGAGAGAGATAGTGAGAGAGGGCATGAGTAGGGGCGAGGGGGCAGAGGGAGATGGAAAAGCAGACGCCCCCCTGAGCAGGGAGCCTGGAGCGGGGCTGGATCCCAGAACACTGGGATCATGACCTGAGCCCAAGGCAGATGCTGAACCCACTGAGCCACACAGGTGCCCAACATTTTTCTAGAAATGTTTCAGTAGGCAAAGAAAACAAAAGTAAAAATCAATGATTGGGACTATACCAAAATAAAAAGCTTTGGCACAGCCAACGAAAACCATCAACAAAATAAAAAAGGAGGGATCCCTGAGTGGCTCAGGGATTGAGCATCTGCCCTTGGCTCAGGGCGTGACCCCAGGGTCCTGGGCTCGAGTCCCGCATTGGGCTCCCTGCATGGAGCCTGCTTCTCCCTCCGCCTGTGTCTCTGCCTCTGTCTCTCTCTCTCTGTGTCTCTCATGTATAAATTAACAAAATCTTTTTAAAAAATAAAATAAATAAGGCAACCTGCCTTTATCTGTATTAGATATTTGCAAATGATATATCTGATAAGAGATTAATATCAAGATATGGAAAGAATTTATACAATGTAACACCAAAAAAAAAAAAAAACAAACAAACCAACCCCAAACAATGTGATTAAAAATTGGGCAGAAGACATGAATACACGTTTTTCCAAATAAGATCTACAGATGGCCAACAGACACATGAAAAGATCCTCAGCATCACGGATCTTCAGGGAAATACAGAAACAAGACCATAGTGTGATACTGCTTCACACCTGCCAGAATGGCTTTTATCAAGAAAACACAAGAAATAACAAGTGTTGGTGAGGGCGTGGAGAGAAAGGAGCCTGCGCGCACTATTGCTGGGAAAGCAAACTGGTGCAGCCACTGGGGGCAACAGTGTGGAGGTGCGTCAAAAACCACGTGTTTGGCGGATGTGAAGCGATCATGCTTTGATTTGCAAGTCCCTCATGGCTAATGGTGCTGAGCATCGTTTCGGGCCTGTCGGCCTGGGTATCCCTTCATTGAGAAACACCTGCAGAAATTCTTCAGCCATTTTTCAACGGCCGTTTCAGCGGCCATTTTATTTGTCTTTTTGATTGTTGAGTGGTTAGGAGTTCTCCATCTATTCCGGACACAAGTCTTTACCAAAGATACAATTTGGACATATTTTCCTTTATTCTGTGGGTCATCCTTTCACTTTTTTGAGGATGCTCTTTAAAGAACAGAAGTCTCTCACTTCTGTGAAATCCAATGTACCCGCCTGCTTTTGTCATTCGTACTTTCGGTGTCATTTCTACAAAGGCTTTGCCTAACCTACAGCCACACAGATCACGCCTCTGCTTTCCTCTAAGACCTTCATAGTTTTGGCTTACGTAGTTTTTTTTTTTTCTTTTTTTTTTTAATTTTTATTTATTTATGATAGTCACACAGAGAGAGAGAGAGAGAGAGAGGCAGAGACATAGGCAGAAGGTGAAGCAGGCTCCATGTACTGGGAGCCCGACATGGGATTTGATCCCGGGTCTCCAGAATCACGCCCTGGGCCAAAGGCAGGCGCTAAACCTCTGCGCCATCCAGGGATCCCGCTTACGTAGTTTTGAATCACTTAGAATTCATTCTTACATGTGGTGTAAGCAAGGGATTCCTCTTCCTCTCTCTGCAAGTCAACATCCAGTCGTTCCGGCACCGTCGGCTGAAAAGAGGATTCTCTTCTTGTTGAACACACTTGGCACCCTTGTAGAAAGTCAACTGAACATAAACATGAGGGTTTATTTCTGGACTCTGAATCCTGCCCCTTGTTCTAAGTCGATCCCGATGCCTGTACTATGCTCCCTCGAAGACTGTAGCTTTGAAGAACGGCCAGGCCATTTCTCAAAGTGGCTGTGACATGTTACGTTCCTATCAGCAAAGCACGAAGGTTTCTCCACGGCCTTGTTGTTTGCAAGTATGTAGACGAGAGAGAGAATTCATACTACTTGCGACCCCCTTCTCCCAGTCACGATGACTCAGTGCCCAATAATGTCGGGGGGGGGGGCAGTTTTCTCTTTTGTGTTCCCTGGAAACCTCGGCAACATCATTTCGGGATTACCACGCCAACCCCACGATCAACCATAATGGAACCAGGCCACCCTTGAATGTTCTTTGCCATTTACTTTGTGCTTGAAATATGTTCCTAAAGGTCAATCGTCACGACAACTCTGTTCCAAATTAGCCAGGAAAAAAGTCTTTCTTCTGGGTGCGGCTGTGTCACCAACTTTATACAGTTAGGTTCACGCGCTCGTCTGCTTGTGGCCGACATTTCCATCTCCCTCTGGTTTTGTGATGCCAGTTGATTTTCTGAACGTGGTAGACAAGCTGTGGTTCAAAATCGAAGCCACAGAACAAGGCGCGCTCCAAAAACCTCAGTCCTATTTCTACGTCAGTCACATCATCCTTACACACCTCTGCCCTTCCTATTCTCGATTTTATGTTTTTGCAAAAGAAGGCAAATGTAGGTGAATTCTCATTTCCCCTTCTGTCCTGCACAAAAGGGAGTTTTCCTCAACCGCGTCCATGTGAGCTTTGTCCTTCGACAACGGGCCCGGCAATCGCTGTGTGTCAGCTGCTGACGATGCTTCCCTCTCACGTGTTCGGCTGATGCAAAGTGATTTTAGGAGATAATGCAAGACCGTGACTAACATTTTCTGTACAAAAGGACAGGATGGGAGGCATACGACTTTTGGTGATTAATCTGTGGTCCTTCCATTACAAAACTGAGCATTATCTGTGTTAAATTGAGAACTAAATGGGAACCTGTAAATAAGGGAAAATATGCTATTGAGTCATAATAAACGGAAACTCAAACAAAAAAAATATCTATTCCATCTAGTCCGGCTTGACCTAAGCCAAATCAAAACAAACTCATCGTCCAAGCTTCAAACAAGACGCTAATGAGACCCGTGTGTGGTCCTGGAACACCTGTTGTTCTCTCCGTCCTCCTCATCCCATCTTCTTTGAGGTCATCAGGGGGGAAAATTCCTCTCTTCTTTTCTCCAACGCTCTTCTGGATTCGACTCTGCAACTAGAGTTGACCACCTAGAGTTCTCTGGAAAGTTCTCATGAGCCTGCCAGCCAGTGTGGTGTGATCTCCACGCTCCCTGACCCTGTCGTGACCACCACGGCCTGGAGATGGGGGCTCTGCAGGAGAACACCGACCCCCGGCTGGCTGCACTCAGTCTGTTTTCCTCTTCCTCCTCCTCATGATCATCCTCGGAACTTAGCACAGGGCCAGCAAATGTGGATGATTATCTCCGTCTTTGAGCAATATTTAAAAGCTCTAAGGGTTTTTTTAAATATTTTATTTATTTATTCATGAGAGACAGAGAGAGAGGCAGAGACACAGGCAGAGGGAGAAGCAGGCTCCATGCAGGGAGCCCAAAGGGGGACTCGATCCCAGGACCCTGGGGTCACGCCCTGAGCCGAGGGCAGATGCTCAACCCGAGCCACCCAGGCGTCCCGCTCTAAGTATATTTAAAAGGTTATTTCCTATAACTGACTTCAATCTTTATCCCTCCCCCCAACTTAGCACTTTTTAAGAAGTATTCTGTGAATAGTCCGAGGTGTTGGCCAAACATGCATTTTTCTAAAATGGCTCCTAAGAAACTAAAGTGCAGCCTCCCCGTAATGCCAGAATCAGTCTGAACACCGCGTCCTATCTCTGATCCTGCTGTTTACAAGAGGCCGACTCCTGTGCCTTAAAGTAAGGGTTATGTTTCATTTTGGGTTTTTTTTTTGGCGGGGGGAGGGAAGGGGCAGAGGGAGAGGGTGAGAGGAGAAGCCCAAGCAGACCCCACGCCCAGCATGGAGCCCTGGTGGGGCTCGATCTCATGACCCTGAGACCACGACCTGAGTGAACTCAAGTGTTAGATGCTTAAGCAACTGAGCCCCCCCCACCCAGGAGCCCCTGAAAAGACGTGTTTAAAGTGCAGTACGTAATGAGAAGAGGGATGCTCCCCGCCACCTGGTACCTTGGTTGTGAGGACCGCCTGCAGAAAGTCCGTACAGGGGCCTGAGATCCTGCTGAGGGCACGGTGCACATTCCAATGATTCACGTGGACTAGTGCACCTCGCTCTCTGGGGAGAGAGTCCAACAGCCGCCCTGGCCCTTTCCCGCGTCTCCTCTTTATTGTCTTGGTTAACGGATAACCACGCTGAAGAAATAAGAACAACTCGCGTCGCCCAGGGCCTCGCCTGTTTGTGGGTGAGCTAGTGGCCTTCCAACCTCAGGGCGCGTTGACCCCCGTGCAGATCTTCACTTCTGCGAGGCTGGAGTCTCAGGGCCGGACGTCTGGGCAGATGAGGGCTCAATCAAGAAGCCTGAGCATGTTCTAGGAACATGCTGTGGCCTGACCAGGGATGCCCCTGGCAAGACCGCCGTCCTCTGGCAGGCATAAGAGGTGCGCAGGACCCAGGGTGCATAGGTCCTGGGGTGCACAGGTCCTGGGGTGCACAGGCCTCGGGGTGCACAGGTCCCGGGGTGCACAGGTCCCGGGGTGCACAGGTCCCAGGGTGTGCAGGTCCCAGGGTGCGCAGGTCTCAGGGCGGGCTGGAAGGGGCCACACAGTGAATCCTGGCCTGCTGTGGGCCAGGCCCTCAGCCCATGTAATCTGGTGAAATTCTGATAATCACCCACGAAGGGAGGCCGGATGACCCCATTAGCGACTCAGGAACGTGTCCGCCCCAGCAGGCTACCCCAGTCAGCCAAGGTCCCGGCCCTGGCTCCAGGCCAGCCCCGGCTCTGCCCTCCGAGCTCCTGCACCATGTGGGAAGCCCACCCTGAGAAGACGGAGCCGTATGGAGACGACCGGGGGCCCGGGGGCCTGTGGCCACCCCTCCACCCAAGGTCCGGCGGCTATTTTACCCCTTGCTCTGCCATGCCCGCGGTTCAAGCAGCAGACGCGTGCAACGGCAAGCCGTGGGCTCAGCTGGGGCCTGGGCTGTCGGGTGGCGCTTCGGTGGCAGCCGTCGGTGCAGGCGGCCCCACGCACAAAGGCGGCGTGTCCCCGGGCGGCGCCCTCCAAGGCACCCACTCCAGGGCCTCCCACTGAGTACGGCCCCGGCCCTTTACAGGACGGACGGCAGGTGAGCACTCTCGGTCTCCATCTCCTCGCGGGAGCCCAGGCCCAGCACAACAGGTGTGGCCGAGAAGCCCCACGGGAGCCCCCGCACACTCCTCTGGGGACCGCTGGAGGCTGCCTCGCAGTGCCACCCACACGCAAGCCTTGTGCTCCCAGAAAGCCCGGTGGGGGCCTCGGGGCGCACACGATGCCCGGCAGCCAGCACGGTTGTAGAACATGACGGCAAGGCGGTGGCCGCACCGCTGGGGCTCCGCGGTTTTCCTTGGAGGTTGGGCCCCCTTGGAAAAGGCTGGAGCCTCCGGCCACGCGCAACAGCATTGCTTGGGATCACACGCACGCGGCCCCGCCACTCCGACCCTCCCTGTCCTGTCCTGCCGCGTGCAGGTGGTTTCGAGTGGGTTCTCCGCCCCACGCCACCCCGGCGGTCCCGCGACGGCCAGGACCATCGCCCCCGCGTGCCAGCGAGGACCCGAAGGCTCACAGAGCCTCTGAGGCTCGACAGAGGTCGCCAGCTGGCAGCGCGATGACGGGGTTGTCACGAGAAGTTTTATTCCCTTTCTGTGTTGTTGAACTGAAAAGGATTTCCTGTCCGGAATCCTGTTTCCCTGCGTTACTGTTTACAATGAAAAAAGTCTTGCTTGTCACAGGTGTGGGATCTTTACGTGGAAAATCATAGCGCAGCTCACGCATCCTCTACTGAGGTCACGTGGTCGCTCGGTATGTGGCAGAGAATTCGGACAAGATCTGAAGAGGGAGTGTCCAGCACGTTGGCCAAGGTGGGGCTTGACCCCACAACCCTGAGACCTGAGCCCAACTCTAGGGTCAGATGCTCCACCAGCCAACGGAGCTACCCAGGCACCCCCAAAGCACGCATGTCCAGAGGAAGCGGATGCATGACACAGCCCTGCTGCACGAAGCACCTCCAGCATTTTGCAAAATAGGGAATTAATTTGGTGGATCCAGAACGCGTCCAAGCCATAGGTATACACACGCTGACTCTGTATAAGCAAGGGAAGCTTATAGGCTTGTTTCAGTCGAAGATGCTTCTGCTGGAGAACATGTGAATTCGTTCCAGAATGACTAAAAGTCTATAAAACGTACAGATCAGACAGTCACAACTGTTCTCTAAAAGGGCGGTTAGTAAAATAATAATAATAATAAAATAACAAAAGGGTGGTTAGTATTTGCCATCAGTCACACGAAATATGAAAGCAAAGAAGCTGGGGCCATTTGAATGACCAACAAAATTGTTTGGTCTGAAAAAAAACAGACACTAACGAAAGTACTAAAAATTCACTCAGATTCGATTAAATCTCCCTCCTCTGTCCTCCTATAAGAAACGATCTTTAATCAGGTATCAATAATCAATGAGGAATATTTTTGCTTAACAAATCAAACTTTATTTTTTTAAAGACTTTATTTATTTATTCATGAGAGACCCAGAGAGTGGCAGAGACCCAGGTAGGTGGAGAAGCAGGCTCCCTGCAGGGAGCCCGACACGGGACTCGATCCCAGGACCCCGGGGTCACGCCCTGGGCCGAAGAGGGACACTCGACCACTGAGCCACCCAGCTTCCAGGACGCTGCAATTCCTTGTAACAAAGGAAACGCATTATTTATTGACCTGTGATTTAACATACGAATTTTCTGATTTTGAAATTACTTTTCCTGGAAATTAGATAGCTGTTTTTCTAATGTATGTTGTTATAACTGGAAATAATACTTGTCACTGCTCTTAATGAAGGAAGCTTCAGTTTACTGTCCTAAGCAAATTGAGAGAGCAGGTGATTTTTAAGTGTACGATTCTTGGGGGTTCCCTGGGGGGCTCAGGGGTTTAGCGCCGCCTTCGGCCCAGGGCGTGACCCTGGGGGTCCCAGGATCGAGTCCTACGTCAGCCTCCCCGCATGGAGCCGGCTTCTCCCTCTGCCTGGGTCTCTGCCTCTCTCTGTGTGTCTCTTATGAATAAATAAGTAAAATATTTTTTAAAAAGTAAATAAATAAACATCTAAGGCAAATCATGAAACGGCTCCTCTATGGCTGATTTACAGAACTGTGGACCACCTGTTTGCACTGAGCACTTAATGGGAGGAAGACTGCATGCTTTGTACCCCCTCATTTGTGCTAAAGGCATTTGCTGCTTATCACCTGTGGGTCCGTCCTTGGGATGGAGGCTGGACACCCCCACGCGCCCCCTCCTGGGGCGAGTCCATGGCTGGTGGGAAGACAGACACAAGCACCCAACAGACCACACGCTGGTGACGTCGCGGAGACCTCCAGGAAACGCATCAGGGCTCCGGGTGGGGATATTAATGAGGTCAGTCGCCTCAGGAGAGGGTGGTGGGCAGGGAACGTCCAGGAGCCTGGGCTTCGTGCAGGGATGGTGTGAGGACGCCGCCAAGAGGCGAAGACACAGAAAGCCAGGGGCGTGTGAAGAACGGACTTTGCAGGGAGGTGACGGCTGGACGCTGACAGCGGTGGCGGGGAGCAGGGGCCGGGCCTCATCCCCACGGGGACAGGAAACCCATGGAGGGCTGCGGGAAGGGCAGGAACAAGGTAGCGTTGGCCGTTCGCCATGCCTCCCCTGCAGGGGTGAGGGGAGCAGGTTCAGAGCACATCCTGCCTCGGCTCGGAGCTTTCTGAGAGCATCTCATAAACTTTAGAAAAGATCAGCACCCATTTCCGGGCTGCTCTCCGACCGCCCCTCCTGCCGCTCTCCCCATCCTGGCTACTCCAGCCACACGGGCTGCCTTCGCAGTCCAGAGCTCGGCCCTGCCCCAGGACATTTGCACACGCTGGCCCACGCCCTGCCATGGCCACTCCTCTCCTCCGAGAGCTCTGTGCAGAACGAAACCTCCTCCAAGAAGCTCCCTGGACAGTTCACCCAGAACACCAGCCCTTTACACTCTGTCTACCACCTACCACTCCTGGAATCATGTTCCCGTCTGTCTCTAGGATACGCCACATGGATGCTAACAGCTGTGTCCCTGGGTACAAGACGCTGGGCAATCCTACATCCACAATAAGCTTCTGGGCAGGGGATGAATGAACAGGCCCTGGTCCCAGGAGGCCAGGAAGGGGCGGTCGTCTCGTGGCGGAGGACGGAGCCGGGGAATCAGGGCCGAGGGGATGTCAGGCAGCGGGGTGCTGTGGGCAAGGACTCCTGGGCCTGAGCAGTGTGTCCAGGGCAAGTGAGCAAAGGGCTGGGCCAGGCTCCGTGCCTGTGCCAGGACACAGCATGGCCGGGCCTCTGTCCCCGGCAGGTGCACCTACTGTCCTACTCACCTCACCCGGAAGACGGAAAGCAAACAGGCAAAACAGAGTGAGCGATCAAAGTAGGTTCAGGCGTAGTTGTGCTAACACAGCCACGGGCGGCGGGGCACGCATCCTGCCCGCGAGCCAAGGCCAGGGACTCAGAGCAGCACAGAGGTGCTCAGGGAAGAGGACAAAGGACGTGGCCCTGCCCCGGGAGACCTGCAGGCGCCCCGTCCCGGAGCCAGAAGGCCCAGTGAAGTGGCTTCTCCCGCAGGAGGCACTTCAAGGATGGCCTTTGGCAGCAGCGGGAGGAGGGGAGGAGAAAGGCCTGAAGCCTGAGCCTGGCAGCCGCGTTCCCGGAGACGGACGGAGCGGACCAGGGCTGCCCCGGGAGGACAGAGACCACAGGCGGCGTCTACACAGCCTCCAGAAGCTGCAGAGGGTGGAGCCGTGGGGGGGGCGGTGAGGGAGGGCACGTGGGAGCTCCGCATGATGCACCTGCTTCCCTGCCGCACCCCATCCCCACCCGGGCCTTACGACCCGTGGCTGTGACCAGCTGCCGGGCCACGATGTCGGTTTACTGCCTGGCTACATGTTGAAAGGGGGGCAGAGCAGATCTTGAGGTCCCCCCAAGATCTCGGCTTGGATGCCTGCCTGCTGCAGATCCGCGCAGGCGGTGGCGCCCTGAGCCCACGACACTGGCCCAGCTGGCCAGCCTGAAGGGACCCCACTACTTGGGGGTGCAGGGATGGAGGAGGGCGAGTCTGTGGCTGGTGTTGCAGGTCAGACGCCGGGCCTTCGGAGGCTGAAGGGAGCCCAGCTGTGGCCGCCCAGGCCAAGGGGCGGGTTCCGGTTGGTTCCGGTTGGTTCCGGTGGCCTGGCCTGCGGGTTCAAGGACTTGCAGGCTGCAGAGGGAGAGAACCTGCCCGACCGGCTCGGCCGGGCCCGATTGTTGCCTGTGACACAATCCTGCCACCCTGGCAACCGCGCATTTCGTAATGATTCCCTGAACAAAGCAGCTCGATGCCAGGAGCACTGTCCTCATTTGAAATAAGGGAGAAGTGACGGCAGGTGACGCGAGGGAGCGCCCGTGGGGCACCCGAGCTCCCGTCCATCCCGTCCATCTCTGAGATGAAGGGCCAGGTGACGGCAGCACTTCTGGACCCCCTTCCAGGTCGGGGCACGCCTGCCTGCCCTGGGGTGCGCTCCGGGTCCGGACGACGTCGCCCCAGATCCTCGGAACCACCGGCTCCAACCACAGGGACGGAGAGGCCCGCGGCCCGGGCCAGGGCTGCAGAGGCCTATGGTCCAGCGGCTACAGGATGACGCTGCGTCCTGAGGGCTGAGTACGATGCAGTCCCTGGGGGAGCCAGCCCAGCTACACGAAGGAGTGAGGCTGCTCTGTGCAAAGGTAGCCGTTTTAGTTGCTGCTAAATAATAATAATAATAATAATAATAATAATAATAATAAGCTATTCCAAAAGCTTGAAGCAAGAGGAACCAAATGCTGTTAACTGTAGGTTCATCCAAAGCTCTGCAGTGGGCTGGGAGGCGGTGGGTGTGCGGAGGGCCCCTTATAACGTCCCTCAGACACACAGGTGAGTAAGTAGATGGGGCACCGTGTGTGTGTGTGTGCACCCACCTATGTGCACTCACGCACAAAACGAATTTCACATTAAGTCTTCCATAGGTAAATGCCATGTTTTTAAGGATGACGATGGCATGTCCACCTCCCTTGGGTTCCAGGATGCCGGTGTTCCCGGTGTGAAGGCCTCCTGGGAAGGCAGGGTGGGGGCCCGTGCTGCCCGGCCCACCGGGAGGGCCCCACTCCAGAATCCAGGCGCAGGCTGTCCCCAAAGCACTCTGGAGGCTCTTACCCCTGTGTCCCCAGGCCGGGGACAGTCCCGTGCCCCCTGTTGCAGCTCCACAGGGTGTTTGCACTCTGCCTCTGAAGTCAAGGGCAAAGGGCTCAAGGGTCAAGCAGCTCTGCAAACAGAGGAGCCTCAAGGAGCGGGTGCACAGGGTCCCAGGGCAGGGCCTGCTCCCCCTGCGGCCAACCCCAGAGCGCGGCAGGAGGAACCCCCAGGGCCCAGGTCGGGTGGCAGACACGGCTGGCAGCTGGGGGCTCGGGGTGGGGGGATTGATCACCGGGCACAGGCTGCACAGGTACAGCCCAGGCACCAAGCCCTGTGCTCCGAGAGTGCGGACAGGAGGCAGTTTGCTTTCCGGCCCAGGGAGCAAAACTCATCTCAGGACAAAGACCCAAAGGCGGGAGCTCAGACAGATGGGAGGGAGATGGTGCTCGGGCAGAAAGCACTCAGGCCCCCTTCATAGCCACTCCCCTGCAGGGTGGGGCTTGGAAGAGACCCGGCTTGGGAGCCCCAGGGATGGGGGGGAGTCCGCAGCCTCCCTCTGCCCCAGCCTGTGGCCCCCGATGCCCGGCTCCTTGCACTTCCCACCAGAGGTTGCAAGTCACGTGGGTCAGCGGTGCATAGGGACCCGCAGGTGTTTTCCCAGGTGAGAAACTTGTCCCTCTGGCACCACCTCCCAAGGCAGCAGCTGTAGGGGGATGCGTACCCCGTGTGAGAACACACCTCGGGGCTTACATCGCGGACGGAGTCCGACGTGCTGGGCTCCTGGGCCGTGCACGTTCCGGGGTCCCACCTGGATGATGTGCGCGGATCCCCCCGCCCCACACGCCCTGGGGAATCCGCTGGCTCGACATTTAACATCCCTTAGCCACGAACACAATCTTGACTTTGCCCTGTTGCCGCGGCTTAATTTCGAGAGACGGGACTTCCTAGCAGGCGACTGAATTACAAAGCGATACATGATTTTCCTTTTCTGGATGGAAACCAAATGCAGTGGAAAATGGGTCTTTTGTTTCTTCTTGTAGTTTGTGTTCATTGCTTTTGCTTTAAAGACCTACAGGCCGTGATTTTTCGTGAGAAACTGAGAAGCTGCTCCTTGCAAGTCCTTCGCCACAAATAACATGGGATGATGACACGAGGACGTGTGGGGCGGGGGACACCCCATTCCCACGAAAAACGAAAGACACGAAAGAAGAGATTAACCCAAGAGACGGGCACTGAGGGGGGCACTTGACGGGATGAGCACTGGGTGTTATTCTGTATGTTGGCAAATTGAACACCAATAAAAAATAAATGTATATAAAAAAAAATTTCATTCAGCAGGTCCCGGAGGAGTATCTCCTGCAAATCCGCCCAGGGAGCCCCCTCTTTATCCTCCTCCTTAGCTCACATCTCAGCGCCCAGACGCCCGTGCTGCTCACTTTTAACCTGTGATTTATTTTGGAGCTAACGTAACGAGATCACAGACAAAAAGCATGCGACAACTGCACAGCGGCTGGAGTCCCAGAAGGGCGTGTGATAAACTCAGACTGGTTCCCAAGACCCCTGTCTGGCTTTTCAAACCTGCCCTTCTGTCCACCTGCCGCAGCTCTCCCTCTGCACGAGCGCAGGGGCCACGCACGGGACGCACGCGCGACAGAGAACCCGCAGCACGGAAATGGGTCTCATCACTTAAATTTGATTTTTCGGCAAATAAAATGTGAGGCCACTGTTCTCTCTCCATCATTGCAATGTCAATCCCTGGACATTTTCCGGAGCCGCTGGGACGGAAATCACTGCCCGGAAGCTCTCCTGCGGGCACATCCGCGCAGGCACCCGCCCAGGCTGCTCTGATGTGCACGGACGACGGGGGGACAAAGCAACACCGGGGCACATCGACCCAGGGCAGCCACTGGTGCTGGCGAGCGGGGCCCACGGTGGAACCATCCCTGCCACGCGACCGTCTCCCGGAAACACCTTAAGACTCCTACCTGCACTTCTGGATGCATATTTATTTACAACTGCGTACACATGACTAGGGCAACCTGAACGTTACGGAAGTTACCCAGAAGTAAAACTCTGCAACGGAAAAAAAAAAAAAAACAACAACTCTGCAACGGACGCAAGACAAAAACAATCACTTTCTCCCCTGATCCCGGCGGGTGGGAGGCAAGCAGACTGGGACGCTCGCCTCCCCTCTGGAGACCAGTCGTCTGGGAAACTGGCAGCTAAAACTTGCTGGGGTAGAAGGCCGCCGGCCGGGTGAGCTCTCTCGCCCTCCCTCCCCGGGGCGGGCAGGTGCCCACGTGCGGTCGCCGTTCCGGGCACACGTGCCGTCCGGGGTGTGATTCCCGTCCATCCTCCAGAAGGAAGCTCTCCTCTCCTCCCTCCAAAAGGGCAAATAACACGCAACGGGGACTCTACTCAGAACAAGTGTCACGGAGCCTGTGGAAGAAAGCAGCCCCAACCCCACTAACGGGTCCAAGGGAAACGGCCGCAAGCGCACGCTGCAGTGGGGGGGGGCACCCTCATCGCTCTGCGCGGGAGCAGAACAGGTGTGGGGTCCCCCTCCTGCTCGAAGATGGTCTTTGCCACCCCCTTTCACGTGATGATGACACATACTAATACCCCAAGCTCTGGAGCGTTCCCCGTGCAACGGGTTACGGCGCTTAAATAACCCGCTCGCCGCAGCGCCACAGGCAGGTGTCTAATTCCTCCCTTTTCGCAGATGAAGAATGACACACATGGCGCCTAGTCAGGTGCCCCGGAAAACAGAGCCTGAGTGTCAGCGCTGAGGCTTCTGGGGCCTGTGCGACCCCAGGGAAGCGAGGGTGAGGCGGGGGGAGGGGAGCCGGGGCAGGCAGGCGCGGGCCGGGGCGGCAGCTGTGGCCGCGACACTCCAGGCCCATCCCACACAGCTGCTGCTGATCCTCTCTTTTCAAGTGGGTTTATCCACACAGCAAGTGGGTCCTAAGTCATGTCGCACTTCGGGGCTCTCAGGGGAGGAGAGAGGAGGGGGGTGGCGCTGGGCAGAGGCCAGGGGTGGCCAGGCCGTAGTCGGACGTGACCCAAGGGACGAGCCGCAGCCGCCACGCGGGGCTCCCATCTGAGCCGTCAGAGAGCAGAGCACACGCAGAGCTCGACTGGGGCAGCGGGGCGCCAGGGGGACTCAGGCGTGACCCCGGGGTCCCGGATTCGAGTCCCGCGTTGGGTCCCCCGCAGGGAGCCCGCTTCTCCCTCTGCCTGGGTCTCTGTGTCTCTCTCTGTGTCTCTTGTGAATAAATATATAAAAACTTTAAAATACAAAGAACCTGCGGAAGCTGCACGCCCGCTGGTGAATTTGAGGCCTCAGGCTGGGGGGCGCCTCCCACCCTTCCCGGGAGCTCCCCCGCTCTCCCCTTTCCTGGTTCCCTCCAGGGGGCCACCCAACACTTAGCTCAAACCAAAGCGAATGCAATTGTCCTCCTGGCTCCTCAGACTAACCTCCGAGGACGGGCGACAGCGGAGCTGGGGAGGGAATGAGTATTGTGCGCTCTTGTTCTGGACCGTTTGTTTCACGTTTCAACCCGAAACCGAGATGTTCCCGGTCCATCGCGCTCCTCCCCGTCGCAGAAGCTTTGGTCGGGAAGCAAGGTGCGCTTGGCCACCCTGACCGGAGATGGGGCAGGATCGGGACCAAAGAAAGTCCGAAGGCCACTGATTGTCGTGCTCCCCGAGGACGGTCGTGCTCCCTTAGAGGTGCTGTGGGCGCGGCTTCCCACCCCGCCATCAGGTCAGCGAATTAGGGAAAAGGAGGGGAACCAACAGGTGCATTTCCACCTCGGGCCTATTATTCGCCCCCGAAGTGGGTGTAGGTGGCAGGCACCCTGCTGCCTCAGAAGCACTCTTGGCCAAGCGTAACCCGGACACCCGTCGGGGCGCCTGCGGCCCTTTAGGAAGAGGGTGGGAGAAACCACGCGCCCCAGAAAGGCTCCTTTGTGCCGCCCCGATGCCCCAACCCCAGAGCCCGCTGGGATGCGGTGAATAGCACTAGTTCCCTTCCAGAAAGACCTCAAAACAAGGTTTCCTCCCAAGACGCCGATTCTTGGTTAGACGCCTGAACTTCCTCAATACGCTCATTCATGCGCACGTTATGTGCCTACTGTGTGCCAGGCACTGTTCTCCCGAGGCTCGGGGGGCGGGGGGGCGGGGGGGACGCAGGGTGCATTCTGGCGGCGGAGGAAAGCCTCCGGCTCGCGGACCGTGACTCCCTGCAGAGAACACTGCTCTGCTCAGCCGAGGTCACTCCAACACAGACGTGCGCAGGACAAGTCAATGCACCAACGGGGATTCAGGGAGGCTGGAGCTCAGGACGACAGTATCTCTGGGGAAGGGGCCTACATTCCGGCTCTCTGTCGGAGTGGAGTCCTTGTTAGCTCACTGTTCTGCTGCCTCCTCCCCTGGAACACAGGTTCCGTCTTCTCTCCCACCAAGAGGGTGCTCCTGGCCAAGAGCTGGTCACCTGCTTCTAGGAGAAGCCATCCTGGGAAGCTAGAGGTTCCAGCTCACCAAATTAGTTGAGATAATGACCTTCACAGAACCGAGGGCTCCTTCAAGAGTGGGCCAAGAACTCCTTTTAAAGACCACTCCTACAGAGCAAGATTGGTCCTAAGAATGCTCTTCCAAAAAAGAGATTCCACGCCTTTTCACAATGACTTAACAAACCCCGCCCAGTGGAACGTTCTTCCTAATTTCTCATCTAGAGGAGCTTTACCTACTAGGTCCTCTAACCAATGCTTTGATCATTTTCCTGGCTGAACTGCAGCATCCCCCCAGCTGCCTACAGTATGGATGTTGGGGGTGGAATCTGGGGTCTGTCCTTCTTTGCATTTTCTGCTTTTCTCCCACTGCCCCAGGCACAGTGGTGGACATAGGGCAGTAATGTTATGCTGGGAATGAAGCAAATGATTGTGCAGTTACTGAGAAGAAAGGGTTTTGTTGTGAGTTGATTTCTGCCTCCCCCAATACCTTATACACACAAGAATCCTAACACAGGAGACTATTACCTTATGCTAACATTACACAACCCTAAATTTATCATTATATCCATCCACACCATTACAAAAACCTGTATCTATCAAGCACTGACAATGCTCAAACCCTCAGGTTCCTAAGCACTTCCCACACAGAAAAAACAAAAACAAAAACAAAAACAAAAACAAAGCGGACAGGTGGAGACCGCCCGGACAGACCCACAGGGCGTCTCCTCCACGGTGACTCGATGGCAACGTGCTCATAGTCACGACGGGCCTCAGACACGTTTGCTGTGCAGCTTGAAGACATGCACGCACATGTACACCGAGCAACGTCGGACTCTGGAAACCCGCAAGCATGTGTCAGGATGCAGTACGGAGGGCGTACTGATTTGGGGGGGTCAAGTTTAACCTCTTTCTCTACGGATTCTCCAGGGTGAGGCTCCTTAGCAGACGAATGTGGATGGGCCTCCTCAGCGGCCACCCCAATCCTGCTCGTCCTCTGTGGCCTGCACGGAGGCCCCGGGATGGATGACCCATCAGACAGGTGCACGCGCGGGTCAGGGCGCTACTTCATGAGCTTTGACATAGAAAAGAGCCACCCAGAGCGCGTCTGACAGTTCTCTGGGAGATTCTGATTCCTGAGTGTTTGAGAAGCATCCTGGGTGACGCTCGGCACCTCTGAGAACCACCGGGGCGTGAGCCGACAAGGGGCAAGCGAGTGCCACGGAGACAAACAGCCCTCGATCATAGGTCCAATCTATTCAATTGATCTCAGCCTACTTTCTGGAAAATTTAGCCCCGGGACTTAAAAGGGATAGACTAAAATTAGGATGCCCAGGAGTGAGTGTAAGCTCAGGAGGCGTGAACAGTGGATTGTCTCTCGACTTCTCTGGTTCAACTGCGTGGCATCGAAGGCAAGGACGGTCTATCGCAGACGTCAGCCAACGCCCGTCTGCTGGGTTTGTGTACGGCCAGCCCGCTAGGAAACGATTTGGGGGGGGGGCAGGGAACGCAGTAGAGAAATGATATTTCCTGCCACAGGGAGTTACATGAAATTCGAATTTCAAGGTCCATAAATAGGCTTTATTGGAACCCAGCCTTGTGCATCCGTTTAACATATGGTTTGAGGCTGCTTCCCTGCCACGACCGCAGAGCCGAGGGCTCCCCACAGAAGCCAGTGGCTGGCGGAGCTGGAAATAGCCCCAATCCGGCCCTTGACCCCCGAGCGGGCGGACTCACAACGGGCAGTATGCGCTGGGGCCTGGCTGGGGGCACAGATCCTCTGGCACCTGCACGGTCACCCTCAGCATCTCGTTCCCTCTGGCTGATCCTTTCTGGAAACTCCCCAGGCTGGTCGCTGCTGCCGGGGGGCTGCCGGCCGGTACACCGGGCCCCTGGGGCTCCCTCCCCAACAGGCCACTGTGTGCTTCCCAAGCTGTCTACGCCCGCAGTCCGTGACTGTCATCACGTTACTTAAATAGAAAGTTACGGGATGTAACGAGCGGAAAGCGGAACAGTATGACGGTTTTCGGGGACCCTCAGTTAGACCTTTAAGGAACCCAAAGTGGGAGGTTAAAAATAATAGATGCACGAAGGAATGGACGCTTATTACTGAGGCACCAGAGAGGCCACTGAACAGGAGGGAAAAATGAAGTTCTCGGCACCAGGAAGGGTCCGCACTCGGATCTTTACAGAAATTGTTTTGAAATTCTTAAGCTGACTTTAGGGAACCCAAAGCTGGAAGCCGCAGGTGATGGTTTCTGGGTATGTGGGTATCCAAGGACTGCAAAAGGTATAAATGCATTTGGTAAAAACACTCAGCCCTTTAGCCCACTGTATTTAATCCCATGACCCATCCTTGATCCCGCTCGGGTCAGACGAATGGTTTGTCATCCTAGGCCTGCTTCCCCCACACTCCCCGCTGCCTGCATAGGACCCGTGTCCCCACGGCACAGGTGACGGGGCTCAGCCCGCCTCTGAGGCAGCCTCCTCCATCGTCTGCTCTTCGGACTCCAGAGAAGCTGGAATCCACGGACATTTACAATGACAAGACTGGGCCGCTCGGGTGGCTCAGCGGTTGAGCACCTCCCTTCAGCTCAGGGCGTGACCCCTGGGTCCCGGGATCGAGTTCCGCATCAGGCTCCCCGCACGGAGCCTGCGTCTCCCTCTGCCTGTGTCTCTGCCCTTCTCTATGTGTCTCTCATGAATAAATAAATAAAATCTTAAAAAAATTTTTTTAATTAAAAAAATAAAAATAAATAAAAATGACAAGGCCTATAGACAGTTTTGCTATTGAATACTCCATTCCCCCCCCCTCCTGTGCAAGATAAAAGGGATTCATTTCCATTTGGAACGTTCAAAAGAAAAATCCATTTGACTGAGAATAAACACAGTCCGGAAGGAGACTGAGCAGAGCTGCACTCCAGGCCCTCGACACCAGGGTCTCAGACACCCGGCCATGCACACGAGCGCAGGCCCAAGCGCAGGGCCGCCGGGGGCACCCACGAGGGCACCCACGCTCACGGGGCGCTTTTCTGAAGCCTTCCCACCAAAGCCTGCATTCCGGGACCGCACTCATCTGACCCGACAGCCGGCGGGAGCAAGCAGGTGGCCCACGGCCCTGAGCCTCCGCGTGTCCTCATCTGAGCACCCGTCCCTGGGACACGCAGCAACAGCCCCACAAATGTCCTCCATCCTATTTCTAGGACAGAAAGGTGACTCGCCTCGACTGCAGAGCAACCTCAAAACACAGAGCTGTACACACTGCGGATTTTTATTGGGCATTGTAGCTTGTCACTAACACAGTCGGGGCAATATAGCAGGCGCCTCTATTTACCATTCCCCAGGGACCAAAAAAAAAAAAAAAAAAGCAAAGACACCCACACTTGCAGTGAGGTTTCTGGAAAAACTACCGCAGGAGCAGGTGAGAGCAGGTGCCGAGGCTGACTTACCTTCCCGCATGTGCTTCTGCGGTGGGGAAGGGAACGACTCCCCGTGGGCAGGTCTCCCCTCCCACGCGCCCCGGGCCGCCCCATTCCCAGCATATTTATACGGACGGGGCCCATCTGACCTCTGAAGTCAAGATTCTAAAAACGAACTGTGGTTTTCACCAGCCAGCCACACTGACTTTACTGATCTGGAAACGGTTAACTTTCCTAAATACTTCAATGATCACACACGATTCCAAAAATACTTAAAACGCTGCTAGAATTAGAGAATTTAGAATTCCGACGCCTCGTAAAACTTATTTTAGGTATTTGTATCTCAAAGGCCACTGAAGGACCCGCCCAGCTGTCTCTTGAGCTCCACCTGTAGCAGTGGGCCCCCCGTCACCCGTGTTCTCGACTCCCACCTGCACCCCCGGCCTCGGATCCTGCCTCCTTCCCTGTGGCTCAGGCCGGGGCATCCCTCCTCCTCTCTGGCTGAAGCCCCTTGTCACCTCGTCACCGTGTGTCCACAGCTGCCACACTCACCACACACACACCGGGGCCTCCAACTCACGCCAGCTTGTCCCTGCATCCCCCTCCCCAAAAGCACGCCGCCCCCTGCGCCGTCCCCGCCGTCCTCGCTGTCCGCTGTGCACAGAGCATCACTCCGCTTCAATGACTCCTCTTGTCCCCACGTTGTCGTCGGCGAGCCGGCCACAGCCCGCTGACCACACCCCTGCAAGAACCTCGATGCACCCCTTCTGGTCCATGGTCACTGCCGCCACTCTAAGGGCAGGTGTTGAAGGGACTTCTGAGATCTTTGATTAGAATGAATTCTTTGGTGCAAACAGTCTGCGTCCATGTGCAGGTCTGCATTTTCTATACGGCGGTTTTGGCCAAAGTGGGAAATACGGATATTATCATGTTAACGTAAAAATGATCTGGCCGCGTTCTTATGCCCTCTCCGGCCCAGGCCTCCAGGGTCCCAAACAACAGGGCAGTGAGGATCCAGGACGGGAGAGTCGGGAAGCATGGGGGGGGTCGGGGTGCGAGTGACAGGGAGGCCCAGGGCCAGCTGGCAAGGGACAGGGAGCAGAGGGAGCAGGGGGACAGCTGTGTGCCCCAAGGCCTGAGACGCCCCCAGCTGCAGGAGCCGCCTGGTGTGACATAGGAGATGCACCAGCAGGATCTGTGCCCAAACCTCGAAGCACAAGTGCCCTGGAATCTCCAGGGAAGCTCCGTGGCCAGGCTCAGGAGGAGCCTTACAAGGAGGAGCTGTTGCAGGGTGTCAGGGAACCCCGCTTCCCGACCTGCATCATGGAGCCGCGTCCACAGGACTGGGCCACGCTGGAGCTCCGGCCGCCGTCCTGCCCGTGGCCGTCCCACTTGCCAGAGCCTGTCCGTGGGGACCCAGAAGCAGGGGATGAGGCTGCTGGAGAAAAGGCTTCAGGAAATGCCCAGAGGAAAACAGAAACAGGGGTCCCCGCCACCCCAAAGCAGGCGGCAGGTGGAGGCTTAGCAGATGCCGTGGCCTCCACCACCTGCCACTGCTGGAGTCTCTTGGACGACGAGCAAAACACACAGAGGCGGGAGGACCTGGGGCCCGGGGAGGGCGAGGCCATGCATCCGCTGGGCGGCTCTGATCTCTGGCATCTCCACCGGGCCAGAACAAAGAAGCTTCCAGAAGGTCAGAAATTCCAGCTGCTCCCCACAGTGGAAAATACAAAGCAACTGTCTCCGTTTTCCCGACACGTGTCTTTGAAGAGCGACTACACTTGCAGCCCCCTCCTCCCCGGTCTCTCCTCTGCTTCCTCGCATCAGTCTGGCTAGGCCGGGGTTGCCCTGTTGTGATGAGGAAGCCCGTAGCACCCCCTCTTGCTCCTGGGGGACGCCCTCTGGTTTCTCCAAACAAAGGCTGCCGCTGTAAACGCTGGGGCCTGCGGTTGGAACAAACTAACATCCAGCAACATCAGCAACTCGCAGGTGAAGATGTGCACTCGGGCACCCACGACACACACCTCCTTCTGGTCACGAGGAAACAGGAATTCTCGGGAAGCCAGTCACCAAGGGGCCGCAGGCTCTGGGCTGTGGGGACAACAGGCATCGTCGGGCCGCTTCCAGCCTGTGAGGCCATGTCCCTCCACTGCTCCCAAGCCAGCGACACAGGAGGCTGGAGCCTCTGCGGGCAGGACGGGGAAGCAGTGCCCGTTGGTCCTGCCGCGGCTGCTGGGGAGCCTGCAATCCGGGCTCCTTCCCGGCAAGGGCGGGGTGGCTGCCCTCTGGGGGAAGGGGTCACAGGTCAGTGGCAGCCCCGTGCGGTGACTCATGCAGTGGCCGCAGGTGGCGTCCTGCGTTTGTCCCTCAGGTCCTGTTCTTGCAGGAACCTTCTGGGAAGCTGGAACAAAGAGGCAGCTGGACCCTGGTGCTAATCGGCCTGGAGGTGTCGGGGGCCACGGGGAGGGGTCCCCAGCCCCAGGTAGTCTGGGCCTCCCAGTGGGGAGGAGTCATCGGAGACTCTTAAGGAGAGAGTAAGTGGCCAGGGAGGAGTCATACAGTGGAGCAGAGAGCACGAGGAGGCTGCGTGGCTGGGGCAGCACCACGGCCTCGACCCCGTGCAGGGCCCACGACTTCTCCCACATGCTGAAGCCTGAGGCAGACACAACCCGGGCCCCTCCAGTCCTGGCTCCTGGGAGGTGCCATCAGCGATCTCTGCAGGGGCAGCAGCCAGGGCTGGACCACAAGCCGAGCCAGGACAGGATCCATGGGGCTACGGATGCCCGGGACCCGAGGCCTTCTCTGCAACCAGGACGGCCGTGGATGCTCCAGGGTCCGAGACCTTCTCTGCAGCAGGGACAGTCGTGGATGTCCCAGGGGCTGAGGCCGCCTTTGAGGCCAGGACGTCCGTGGATGCTCCGGGATCCTAGCACACGTAGGGGGCAGCCCCAGCCTGCCAGGTGTGCACCTGTGAGGCTCTGTCCGTGAACTGCCCGACTCCTCCCCAGGGCTCCAAGGATGGGGCTCCCCCAGCCCACCCCTCCTGGAGGCGCACACGAGGCCCCTTCCCTGGCACCCTCCACATGGACTCCCCTGGAGACTGACACTGGTAACCACCCCCCCACCTCCTAAGGACCCTGGGGAGGGAAGGGAGCCAGGAACTAAGCTGATTATAATGGCACATCTCTAGCCTGAAATTGTTCAGAGGCTTCTTGTATCTTAACAATTCAAGGAGGGGCGCCTGGAAGGCTCAGTCGGGGAAGTGTCTGCCTTCGGCTCAGCTCATGATCTCAGGGTCCTGGGATTCAGCCCCACAACAGGCTCCCTGCTCAGGGGGGCGTCTGCTTCTCCCTCCCTCTCCCGCTGCCTCTCCCCCTGCTCATGACCCTTTCTCTCTCTAATAAATAAATAAAATCTTAACAAGAAATTCAAGAAATAAATGGATAACTAGCATTGGTATGAATTCTACCTAAATTAAGCTGTTGATCTTTACAAATTATGGAAATAAAATTGTCAATGTAAACTTTTCAATCTACTAAAACTCCAGAGTCCCAAGGAAACTTCTAGAACTGCCTTGAACTTTCACTGATGGGTCTAACTTTCGTTGCTTCTTTAAAAGGCACACTCTTCTCTCCTTGCTTTTCTTCTCTAGAAAAAGTGCAGCCTTAGCCAACGGGGATGATGGGGTGAAGGGGTTGGTGACAGGCAGGAGATCCACGTGACAGGCCAGGACATGGAGGACCCTGGGAGTCCGGGTCGGGGGGGGGGGGGGAGGGAGGCAGGGTCACCTGCTGGGAAGCCCGGGTGTGGACGGGGAATGAGTCGTGCTTGGAGGCAGGAGCCTTTGCGTGTGCGCGCGTGTGTGCGCGTGTGTGTGGGTGTGTGTGGGTGTGAAGCTGCACACACGGACTTAAGGAGGCAGAGACAGAGAACAGAGCAAATGTACATGTTAGTAACCGGGGAGCGGGCCTGGGAATCCCTGTATTTAGCATGTATAAGATACAAACATTTAAGAAGAATTTCAGAAACCTTATTTGAAACCATTTTATTGGTAATTGGGTTTTATTGGTTACTTTTTTTTCCAAATAAAAGTCATGGTTACATTTTTTATTTTTAGAAGTCTAATAAATGAAAAGTGCTTTTAGAAAATTGTTTTCTCTCTGGATTTAAAAAAACAATTATTATTGCTATTATCATATTATTATTATTATTATTTACTTAAAATAATAGGGCCTTTTCTCTTTCTGTGGGTAAGTTATCCCTACCTTAAAAAATATCCAGTGATGGGCACTGAGGGGGGCACTTGACAGGATGAGCACTGGGTGTTATTCTGTATGTTGGCAAATTGAACACCAATAAAAAATAAATTTATTATTAAAAAAATAAAAAATAGTTTGTATTTTCAAAAAAAATAAAAAATAATAAATAAATAAATAAATAAATAAAATCCAGATTCTGTGGCCCTAATGAGCTCGGTGACCCACGGGTAAGTAAGCAGCAACCAGTAACAGGCGCGGACAGACGGGACGATGGATGGATGGATGGGCCGGTGGCCAGACGCAAGGATGGACACTTGTTCTCCACGGCTCTTCCTGCCCTGCCGGGGTTGCTCCGGGAAGCCCGTCCCCGACCCCCCGGGAACACAGGCCGACCCAAAAGAGCGATCAGTGAACAGTCACAGGTGGGGGGACAGATCACCTCCCCGAACCCCGGCTCCCCGAAGGCATTCGGAACCCCCGTCAGGTTTCAAAGCCGCCTCTGAGGAGCCCAGGAGGGGAGAGGGGACGCCCCTGTCAACGTTGCAGAGCAGATGAGCTCCGTGCCACCTACCCGGCTCTCCGTGCCCACGTGGGACGGGACACATGGACACAGAGTAGGTAGCGCGGCCCTGACGACGCCTGAGGACAGGCGTTATCTCTGTGCTGAGGGCCAACGCCACAAATACTACAACTTTTATTTTATCTTATTTTAAAGATTTTATTTATTTATTCATGACACACACAGACACACACACAGAGGGACACAGGCCGAGGGAGAAGCAGGCTCCCTGCGGGGACCCGATGCGGGGCTCGATCCCGGGACCCCGGGGTCACGGCCTGACCGACGGCAGATGCTCCACCGCCGAGCCCCGGGCGGCCCGAGTGCTACGACCTTTAAGCACCCGCATCGAATGGTAAACAAATTCAGAAGCTCCACAGTCACAGAAACTCCCACGCGCACGCACAGCAAACAGGGTGAATTCGATCCGGGGATTAACCGAAGGCGAACCAGGCCCGGGGCAGGCGCACGCAGGAAGAGCTGCCCCTTTTAAGGCCACCTGCGTCCCCCCCCCACCGCCGCCCCAGGAGACAAGGGCGCTATATTTAGGCAAGTCTGACTCCGTAGGCCAAAGCCAGTGAACCGCGGAGGCCTCGTCCACGTGCTCTTCTTCCAAAGGCAGAAATGACAAAAATACCAAAATGAAACCATAATAAAATGACCAGCATCATCTATGGAACTGGGGGGGCGGGGGGGAGACAACCCCTCAACACGCAAGGTGTTTTTCTAGAGGAGTCCAACCCGGGGAGCGCTGGCAAGGACAAACAGCCAAGCCGCCGCACACGCGAGCGTGCTGACCCTCCATCCGCTTCCTTCTGACCAGAGCCTGCGCCCAGGCGACAGCGGCCTGCGGGGACACTCCTCTCCCAGACACTTGTGGCCTCATGAGGAGGGGCACAGCTGTCGCCCCTCTCAAGTTACCAGCAGGGCCCGCCCTGTGTACTAGCCCAGCACCTACAAGCTAATAGCACAGGGCTTAGCGTTTAAAAAAACTCAATGATTTATTGACAGGCCACATGACACGTTTCTGTGAAAGGCACTGTACACGTTTTAAATTCTAAGTTCAATAGTGAAGTTATGTCTTGACAAGTATCTTCCGAAAGCCAGCCATTCCGATAACGGGAATAGCCCAGAAAATGAAAACGTATAGAACGAGCTAACTGAAGTCACGTCCTAACTACAAAAAAGAAAATGAAACGGGTCACATTTACTCCATCTGCTTCTGAAAGTGTGTTACAACTGCTTTTGATCATTTTATTTCCTGTTTTTAAATAAAGTACCTATAACTTTCAACTATATTTATCAAGCCGCACAATTATTTTAATATGAGACCTTTTGGGGGTGCCTGGGTTGTTCAGCAGGTCACGCATCCAACTCGATTTCAGCTCAGGTCAAGATCTCAGGGTCCCGGGATTCAGTTGTTCATCAGGCTCTGGGCTCGGCAGGGAGCCTGCTTCTCCCTTTCTCTCTGCTTCTCCCCCTGGCTGGGCTCTCTCTCTCAAATAAATAAATAAATAAATAAATAAATAAATAAATAAAAGTTTTTAAAAATGAGATCCTTTGGCACATACATTTAAAAAAAATTTTTTTTGAGCAGTTTCACAGCCAAATTTCACAGCAAGATCTCATAGCAAAATTCAGAAGGTACTGAGAGTTCCCATATACTTCCTGCCTTCACACAGGTATGGCCTCCTCAGCTAGGAACACCCCACAATAAGGTAGTGTGTATTAAAACTGATGAACCCAGGCACCTGGGTGGCTCAAGTCGTGATCCTGGAGTCTGCTTCTCCCTCTGCCTGTTTCTCTGCCTCCCTCTCTGTATCTCTCATGAATAAATAAATAAATAAATCTTTAAAAAAATAAACAATAAAAAAATAATAAAAAATAATGAACCTACAGTAACATCATTGCCACCCAGGACAATATGACAAGATTGAACCCTCATGGTGTTGTTCATTCTGCGGGTTTGGACAAGTGTATAATGACATGTGTCCACCATTAGAGAGTCGCACACACCCGGTGTACTGATCCTTTATGGCCCCACCTGCTCATCTTGGCCCTCCACCCTAACCTGGGGCAACCAGTGACCTTTTTACCACATCCGTAGTTCTGCTTTTTCTAGAATGTCATATAGTTGGAATCATACAGTATGTGGCTTTTACAGATGGCCTTCTTTCATTGGGTAATATGCATTTAGGGTTCTTCTATGTCTTTTCATGTTTTGATAGCTCATTTCCTTTTAATGCTAAATATAATCCATTGTCTGGATGTACCCAGCACACGAATTTAAAAAAAAAAAAAATGAAGTGGTTCCAATGGGATAAACACAAAATTATCTGTCTCTTACTCACTGCAGCTATAAAAACTGGCCAGATGCATGGCATAGCTGCTAGAGGACTCTGAAAAGTAAACTCTGACAGGTGCATTGGGGATGAAGAGAAGATTCCCAAACCTCCAAACTTGTGCTAAGTGGCTGTTTTTTTTGTTTTGTTTTGTTTTCCAGTCCTGGACTCAATGCAGCCTGAGCCCTACTGAAGGCAAAGACATGGGCAGAGTGCACTGCAGGAGAAACCCTCTGTGCCAGGGTGCAAGGGAAAAAGGGGTACCTTGATGTTCAGAGAGAATGGGGGATTCTCATGTATTCTTGCTTCTCTTCTTATGAGCCCAGGCCCTAAGAATGTGGTAGCAGAAGTGCTGGCAGCAACAGTATCAGTGGCGGGTGCCCAGTGGAGCCTGAAATTCTGAGGGGGGATCCTCTCTCCCTAGAGGGGCTAAGGTCCCATGAGAGCAGAGTAAACCCCACTGTTTTTTCCACTCTCTCTTTTGCTGCCCTTCTCCAGAAGTAGGCATTCATAGAAGTGCAACCAAAGGCAGGCTAAATAGAAGCCAGTTTTCTGGCAAAGGACCAAAAGGGAAGGCCTAGAGCCACAGACCATACTGAAGAGATATTAGAGAAGGAAAGCTCAGGACACTCCAGAAAGTCATTTACAGACTCCTGGTGGCATCTTTGAACTGCACATATGTGGACCTGATCCTACCACCATGCCAGAGGCTTTGAAAACTGCTCCATGAGACAGATCACCAGTCAGGTCCCAGATCGGCCACCAGTAACAGGAACATGTGAAGATGTGAATGCACTGTGAAGGCTCTGTACACAGAACCAACATCAAAACAACCATCACATAAGGCTTAGTGGAAACATAAGCCCACACCCAAATGAGTCAACTGCCTGATACAACAAAAAGACAGTGTCGATATCATTGTAAGATTTAAATAAAAGCCAAGATATTATGACATAAAATTCAAAACACTCAAAATCCAAATCCAAATTTACTCATCATATGAAGAACCAGGAAAATCTCAACTTGCATGGAAAAAGAACTCAGAAGCCACAAGATGACCATATACTCTGGTTGCCTGATAAAAACTTTAAAACAATTGTTATAAAAGTACTCCAAGAAGTAAGAGCTAACTCACTTGAAATAAATAGAAACATGGGACATTTCAGCAAAGAAACAGAAGATATAAACAAGAACCAAAAGGCAATTTTAGATATGAAAATACAGTAACTGAAATAAAACAAAGCTTCATTGGATGGACTCAATAGCAAAATCATCCATTTTGAGTACATATAAAAAATGAACACAGATTAAGGAACCTATGGGACAATACAAAAAGATCTACAATGCATGTCAACAGAGTCCTAGAAGGAAGAGAAAAATAATGTGTATCGGGGGGGGGGAACCCAAACATTTCAAGAAATAATGGTAGAAAACTCCTTAAATTGGTGAAACTTGTAAGCCTACAGATTTGAGAAGTTCAATAAATCCCATATAGGATAAATCCCATATAGGAAACCCATACTCCTATATCATTATGAAACTACTCAAAACTAAGGAAGGACAAGGTACAAATCTTGAGCAACCAGGGAAATCTACATTTCTTATATGTAAATGATTTGAATGACTACAAAAACTAATAAATAGAATGAAGTGGAAGGAAAAGAAACATAAGCCCAGATTTCTATACCCATCAAATATATCTTTTTTGTATGAAGGTAAAATAAAGACAATCTAAAACACAGGGAATTCACTGCCTACCAGTGGATCTGGTCTAATAAAATTGCCGAAGTAAGTTCTTCAGATAGAATGAAAATGATGTGAGAGGGAGACCTAGAACACAGAAACAAGAGAAATAATAAACATAATACACTGTTTTCATTTTGAGTTCTTTAATATACAGAGGTAACACAGAATCATGGAGGATACCTATATGACGGTAAGTTATAACCCGCATGAAATGAGACAAGTGTTGATTCTAAGGAGACTATGAAAAGTGTGCATTAAAATTAAAGATTTTAATCCCTAGGAAAACCATAAAAATAAAGAGTATGCTAAAAACTGTAAGGGAAAAATTAAAATGAGTATTAAAAATTATCAAATAACTCAAAATAAGACAAGAAAGGGGAGACAGGAATGTAAAATAGGCAAGAAAGAAAGAAAAAAATAATTAAATGATTGACCTAAAGCCACAAGTATCATAAAAACCATAAATCAATATTTTTCATTCATATTAATGATTTAATAAAATATAATGCTTTGATGTAATGATTTAATGTAAATGGTCTAAACACTTCAGCTAAAAAACAAATTATTCCAATACAGACAGTGCCTGACTTACAATGGTTCGATTTACAGTGGTTGAATTTTTTCCACTTTATGATGATGTGAAAGGAATACACATGCAGTAGAAACTGTATTTCGAGGTTTGAATTTTGATCTTTTTCCTGGGCTAGTGATATGTGGCATGATACTCCCTCCTGATGCTAGCCAGTGCCAGGGAACTGTGCATGAAGGCATGAAGATAACCGGTACACTTGCAACTATTCTGTACCCATATGACCATTCTGTTTTTTACTTTCAATATAGCATTCAATAAACTACATGAGATTTTCAATATCTTATTACAGCATAGGTTTTGTGCTAGATGGTTTTGCCTAACAGCAGGCTAATGTAAGCATTCTGAGCACACGTAACATAGGCTGGGCTAAGCTATGATGTTCAGTAGGTTAGGTATAGCTTTTTAGCGTTATGTAGAACATTCACCAAGATAGAATATCTCCTGGGTCATAAAACAAATCTTGCCAACTGTAAAAATAATTGAAGGCATACAAAGTATGTTCTCTAACCACACTGAAATTAGACTATAAATCAGTAACAGAGAAAACCGTAGAATTTATAAGTACTTGGAAATTAAATAACATACTTTGAAATCATTGACTGTATATATAAATTTAAAAAATCAAGATTGGTCATTGGTGAGATGATAATAAAGTGCTTAGAAGCATCAAATGCTTATATTAGCAAAGAAATGTCTTGAATCGATAATCTAAGTTACACATAATCAATTTTGAAAAAAGAATAAAACTTAAACCATGAGAAGGCAGGCAGTAATAAAGGTGAGAGCAGAGAAAACAAAAAACAATAGAGACAAAATTTGGTTCTTTGTAAAGATCGATAAAGCTGATAAACTTATAACAGAAAAGAGAGAACACACCAATTAGTGACATGAAGAATGGAAAAGAAGAGATTGATACAGAAACTACAGAGTTTAGGATAATAAGGAAATGCTCTGCACCAATCTGTGCACAAAATTCAACAACTTACTTACCTATCCCCCCCCCAAATCACAAACTATCAAAATTCACTGAAGATGAAATAAAGAACCCAAGTATACTTCCTTAAAAATTTGAGTTTGTAATTAAGAACTGTATGAAAAAGGAATCTTCAGGTCCATATGGTTTCATTGGAAAATTCTACAAAACATTTAAGAAAAATAAACTATACCAATTCTACATAATCTTTCCCAGAAAATGGAAGAGGAGGGAACCCTTCCCAAACCATTGTATGAGGCCAAAATTATCCTGATGCCAAAACCAGACAAATATATCAGAAGAAAAGAAAACTATATACCACTATCCCTCATGAACACAGATGCAAAAATCCCCCCAAAATTAGCAAATAGAATCCAACGATATCGAAGAAGAACAAACTACAGACAAGTGGGTTTTATCTTAGGAATGCAAAGCTGGTACAATATTCAAAAATCAGTAAATGTACTTCCAGTTATGGAATGAGTAAGTCATGGGAATAAAAGACACAGCACAGGGATCACAATTAATGACACTGCAATAGCAGAGTATGGTGGCAGATGATAGACGTGAGTGGTGAGCACAGCATAATGTACAGAGTGTTGAATCACTATGTTGTGCACTTGAAACTAATATAACATTGTGTGTCAACAAGGCTCCAATTTGAAAAATTAATTTATTTTTTAAAAGATGGACACGTTATAGGACATTTAAGTCAAAATCTGTCCTTACAAATAAAAATCTGATAAACAGGATGTCTTTTCCATCACTATAGTATATGAAATAGGCCAGTTTGCTTCTTAAATAAATAGATGAATAAATAAAACTCACCATATTGGCTGTGTACACATGAACACATCAACTGAAACAAAGAAAAGCATTTGGCCTAATTTAATACCAACAATTCTCAGCAAACTAGAATAGAAGGGAGTTTCCTCTACAAAATACCTCCAGTTTAAAAAAAAAAAAAATACCTCCGGTTAATTTCATACTAATGACCAAAAGCTGAATGCTTTCTCCCTAAGATCATGAGCAAGGGAAGAATGTAGACACCCTCATTCCTCACCACCAAGGGCACCTGGGTGGCTCAGTCTTAAGCATCTGACTCTTGATTTCGGCTCAAGTCATGACCTCAGGGCTCTGAGATGAAGCCTGTGTTGGACTCTGCACTCAACAGAGAGTCTGCTTGAGATACTCCCTCTCCCCCCTTTCTGTCCCTCCCCCCCATGCATGTGCATTCTCCCAGATAATAAGTAAATCCTTTTTTAAAAGAAGAAACCTCCATTCTTCCTATTCAACCTTAAACTGGAAGCCTACATGACGCAATTAAAGAGAGAAAAAGAAATAAAATATTGAGAATAATGGAATAAAGCCATACATATCTTCTAGACAGATAGATAGATAGTCCCAGATAATCTGCAAGAAAACAAAATAAAAACCTCATAGAATTAATGAATGAATTTTGCAAGTTCAGAGGAGATATGGTCAACACACAAATCAATAATATTTCTGTACAATGATGAACTGGAAACCGAAACTTCAAGATACCATATATGATGGCTCTATAAGGGTAAAATATTTAATTATAAATATAGCTAATATGAAGAGAATCTATATGCTATAAATGACAAAACACTAAATAAAAGAAATTTAAGAAGACTGAGAAAAAGGAAAAGATATATTCTGCTCATGGACTGGAAGACTCAAGTTGATTTATAGATTCAACAAAACTTTAATCCGAATTTCCAGCATGACTTTTTTCTAAAGATACACACTGAGGGACGCCTGGGTGGCTCAGTGGTTGGATGCCTCGCTTCGGCTCAGGTCGTGACCCTGGGTCCCCGAGATCGAATCCCACATTGGACTCCCTGCATGGAGCCTGCTTCTCCCTCTGCCTGTGTCTCCGCGCCTCTCTCTCTCTCTCTCTCTCTCTCTGTCATGAATAAATAAGTAAAATCTTAAAAAAAAAAAAAGATACAAACTGATTCCAAAACTTGTAAGAGAAGGCAAACAATGAGACTAGCCAAAACAATATCAGTAAAAAAGAAGAAATTTGGAGGAATCCAGCTACTCTAAAACTCTAAAGCTACAACACAAAATGGTGGTAAAGGAACAGATCAGTTTAAAAAAAACCCAGAGAATCAAGAAATAGATCCACATAAATATGATCAACTGGTTTTTGATGAAGGTGTAAAGACAATTCGACACACAAATGACAGCATTTTCAACAATGGTGTTGGAACAACTGGATGCCAGAAGACAAGAAGGAGGAGGAACAGAAGAACTTTAATGTAATCCCACACTTTGAACAAAAATGAACTCAAAATGAATTACATAAGTAAATGGAAAAGTGAGACCACAGGAGAAAATCTTCCTGGCCGGGGCTTGGTTAGGCAAGGGTTCTCAGACATGGCACCCAAAGCATGTCCAGGGCACGAAGCGGGGGGTGGGGGGGGATGGGATTCTAATCTTTTTAGAAAACGGTTAAAAAAAAAAAAAAAACAAAAAGACAATGCACAGACTGGGAGAAAATCCCATATATGCAAATTCCATATATGACCAAGGAGTCGTATCCACATTACATAAAGAACCTCCAAAATACAACATAAGAAAACAAATAATCTGATTAAAAATATGCAAAAGACTTGAAGAGATTTTCTCTGAAGAAGATACACTGATGGCAGATGGACATATGAAAAATGCTCAACATTTTTAGCCATTAGGCAAATACAAATAAAAACCATGGGGCGTAGGCAGCCCGGGTGGCTCAGCGGTTGAGCCTTCAGCCCTGGAGTCCCGGGATCGAGTCCCACGTCGGGCTCCCTGCATGGAGCCTGCTTCTCCCTCTGCCTGGGTCTCTGCCTCTCTCTGTGTCTCTTGTGAATAAATAAATAAAATCTTAAAAAAAAAATCCACGGGGCGCTATCTCTCAGACCCGTAAGAATGGCTGAAAGGAAAACCCTTGAACACGCCAAGTGCCGATGAGCGTACGAAGGACTAGGAACTCTCTGACGTTGCTGGTGGGAATGGAAAACGGTGCAGCCACTCTGGGAAGCGGCCGGGCAGGGTTATAGCCGTGCACCGCATGACCCAAGCAACCCCACTCCTGGGTATTCACCCCAGAAAAATGAAAATGTAAGTCTGCACAAACACCTGTAAGGGAATATTTCCTGCAGATCAGCCCACAAAGCATCAACACTGGAACGATCCGGCTGCACTCAGGCAGTGGATGGATAACCAACTGCACGTGTGCACACGCCGGGCTGCTACTCAGCCAGGGAAACGGTGCACTGCGGCGCACGCGAGAGGCTGTGTCCCACGGGGATACACTCAGCGACGAACCTTCTCTGGCCCGACTCTCACGCCGCCCGGTCCGGCTCTCTCTCAGCCCACGCCCAGGGCAGCACCGAAGCGCAGCGTGGAACCCATCAGCTGGGGGCTCCGTCTTATGACCTTGGCTTCTGAGTCTGGCAGGATGATGGAGAAAACGGCAGGAGGCCCAGACACGACTGCCCGGGCCTGGGCACCCCGCTGCTGCCCCCAGCACCCTGGGGACCTCGGCCTCCTCCCACCCCACGCTGCGGGCAGGTCAGGCTGCTCAAACCACAGCCCCGCCGGGCCTCGCGCACACTCCTCTGTCTGCAGGAGCACCTGACCTTCTGTCCCAGGCCTGGGGTCCCCCCCTATGGGGTCCTGCCCCGGGCCCTGGGGATGGGGTCCCTACCACCCAGCACTGCCTGGGGGTGAGCCAGCCCCTCTCCCCACCTGGAGGGCACAGTGTCCCTTGAGCATAGCCCTCGATGACAGGCTGAGGATCCCGAGACAGACATGAGCGAGGCCGAGACGCTGACACCTATGCAGGGACTTGGGGTGACAGCAAGACTTAGGAAGGAAACGAGGTGACAGGAACCAGCGGGACATTGGCCAGAAGGAAAACTTAGATCAGATGCCTCGTCTAACTGGTTGTCCTCACCAGTGGTTTTGGCTTGGGAATCATTCTGACAACCCTGAAAGGTGACCTCGAGGGGCGCCTGGGTGGCTCCGCGGTTGAGCATCTGCCTTTGGCTCAGGGCGTGACCCCAGGGTCCTGGGATCGAGTTCCACATGGGGGTTCCCGCATGGAGCCTGCTTCTCCCTCTGCCTGTGTCCCTGCTTCTCTCTGTGGGTCTCTCATGAATAAATAAATAAAATCTTTAAAAAAGAAAAAAGAGAGGTGACCTTGAAGCCAATCCCAGGAGTCCCCGTATGTGTGGGGAAGCCAGCACTGCTAAGGGGTCAGTGTTCGGTTCCTGGGGAGGAGAGGCCGCGGCAACAGCACAGCAGCCAGGGAAGGGAGCTGGTGGATGCGAGCATTTGCAAACCAAGCAACCCGTGGGGACTTTGCCCATAAAGTAACCACGCCAGAGAGACGTAAGAACATGTTCTGCTTGACAGCGGCCACGTGGCAGGTCCCACGCTACGATCGCCACTTCACAAGTGTTTGAAGTGTTCCAGCCTATGTTCTACAAGGAACAATATTCTATTTTTGTCATTTAAAGTCGTCAGCTGGAGGGAGTTAGTCAAATCTTTAAATCAACGGTGGTTTATTACCAAATTTAAATAAGTCTCTTCAAAAGTGACCTATTCCAAAATTATCTCTTTTTATTTTTTAGGGAGATTCTAGTTTGCTTTTTTTTTTTTAGTTTGCTTTTTAAAAAAAAAAAAAGATTTTATTTATTGATTTGAGAGAGAGAGAGAGAGCAAGAGCACAGCACAAGAGGGGGGAGGAGAGAAAGAGAGGGAGACGCAGACCCCCTGCTGGATGGGGAGCCTGATGCAGGACTCGATCCCAGGACCCTGAGATCACGACCTGAGCTGAAGGCAGATGCTTCACCCACTGAGCCACCCAGGCGCCCCATCCCTAAGAGATACTAGTTAAAAGTTACTGATGAAAATATTTAATTTATTTGAATTTTATTTATTCATTCATTCATTCATTCATTTAGTTGAGTCAGATGCTATTTATTTATTTATTCATTTATTCATTTATTTGTTCATTTACTTATTTATTTATTTACTTACTTACTTATTTATTTATTTGCTGAGTCAGAAGCTGGAGAAGTCCAGCCACCCTCTGGGGACCCTGGGGCTTGCTGGAGGCCCACTCCTTTCCCGTGCTGGCCGGGCTCTAGAGGAGCTGGCCCCATGCACCAGGCCCAGGCACCACCCACCCACTCACACGTGCAGGTGCCCCGCAGCCCCGGCCCCACGCCCCACCCTTGCCCGAGTTCAATTACTGAAGCGCAGAGGTAAGTCCCAGCACGTATCTGATCACCCGGTCAACAAATTCACGCGTAACGCCTAGTAACCCTACACACGGCAGGCCAGTGACAAGTGCAGAGTGACCTGGCCGTTCCACGCCTCGGTCTTTACTGGAAACGACCCCGTGGAACACGGGGCATGAGCAGGGAGTCACGGCGCTGGGCGAGGAGGCTAGACCAAGGAGGCGGTGCGCTGGAGCGCGGCACTCGTGGAGGATTCTGTGAGATGCACACACAGGCCATGTGACACGGAGCCCACGGCCGGCGGCCCGGGGGCTGGTTCAGGAAGACGGAGGTGCAAAGAGGCACAAGGAAACCCTCGGCAGGGACAGGAAGGCCTGCAGCTTGCCGGCGGCGATGGCTTCATCAAGGATGTGAACTGCCTGTCGCTCGCACAGAAACACCCGACTCGGTCGGGACAAGATGTAGTGCAGCCTCCTCGTTGCACAGAGGAAAAGAATAAGTTCCTGGCAAAGGAATCTCCAAAATGCAAAGAACAGCTGTATGAGTGAGGCCCTTCGGGACTGAGAACCAGCAGACCTGTTGCTACAAGACTAGTTACCCCAGGGGCGCCTGGCGGGGCTCCGTCGGTTGTGCACCTGACTCTTGATTGCGGCTCAGGTCCCGATCTCGTGCTTGTGGGGTCGAGCCCCCCATCGGGCTCTGTGCTCAGCATGGAGTCAGCCTGAGGTTCTCTCCCTCCTCCTGCCTCTCGCTCGCACACCCGCTCTCACTCAAATAAATAAATAAAATATTAAAAAAAATAAAAGACTAGATACTCTGTCCCGCATGAAGGGCACTGGATCCCCTACGGTTTCCTCCACGCAGACACTGTACTCAACTATAGGGACTTGCCAAAGAGCTTCATCGGTCGCAGGCTGCGTTGGTCCTAATTTTGTCTACATAAGAGTTTAACATCCTTTCCTCGATCTCACTGGTCACCATCTCACTAGGAACATCCACATAATTTTGTGACCCTAGTAGATCTAGCGTTGCCCTTGAACGCTGCCTGTGCTCGATTTATGTAGACTTTTCACCTGTATCAGCGCTCAAAGTGATCAAAACTGCTCTTGGTGACTTTTAATGATTTAATTAAATGCAAAGACAGGGTCCCGTGAGCGCGTGGCCTTGCACGTCATCAGGACCTGGGCGGACAGGAACCTCCAGGCACCCGGCCCAGCTAACAGAACGCCCCGGTGACAAGACGGGACGCAACACACTCTCCGGGGCATCCGATCACACTCCTCCTAACCGTCACTGCCGTTCACTTTCCGCTGGTCTGGACGGACGACGTGTCCAAAAACCGCCACCGAAGCTGGAGGATCCACAGGACAACCTGGTCTCGACTTTCACTGGCCTGAGAAGTGTCCAGTCCTGACAAGTCTCTCAGGTGGCTGCACTTCTCCACACCTCTTGACTCTCCTTTTTGAGCATTAGGAGGGGAAAAAAAAAAAAAAAAAAGTGGCACAAGCCTCGACCTATTTACGTGAGCTAATCTTGGTGCGGTATTTACAGCTCGGCGGCGTCTGTCCGGAGCGTAAACGAGGCCCTGCGGCCGGCGGCTGGACGGGAAGGCCGTTCATAAAAATAAACCTGACCTACCGCAGCCCCACCCTGCAGGAGGGCCAACCGCACCCTCTTTTCTGGGCGTTGGGGGGCCACTTCCTGCACGTCTCTCCTGCTGCACGTGTCACAGTTCACGCTCCGAGATCCGTCCGTTTCCATACCGTGGGTCTGTAAGCTCAGGGACAAATGACCCGCACCCAAGACCGCAGCATGTGGATGAATTTTGACTAATCCTTATTTTAAAAAAAAGAAGGAATCTTGTGAGACAAGATTCCATCAAAATCCTAAAGGAGAACACAGGCAACACCCTTTTTGAATTCGGCCACAGTAACTTCTTGCAAGATACATCCACGAAGGCAAAAGAAACAAAAGCAAAAATGAACTATTGGGACTTCATCCAGATAAGAAGCTTTTGCACAGCAAAGGATACAGTCAACAAAACTCAAAGACAACCTACAGAATGGGAGAAGGTATTTGCAAATGACGTATCAGATAAAGGGCTAGTTTCCAAGATCTATAAAGAACTTATTAAACTCAACAGCAAAGAAACAAACAATCCAATCATGAAATGGGCAAAAGACATGAAGAGAAATCTCACAGAGGAAGACATAGACATGGCCAACATGCATATGAGAAAATGCTCCGCATCACTTGCCATCAGGGAAATACAAATCAAAACCACGATGAGATCCCACCTCACACCAGTGAGAATGGGGAAAATTAACAAGGCAGGAAACCACAAATGCTGGAGAGGATGCGGAGAAAAGGGAACCCTCTTACACTGTTGGGGGGAATGTGACCTGGTGCAGCCACTCTGGGAAACTGGTGGAGGTTCCTCAAAGAGTTAAAAATAGACCTGCCCTACGACCCAGCAATTGCACTGCTGGGGATTTACCCCAAAGATTCAGATGCAATGAAACGCCGGGACACCTGCACCCCGATGTTTCTAGCAGCAATGTCCACAATAGCCAAATTGTGGAAGGAGCCTCGGTGTCCATCAAAAGATGAATGGATAGAGAAGATGTGGTCTATGTATACAATGGAATATTCCTCAGCCATTAGAAACGACAAATACCCACCATTTGCTTCAACGTGGATGGAACTGGAGGGTATTAGGCTGAGTGAAGTAAGTCAATCGGAGAAGGACAAACATTATATGTTCTCATTCACTTGGGGAATATAAATAATAGTGAAAGGGCATAGAAGGGAAGGGAGAAGAAATGTGTGGGAAATAACAGAAAGGGAGACAGAACATAAAGACTCCTGACTCTGGGAAACGAACTAGGGGTGGTGGAAGGGGAGGAGGGCGAGGGGTGGGAGTGAGTGGGAGGGGGGCACTTGACGGGATGAGCACTGGGTGTTATTCAGTATGTTGTAAATTGAACACCAATAAAAAATAAATTTATTATTAAAATAAATAAAATAAATTAAAAAAGAATCACAGCCTAGCACATGCATACATTCTACACAAACGCTACATCAGTAAAAATGGATCATGTCGCTTTTAAACACCCGTAACGTGGAGAGAAATGTGACAAGGATTTTACATACAGACTGTCACACGTACGATCCTAATTCGAAGTGTATCCAAAGACACTGGAAGGCGTTTGATTAAATGATGACGGCCAAAAAAAAAAAAAAAAAAAATGAGGACATCCCCAAATTAGAAATTAATTTTGGCTTTCCTTTAGTTTTTGTGTGCGTGTTTTACCAATGCATTATTTTACACGACATCAAACCTTCCGTGTCTTTTTCTGGATCAACAATTTATTTTCAGACAAATAATCCTGCGGGGAAACTGTTACATAAATGTCCCCGCAAGCGTTTTCACAGAGCGGCGTCTGTTTCGCGGTGGAGGCTTGTGAAGGCTCTACAACCGCTTCGATGTTGGTGGTTACTCAGAGCTAGGTGCTGAGTCTGGGCCTGGCCGTCTTTTTTCCAAAGCAACCTGGCTAAACCACGTGAAGTGTGTAAAACATACACAGAAGGGCCTCCGAAGAGGAAATTTTTGTAACACGGAACAATTGTGTGCTACGTAAACAGTTTTCAGACTAAACAGAGCTCCCTGCCTGGCCTTCGTGAGAGCTGGGACAGTATTTTTATTCAAATTCACGTAAGGCACTCGGTGAGTGGATGAGCAAGTGAATGGATCATCGTCCGTCAGGAGGGGACACCTGAGTCACCCGGGAGTTCCTGCACCACTCACCACTGGATCCCGTCCACGACGGCAGAATTAGAACCTCTCAAGGGAGAACTCGAGGCCTGCCTTCATTCAAAAGCTCCCCCCGCCCCAGGAGAAGCCACAAATAAATGGAAAGATATCCCGTGTTCGACGACTAGAAGAATTAACACTGATAACACGTCCATACAGGGCGCTGGGTGGCTCGGTCAGTGAGGCGTCTGCCTTCGGCTCAGGTCATGGTCTCAGGGTGCTGGGATCGAGTCCTGCGTCGGGCTCCCTGCTCCGTGGGGACTCTGCTTCTCCCTCTGCCCCCCACCCCGCTTGTGCGGTCTCTCACTCTCTCTCATGTGGTCCTTCTCTCTCTCAAATAAATAAATAAAATCTTTTAAGATTTTATTTATTTATTCATGAGAGACACTAAGAGAGAGAGAGAGGCAGAGACACAGGCAGAGGGAGAAGCAGGCTCCATGCAGGGAGACCGACGCGGAACTCGATCCCGAGCCTCCAGAATCACGCCCTAAGCCTAAGGCAAGTGCTAAACCGCTGAGCCACCCAGGCTGCCCAATAAATAGAACTTTAAAAAAAAAAAAATGTCCATACTACCCAAAGATTCCGTGAGATCCCTACCAAAATTCCGACAGCATTTTCAAAGCAGTCGGACACAGAGCCCTGGCTTACAGTCACGGGGACTGCACTGAGCCCCCCGCCTGCTGAGGCTGACTCTGTACCCGGCTGAGTGATCAGAACACACGGGGTCCAAGTGGGGTGGTTGGGGGGTGAGCAAGGACCCCGAGGTCCTACCAAGTCAGCCAGGGCCAGTGGCTGGGGCTGTCACAAACTCAGACATGTGGCCACCTTCCAGGAACTGAGCCTGTTGTGTTTTCTCCTTTTTGACGACGCTCAGTTTTTAGCATTTTGAGGACCTTTATATAAGAACAGTGCATAGAAGGAGAAAGAAAGACTGCCACGTGCAGTCCAGCTCTGTGCAAAAGCCAGCCCTCAGCAGGCCTTGTCGCAGGGCTGCCTGCGGGGGGTGTGGTTATGGGAGCCCTTCCAGAGCCCCTCAAGAGTGTGGGCTTTTTTTTTTTTAAGATTTATTTATTTATTTATTCATGATAGACAGAGAGAGAGAGAGGCAGAGACACAGGAGGAGGGAGGAGCAGGCTCCATGCACCGGGAGCCCGATGTGGGACTCGATCCCAGAACTTCAGGATCGCGCCCTGGGCCAAAGGCAGGGGCCAAACCGCTGAGCCACCCAGGGATCCCCGAGAGTGTGGGCTTTTAACAGCCGTCACGAGCAGTTTAACCAAGTTGCTTTGGCAAAAGGCAATCAAGCCCGGAGTGCCCCGTGGGTAGTTTCAAAATACGGGCACACGTGTTTCACACTGGTTCCCTCAGAAAGCAGGAGCCTCGCCGCCCCCCGCGACGGCGGGCTCGACTTGGTGGCGTGCTCTAAGGAAGGCAGTGGGACGCTAGGCGACAGCGTGTGGTTCCGAAGGCTCGGGCATAAAGGCACTGCGGCTTCCTCGAATTCCTTCTCGAAGTCCTGGCTCGACAGGAAGCTGGCTGCCACGTGAAGAGGAGGTCCGTGGAGCAAAGAACTGGGGTGTCCTGCCAAAAATGAGCAAAAATGGAAAGAGCCAGCTTCTAGGCACTGTGGACGGCCGGCTGCCACCTCAGGGCACGGCCTGTGTCACAGGCGCCCAGAAGAGCCAGCCCTGCTCCAAGCTGCTAAGTTTGGGGTCACCTGTTTTCAGCGATAGACGACTGCTCTGGCCACGGTCTTCACCCGGGTCAGCTTTGGGATCAGGCCGCGCTGCCCTCCCGCAAGCACAGGCCGACACCCCTGAGCGCTCGGGCTCTGCGCCGGCGGGGGGTGCTGTGCACGGCGGAGGCCTCTGCATCAGCCTTCAGGGGTTCACGGGCCCGTCCTCCATCCGAAGAGCGGAGAAAGCACTGCCTGCCCTGCAGGCTCATGAAATGCAGATGCTGGTGCCCTGAAAGCTGCCCGCCGGGGCACCGGTTAAGTCACCGCTAAGTAGACCCCATCCCTTCATGCACCGCAACGTCGGCCTAACTCACCAGGCGTCACAGGGACTGCCTGTGCCAAGCAGGATGGAGCAGCCGCGCAGCAGCTGTGACTCTCTACCATTCAAAGCCACAGCCAAGGGGCACCCGGGGGGCTCAGAGGTTGAGTCTCGCCTGTGGCTCAGGGCGTGACCCCGGGGTCCCAGGATCGAGTCCCATGTCGGGCTCCCTGCAGGGAGCCTGCTTCTCCCTCTGCCTGTGTCTCTGCCTCTCTCTCTGTGTGTCTCTTATGAATAAATAAAATCTTAAAAAAAAAAAAAAAAAAAAAAAAAAACACAGACAAGCCTGGAGCAGCCTCTTTTGAGCTGAGTATAGAAGACACCAGGCTCTGGGGACAAACCCACCTGTCCAGGATGGCGCTCCTGTGGCAGTAACTCCTTTGTCGCGGCTCTTCCCTCCCCACCCCTCCTCTGCCAAAGGCTCTCCAGCCACCACCCCTGCTGCCTCTCCCAGGCTGCCTGACAATGCAAGCTTGTAGGATAAAGGGAGCAGCACCACCCAAATGATGCTCCCTGAGCCGCAGCTTTCGAGGCCAGGAAAGCCGAGCAGGAAGGTATTGCTGGTGGGCATCTAGAGCCTTCCTGTCCTGCTCTGAGGCCAGAGAGGAGCCTTCAGCACTTCCCCCCCCCCCCCCCGAAATGAGCAGACAACCTCCAAGGTCCATATACACATGTGCCTCTACTCCTCTCAGGGCACTGGGCACTGAGAAGACCATGAGGCACTCAGTGAGCTGCTGGCAAGTGTCCCTGAAGCCATACGCCACTACCTGAGTGACTGGGAGCTACAGAGCTGCCTGTCAAGAAACTACTACATTCCAAAGACCTTTTGCAAATCCCCAGCTCCAACGGTGCCGCGGAACGGAAATGAAGGAAATCAGCGGAGACGACAGAAATTCAGATTTCGCGTATCTTCTCCTGCCTGTCTCTTTCTTCCTCGAGTCACAAGTTTCACACTGCCTACAAGATTAATAATCCCAAGCACATGGGCCTAGGTTCCAGTGGGGACTGAACACCTCAGGCCATGTGCCTGGGCTCTACCGATGGTGCTATGACGGCGCTAGAGAAGCAAGAGGCTGGTAGTCCTGCTCAGAAAACGACAGAACATACCAGCAATTGAAAAGGGACATGAGAAGGGCCATGGCATTGCTTTCTGGCTACAGGTATGGGGTCTGTAACCTGAGCAAGTTGGTTACCTCTCTGGGATTCAGTGTCCTCATCCCCAAATGGTGACAATCACGGTACCTACATACAGATCTACTGAGGGGAATAAATGACACAACGCACAGGCCCTCCCACCCCAGTTCTACAACACCAGAGCTGTCTATACTCTGTTCAGCCACATTACATCTCAGACTGGGCACCTGGATGTCACAGCCACGTCCGCTTGCTTTAAGAGCTTCTGGTCAGCTATCTCAGCCACGTACTTAGCTCACTGTGGACAGGTCCACAGACTATACTTTGAGTAGCACTGGCCCCCAGGCCCACTGCAGACACAGACTCCAGATCCTTGACCCCCAAAACCCAATTCTTTGCTTTTTTTTCTTACTTTATTATTACAAGTGTTAATGCTTGCCTTTGATTTCGGACTCAAATCATGGTTATTAAAGTGCAGAAGGTTGTTATTCTTGGTGAGGATACCCTGAGGGTTGGTGCTGGACGTGTCCCATGGTGAGTGAGACAATGTGTACTTGGCAGGCCCGGGCCTGAATCCCTGCACCCTACATCCTGCTGCCAATACCTGACGCAGGAATCCGGCTGAGGCCCACTGCCTCCTAAATCAATGGACTTCACATCAGAAGTGCTGGAAGTAAAGTGAAGAATAAACTAGGAGCTGGGCCCTACCTTGAGCTCTACCCCATACTCCACGAATGCCTACTGTTCTCCAACAAAATCTGCACTTCCCCAAGGACCTGACTTTGCTCCCACTGCTCATGTCTCCTAGAAAACCCTCCCCATGTCTCAGACTTCAACCTAGAACTATCTTCAGGGCCCACAGTGACCTCTCTACAAAAATGTGAAGAGTACATGGAGGGGTTAAGAGCTGTGCTGGGTTAACCATGTCACCTCGCTGACCCTGGTCTCACCAATTAACCTCTCCGTGTACCATGTTCCTCATTTACAAATGGAAGAAACAGTGGCACACACTTCCTAGACTGTTGTAAGGATTACACCAGGTGACACATACAAGCACTTTAAATAGTGCTTGGTGAGCACTCAATGACATGGGCTGTGGTTGCTGTGCGGGAACGGAGCAGGAGATGGGACCCACGCTACCCACATCCTCACAGAGCTGTCCACGGCTCTCTCCAGAAGGCCCTGACAGGGGGCTTCCCCCCTGAGCTTCCTTGGCCTGGTGTGTCAAACATGCTATGTCCATCTCTCCTCCACCGGATTTAAGCACCTAGAGGATAGGAGTCCTGCTTGATTATCTCCTCACCCACCTCACATTTAGTATGAGTAAGTGAATGACCGTCTTCCACGTTTCCCCCTTCCCTTCCACCCAGCCTGCACCATCCTATCCCTACAGGTCACAGACCTCCCCCAGTTACCCAAGTTTAGAGCCTCACCACTCTGTCACCTGTGGCTCCCACGGCTGCAGAGACAGCATCCCTAACACTGTCCCTTCCTTTCCACTCACACTGGTGGAGGCAAGGACAGGGCTTGGGCCACTAATGCTGGCTGTCCCTGCTGGTCCCCGGCCTGTCCCCCTTCTCTGGGTCTCTCACATTCTAGCTTCAGTCTAGCTGTCTATGAATACACTCTGTCCAGGAGGATGGCACTCTTCTGCTAAAAACTGATCCCCTAGTTTTTTGGGATAAAGTCCAGGCTCCCAGGCCAGTGCTTCACTCTTGGCATCATATCGGACATCTAAACATGTGCCGTCCCTCAATCTCCCCTGTCAGCCAGCTGGAGGTCTGTCCACCTGTTGGTGGGTCCCACACTGGTGGGAAGGGGCCTGAGGCTTCCCTCCGTCCTCACACTTCTTCTGCTTGCAGTGGTCCCCTCCTGTAGATGTCAGTCTCCGTGTCCCTATCTAGACATTGTATCCAAGTGTCAACCCCAGCTCAAAACCTGACAAGCTTTTCCTCATCTCCCTTCAGAGACGTCCCCTGCTCTACCGTCAGGACCTGGAAGATTTCCCTTTTGGTTGGTTTTAAGTGGTCTTCTATGTCTCGGCTTCTCCTGGTCCCACTATGAATCCTCCCCATGCTAGCGGGTGCCTATAACATAATCGTGGACCATCTGCCTGGCTAACGAGGGTGAAGATCTGGCCTCACTCCGGCATAACCTACAAGGAGGGGCCCTATAAACAGAGCAAGGGTGCCATCGCTTCTTAGAAGCTCACGTGGAGAGGAAATTCCACTCTGAGATACTCCACTGCTGCGGTAAAAGGAGAAGACCATCTATTTCATTTTCTGAAGAGTCACAATTCTGGTGATAATAGTGCTTTCACTACGTGGGAACTTGCCCTGCGTTCGCCATCACTCCGGTAATGAACGAGTACCACCATTTTACACGATACAGGGCACAAAGCACGGCTGCTGGAGGGCGTCGAGACATCCTCGCCACCTCCACCAGGCAGTCGTGGTGACGCATTTTGTGGCATGAGCCTGTGCACGGGCTCGGTCTTCCCAAAGCGACGCTGCCTCCATGGCAATGCTCTCTGGCACAGCTGCATTCCCTGAACTGAGCTCCTGTTGACATCACTGCAAGAGGGCCCTGAACTCTGGAAATCAGAAAATCCAAGCTACATCATCAAGTAAAGATTTCCTAAGCGTCGTTACAAAGTTGATAGGTCAGACCACAATTTTGGGTCTGTGCGTCTACGTTCCCCTGCATGGAGCAAAGGTGTAGAAACATTTCCTGCCCTTTTATAAAATCTGGATGTAGGTCTGACATGGACTTTCTGGAAAGCCCATCATCCCAATCCAGCAACAAGGTCAGGATGCACACGTGCGGTAGCGGGTGGGAGGTGGTGGGTGGGACGCAGAGCCTCCTGGGCTGAAGGAGCAGCAGAAACAGAAGCAGGCCCAGCCTCTCCATCATCATCGCTTTCCTTTAGCGAGAGAGGAGTCATTTTAAGAGGCGGTTTGTCAAAGCAACAAATACCGAGCGCCCACGTGTATCGACCGAGTTAACGTGCTTGGGGGTGGAGGACTGATGGAGCTCCACGGTCCTTCATACGACAAACACAAACTCATCAGATTTGAGGCTGTCGCCGACCTGACTTGGCCAGGCAACATGTACGTGTCCTCTGAGGGCCCTGTTTGGCCCAGCGCTCCTCCCCTGGTGCCTCCCCAGTGCATCCACAGACCTGCTGGGCTCTGTATCTAATACCCAAACATACGCTGTAAGGAAATCATGCTAAGATGGGATTGTGCTGAGTCTCGCCCGCAGGGCGGCTGGTGGAGCACGCGTGACACACTCTGTCCAGCGCAGAACTGCGACGCTCACTTTGTACCCTCTGCAGGGGGTGACGGGCATCGTGCAGCGACGTTGGACACAGCCTGGGCTCAGAACGAAGTCCTCTCCAAAAACCCCTCGCTGGTCCAACAGTCAGAGACCAAAAAATCCAGTTGCAGGTTGTTGCACGCACCTTCACCCCAGTCGGGAGGGGATCGAGGGATGCAGAGGTCAGAGCTGCACGTGGCATACGGTGGCCTGAAGGCCTCCTCTTCCACTGCCATTCCTTTTTTTTTTTTTTTAATTTACTTACATATTTGAGAGAGATCACGCATGTGCCTGGTGGAGGGGCAAAAAGAGAGAATCTCAAGCTGATTCCCTGCTAAGCACAGAGCCCAACATGGGGCTCGATCTCATGACCCTAAGATCACAACCTGAGCAGAAACCAAGAATCAGGAGGCTCCATGGACTGAGCCACCCAAGGGCCCCACCCGCCATTCTTTACACCAACATCCTCACCGTAGAGTGACCAGGAAGCTGTAAACTGTCCTCGTGTGTGACCCCCCAGCCCCGTGATGCTGGACCCTCACGCGGAGCACGTGGTGGCCTCTACTTCACTTTGACAACAGACCGAGGAGCACAAGTGAAACTTGGTGGCTTTTTTCCCCACTGACATGACACTTCTGCATGGATAAAATAAACGCAGATAAAATAAAAGCAGATAAAATAATGTCCATGAATATTTAGCATCATCAAAAGGCCGCCCTGTTACAGTGGAAATGTTCCAGAAGTGAAGCGTGCGCCACCATCCCCACGCCCGTGGGTGTAATCCCGAAGCCAGTCCCATTTAAAGACGGGTCAGTTGCCGCTTCCCAGGAACCCTGATAGTTAAACCCCGACCCCGACATAAGAATCCTGTATAATTTTAAACACACAGCACGAGAGGTAAACAGAAGGAAAACATTTCAAACATGTAATTTCACTGTGGAGTTCCCACCCAGCCGCCCGGACTCGTGAGTAAGGCTTCCCACAGGCCCGCGGAGACAGCGGCTCCATTTCTGAGTCAGAGGTAAGTCACGGGGGGCCGGGGGGGGGGGGGGGCTGTGCACGGGTTAAGTAAGGCGTCATCAGGAGGGATCCATTCTTTTTGTGAGAGAGACTCAGATTTTAAGTTTCAAAAATATAAGAAGAAAATAGATGGAGGGATGTTGGGCTCGCGAAGGCCTTGGGCGAGCGAAGAACGTGTGGACGTGGGGCCTTCTAGACGCTCCGTTAGCCCCCAGCTGGGTCCCAGGTAGGCATTTCATACACTCCACCTGGTGATGGTGGCCATCACGTCCCCTCCAAGATCCCCCCCAAAGGGCCACCCAGGGGTCTCTCCTTCCTGCAGTCCCATCCCTGCTGGGGGATCACCCCTCAGACGCCCCCGTGCAAGGAGCCCACTCACCCACAGGACCCGAGGACCCACGATGCTGAAAGAGCGCCCTGCTCACGGTGAGGCCTACAGCCCAGACCGAGGCCTGGTGAACGCGGCCCACGAGCAAACAGCCAGCGAAGGTGCGCGTTGGGCCTGCGCAGCCCCGACTCTGAAGGAGGCCAAGCAGAACCCCACGCTTCGTTAGGTTATGAGCAAAACACGCAGTGAGCTGAGTCAACCTCCAGGACAAAAGGGAAGGCCCTGAAGCTTCGGTGAATTCCTAAAGCCGGGATCAAGGTAGACCACCCAACTGCGGAGGAACAGGCGCCCGCACCCGCGTAACACAATGATTCACAAACACGCCGCCGCTGGGCGGGGCCCTCACCCACCACACCCCACGCAGCTCGGCCAAAACCCCAAAATCCCATCCAAGACTCCTAGGGGTGATGCATCCAGAGCTGCATTCAACTGTGACAGCCAAATGGGTGACGCCATGAGCCGCCTGCACGGGGAAGAAGCCAGGTGGGCACGAGCCCACGTGACAGCCGCACCCGTGAACTATCGCTGCCGACTCTGGAGAGCCCGGAGTTGGGGGGGTCCAACCTCCAGGGCCCGACAGGCGAGGACCCTCCGGCCGGCCAGGAAGTGCCACCTCCGTCACAGCTGACGACGCGCTGAAATAAGGCAAGTGGCTGTGTGGCGCGTCTTCGTTTCTTCCTTTTAGAGAAACGCGTAACCCAATTCCGCGTTCCAGAAACGCGCAACACTCCGGCAAGTTAGAAACAATACTGATGACTAAGGAAGGGCTGTGCCAGCTGAAGTCTTCCTCAACTTACATCAGTCCAGTTTCCAGACTTGCTTTTGCGACCCTGTGACCGTTGGAAATGGGGTGCGCTGACCTCACGGAGGACACGTCCTTCAACTGGGGGGCCTCGTGACAGCCGCGGCCGCCTGAGACGTGGCCACGGGGACCGGACAGGGAAAGGCCGACCTCCCGGCCTCCCGAGCCTTCGAAAGACGACGGGGCTGGACGGGCCGGGGCCACGCGGCTCCTTCCTCGCGGGCGCCCCGAGGACGCCGTCCACCTGTCTGGTGCAAGAAGTGCCTTGTGCGCAGAGGGAGAGAAAGATTCCAGTCCGCCCCCGAGCCGAGTGTCCGCGATCGCGGCGGGAAGTCGGGGGCCCTGGGCCACCCCGATCCCCCGGGGCGAGGCCTCGCTGCCGGCCCCAGGACGGTCTCCTTCCAACCTGACGGTTGGTCTGAACACTGGTGGATCGTGCTCATAAGCAACGGGGCTCCAGACAGCAAGGCCGTACTGGAGTCCAGAAGGTAGCCACGTGAACAAAAGCGTGCACTCCTGCTGCATTATCACTCCCACCCGAGCTATTTTTACACTCGACGCTCAAAACATGAGGCTTGAAAAACCTGCCAGGATCGGATTTGGGAATCTGCTCCTCGGCCAAGTGCTGCAAGTGAGTTTAAACTTGACGCTGGCCTCCACACACACACACACACACACACGCACGTGCACATACACACGCACGCATACCTACATGAATGCACGCACACACGTGCCCACACCCACAGAGTACATGCACAAGTGCACACGCCCACAATCACACATGAATACACACACATGCACACACACATACCAACCACACACATCATTACATATACAAGCACACACACCCACACACACGATTACATGCACACACACACATGCACGCACAGGATTACATACACAAGTGCACACACATGATTACATGCACACACACACATGCACACACACATATCCACCACACACACACAGGATTACATACACAAGTGCACACTCACAGTTACATGCACATACACATGCACACACAGGACTACACACACAAGTGCACACACACACAATTACATGCACACACACAGGCACACACACATACCCGCACGCACACACAGGATTACATACACAAGTACACACTCACACATGACTGCATGCACACACACATGCATGCACACATACCCACATGCACACGCAGGATAGCATACACAAGTGCACACACATACTCACACATTACATGCACACACACAAGCACACACAGGATTACATACACAAGTGCACACACCCACACACGATTACATGCACACACACAGGCACACACACATACCGACACATACAGGATTACACACACAAGTGCATGCTCACACACGATTACATGCACACACACAGGCACACACACATGCACACACACATGCACACACAGCATTACATACACAAGTGCACACACCCCCACACTCACGTGAATACACACACAGATACACACATGTGTACACACTGACCCGTGCACAGCCTGTTTCCCCAGTGAGTCTCTGGACCTCCATCTGCTACTTAAGTGTAAACCAATCAAGCTCTTTCCACATGATTGTACAGCCGGTACAGCTGCTTTTTCTCCTCTTCCATCCTCTGACCCCTAAGACCACACGGCACAGACCCTGAGGCAAATGCTGGACTTCAGACAAGCTCTTTCCAACCCCCCCAGTTCCTGGGCCAGCAGGGAGGCGGGGAGCCCTGATTTTCCCGCCCGGGTCACCCCGAGGGCCGCGAGGTGGCCCATGCTCCGAAACCCTCCTACCCTTATAGGCTGGCAGCCACTCTGCAAAAGAGGGCATGGCAAGAACCAAGACCTCAGAGAAAGCAGAAATGTGGTGGCCTGCGGCACTGCAGACAAAAAGCCCCAGTCGACACCTGGCCCTGCGCGTCCGAGTGCTTGGATGAGGTCAGGGCAGGCGCTGCCACCGTCTCTGTGCTCAGGGCAGCACGTGCAGGGACATGGCTGCCCATCGGGCCTGCATCAAGGAGACCCACGGCCACAGTACGGAGCCCTGCACCATTTTCTGTGCCTTATGCTCAGAGCAAACGAAGGACATGTTTCCCAGCACAGGCCAAGGAACTGCCAGGGGCACCCGTCTGAGAAGGCCTGGGGCCTCCCAGGATCCTGGAGGAAAGAGGACAGGCCTGGCCACCCACCCTGTCTGCCCACCTATGCCCGAGCTCCTCCCAGCCTGTGCAGGGAGGTGCAGACAGGACCGGAAGCTCCCTGGCTCCTGTTCCCTCTTCCTCCAAGACTTTAAATGACCAGGTGACTGACACTGGGCCAACAGCCAGGAAGTGGACAACCTAGAACCCTCATGCACTGCTGGTGGGGATGTGCGGCCGCTGCAGGTGACCGCATGGTGACTCTCCAAAAATGAAACAGAGTGCTGCCATTCGGTCCCTCAATCCCGCCTCCGGCTGTGCACACAGAAGCAGCCAAAGCAGGGACTGCCCCCTGGGTGCCCAGGTTCTCAGCAGCACCGGTCACAGCGGCCAAAAGGCAGAAGCCAAGGTGTCTACTAGTATCTGAAGCGATAAACGTGTGGGAGACACACATTCTGGGGTATCGCTCAGCCTTAGAAAGCAAGGCCGTCCTGACACACACCGTGACATGATGAACGGTGAGGACACTGGGTGAGACAAGCCAGCCCCCAAAGGACACTGTGACCCCCCCATACGAGGTCCCTAGAGGAGTCACACTCTGGGCCACAGAAAGTAGAAGGTGGCAGCGGGAGGCTGGGGGGTGGGGGACAGGGGATGGGCGGTCAGGGTTCAACAATACAGAGTTTCAGTTTGGGAAGACAGAGTTCTGGGGACGGAGGGCTGGACAGCAATGTGAACTGACTAAATGCCCTTGAACGCTACAAACGGTCAGCGCTACCTTATGGAGAGTTTACTACAACCACCACCACCACCACCACCAGACGGGGCCGGTGGAGAGGGGGAAGGGGAGTGTGTAACACTCAGGTCGGACCCTGAAAGCACAGGGCAGGGCCTCCTTCCACGTCCCTCCCGGAGCCGGGCTGTAGCAGAGGCAGGCCGTGCCCCGGCCGGGGCAGAGCAACTAGATGCAAAGAAGTGGGTCCATGATGACTTGGCCTCTCCTCTCAGGCTGTCCAGGCTGCTGCCACAGGACGCCAGACTGGGTGGCTTTTTTTTTTTTTTAAAGATTATGCATTTATTTATTCATTTATTCATGAGAGACGCAGACAGAGAGTCAGAGACCCAGGCAGAGGGAGAAGCAGGCTCCTTGCAGGGAGCCCAACGTGGGACTCGATCCCAGGACCCCGGGGTCACGCCCTGAGCCGAGGGCAGATGCTCACCCGCTGAGCCCCCGCAGGTGCCCCAAGACCGTGTGACCTGTAAACTACAGATGTTTGCTGCTCTGCATCCCGGAGGCTGGAAGCCCGCGGTCCGGGCCGCGCTCCTCTGGGCTGCGCACATCTCGCGGGGTTCTCGCCGGCCCGGTCGTGAGGGCTCCCCACCACGGCCCGAGCCCCGCTCCCCGGCACCACCCCTGGGAGGTTAGCATTTCGGCAAATTAATCCTGGGAGGACACGAGCCTCCGGACGGACACCAGCCCCGAAACCCCAAGGTGAACTTTGACCTCAGGGCGAGGGAAAGCCATCGGTCTCCCAGCCACCAGCGACGGGCGTCCACTGCTTTACGCTCCTCCAAATAAGACACCCAACACCTCCCGGGTGTGCAAAGGGCATGTCTGCACAGCTGGCAAGCCGGGTCGGCGGCCTATTGGCCTGGAATATTTCAGGGACAACTGATCCGCCTGCTGTCATATAGTCTGGCAAAAACAAGATTAAGTGGCAGCTTAAGAAAAAAGTTTATCTTTTTTTTTCAAGAAGGGATTTAGAACTTCTGGGAACACTTCGAATCATATGACTCTTGAGCTCACGTGAGTCTTGGGATCGTCTTATCCAGCACCTTCCACTGGCAGACGGGAGGGGAGGCAGGGCCCCCGCTGGACACACTTGGCGCTTTACATTCAAATTTGTCTTTTAAAGATTTTATGTATTTATTCATGAGAGACAGAGAGAGAGACAGAGACACAGGCAGAGGGAGAAGCAGCCTCCATGCAGGGAGCCCGACGTGGGACTGGATCCCGGGTCTCCGGGATCATGCCCTGGACCCAAAGCAGGTGCCAAACCGCTGAGCCACCTGGGAGTCCCATCAAATTAACAAAAATTAAAGAAAGTGGAAAAGTCAGTGTTTCATGTCAAACACTGGGCTGCGGCCCAGACGCAGAGCATCGGGGTGCAGCTCATGAGCGCCGGGCCGGGGAGCACACAGGAGCCACCCTGGGACCTAAGGGGGGTGCACTCAACCTTGCGGGGCGATCCCAGGGCCCGAGGCTCCCTGTTCCCAGGCCAGCATCCTCCCCGGCAAGCCTGCCTGTCGCTCAGTAGGAGAAAGTCCAACAGGGCTCCTGACCAGGCAGGGGCATCACGAATTAGGGCCACCTGGCCGCGGAGGGCACAGGCATGTCCACGTGTGTCCTCAGGAGCAAGGACAGCTCGTTGTCCCGAAAGACAGTGTCCTCAAGACAATGGTTCCCTCGCTGGGATCCTGGGCCACAGAGTGAGGAGGGCGGGGTGCAGTGGGGAGGGATCCATGAACCAGGACTCCTGACCTATCAGGCTCATTTTGGGGGATTTGCGTCCTTTTTTTTTTTTTTTTCAAAGGGACAAGGACTTCAATGATGACCTAAACCAATCCACGTCTCCCAAAAAGGCATTGCTTGCTTTAGTGGAGGTGGTGAATGAATTTACAGAAGTGTCCGTGCAGAAGCATTTGCGGTCTGCACCTAAATGAAATACATTTTAATGGTCACTTGAAAAGCTTTTTCTTTTTTTCCCCTTTTCTTTTTTTTTTTAATAGAAATATTTTTGGCTGTGGAATTCATCCTAATTGGACTTGATCTGTAGAAAGTATGGTCTTGGCAAGCAACAGCTCACCACCTAATTAGGGAAACCAGATGGAAGCCTGTGAAAAACCCCAGAGGCCGCGAAGTATCTCCCAGCTGGGGAGGTGAGCGGTCCCCAGAGGGGCTGCCGGGAAGCACGGGGACCTCCGTACGCAGGCAGCGGGAAGCACAGATGCTGTTGGAGATCCAGTGTCACTTTGTCCCACCAGAGTACACGGCAAAATCCAGTCTCAGATAAATACCGTCAGGTCTTGAAAACAAATGCCACCATCGGGTCTGTATAAAGCAAATGAAACCAAATAAAGTATACTTGGGAGAAAAGTGTAATACTAGCACCGGAAGAGACAGGTGCAAAATAGAGCCGTGTGGAAACACTAACGGCAGGTGACAGGAGTCGACACGGCCACCAACTCGAGCGCTGGAAGCCAGCAAGTGGCCCTGAACAAGAAACACTCTCCTGACGCTGTAAGATGAAAAAGCGAAGGTATGAAATGGGAGTGGGGGGGGGGGGGCTACCTTTAAGAATTTGCTTCAATAAATGAAAATCGTAAAACAGTAAAAAGACATCATCATCGTAAAACAGTAAAAAGGCGTCATCAGTATGTCAATGATGTAATTTGATAATTTAAAAAATGTCAAGTAGAGAAAAAAGTACAAAGATGAAGAGATAGGGAAAATCTGTTGTGAAAGTACAAAGCATGTGGAAAAAAAAACAAAAACAAAAACGACACACACTGGGTAAAGTAAACCAACACACAAAAGCCACAGAACCTGTAATTAGGGACGCCTGGGTGGCTCAGGGGTTGAGCGCCTGCCTTTGGCTCAGGTTGTGATCCCGGGGTCTTGGGATCGAGTCCCGCAGGGAGCCTGCTTCTCCCTCTGCCTGTGTCTCTGCCTCTCCCTCTGTGTCTCTCACGAATAAATAAATAAAATGTGTGTGTGTGTGTGTTTTTTTTAAAGAAGCCCTATTTAAATGTGGATGGAGAGAAATCAAAAGGCTGTAAGGAAATGTCACATCATAAATACACTGACTCTCAGCTACACGTTTTCCCTTCAGTTCAAGCCTGAATCACAACCACGTGTTTCTAGATTTGAAATCTGCACGACCTCCATCCATAGGCGACTTTGGGATCAAATGCTTCTCACCGCTTAAAACTTCCGACCAATTACAAAATTGAGTTCAATGATTAATAACAAAGCACGAGAGTCCTAGAAAGCCGAACTTATTAGGGGCTGTACACGTAGCCTGCAATCACCGTTGCCTTAATAATTACGGGAGCACCGTTGGGTGAAGTTAGGGCTTCACTTTTCAGGTCCCAGCCACTGGAACGCAGGCCTGCACGTGTGCGGGGCTGTCACTCTGGCGGTGCCTTTCCAGCGCTGACCGGCTCTGGCTGGCCAGGGAAAGGCCACAGGGGGAGCAGAGGAGGGGCAGCGGGCTGCAGGTCCAGGAGGCAGGAGAGGGGCGACATTGCACAGATATCTGTGTGCCAAATTTAAACCGTAACTTCGCTTCTTCGTCCTTAGACAGCCAGAAACATTAAAAGTGCCCTAGGGTCATTTGATATTGTCACCGGGGCATGTCCAACTCCTCGAACTTATTCAGAAAAATTACTAAGCACAAAAGAATAAGATTCCTAGGCCGACGCTCAAACCACACCTAACTTTTACACAGTCTTGAACTTCTTGCCACCCAAAAGGATAGCTCAGAGGTAACAACTTTTTTTTTTTTTTTTTTTTAGGTAACAACTTTTAAATGGGAAAAGTTCGATGTAACAAATACACATGCTACCATTTTAAAGAATGTAAACATGTCAGCCCAAAGCCTAGAAACCTTAAAAAAAAAAAAAAGCTAGAAACCTAAACTCCTTTCTTTTTATGGTGTACATGCCTTAATATTTCGTTAACATTTGTACGCTTGTCAGAGTTAAAATGGAAGATGTCATTGTGACGGCCCATGATCACTATCAAGACAGCAGCTCCTGTAACATTTTGTTGGGTGGTGACAGGACAGGAGAGGCTCAAGTTATCCACTTCTATTAATTAAAAAAAAAAATCATTTCTTGTTCTAGTAACTCCATTAAAGCCATACAAATAGATGCAGAGAAATGACCATCGGCTATGCCTTCATGAAGCTCAGATTCTCATGAACTTGAGCTAATTTCGCTGATTTTAAATAAGGACAGTGCTTGAATGCAGCCACTGAGCAAATGCCCCAGCGGTTTTGACATTTTGTGTCACTGGAGACCATTCTATTCTATGGAACTATGTGTTTCCTCTGCAGAAAAAAAAAAAAAAATTAACCAGTCTCCTGCCAAATCCAAACACTCTGTCTCATTCATAAGAAGGTCCCCAGGGGGAAATTTAACCCTGTGTTCCATTCCCACCCACCAGGGGCATGGATCTCAAAAACGCTCCAACAGAGAAACTAAAAGTAAACAGATCAACTGGAAGTTTATCTTACATGGACTTAAGCACAGTTAAAAACTCCACCCAAAGGAACTGTGTCTTCCCTTGCATTCCAGAATAATCTGTCAATTATTACACTGTAGCTGAGCTCTAAGATTCCTTAGAAGTCACATTGAGTTGACCTGTCAGTCTCTGCCTCTTTTCCTTAAAAGAATACTTTTCCCAGACAGGTTGGTCAAAAGCCCTCGTTTTAATGAAATTGCTATCAAAAACATAACGACGCCAATCCCAGGAGAAATGTATGCTTGTGTACCCAATGCAGAGAACTAATAACTACCTATGCATGATTTAGGGGGATATACCATCTTCGCCCACTAACAGTTGTCGGTTCAGCAATTCTCAAGAAGGGCTTCTACAGACTTTGCTTTATACCATGAAATCTTACTTCTCTGCTCCCTGGCCAGCCCGTGTCTCTGCAACACTGGACAATAGCTTGCTCCCAATTTGATTCGATAGCCATCCCTTGCACCAACAGAAAACAAATTTCCCCGGGACACATGGAAAGCACTGCCTTGTTCTGAAGCAACAGAAGAGCAGACCGGAGAAGGATCAACACCGGTAAGGCACCAAAGCCACAAATCTCACGTCTGTGTCTGTCCTCTCTGGAAGGCAAGCAACGGCCCTGAATTACAGAAAATATTCAAAAAGCTCAAGACCGTTTCTTTCCTCCAATTTTAACACACAGAATAGTTTTAAGAGTTTTCCTCCAAATGTAACACAGAATAGTTTTAATAATCGTGCAATTCCTATCTAGAAAACGTAGGCACATTGCCGTTTTCTTGACGTCTCCTCGCTGGGGGTATGAAAACAAATGACAGATGACAAAACGACTGGGAATAATAGAAGCTGAAAGCAACGTGTGTACATTCCCTGAACAAAGGGGTGCAAGCAAGCAGACTGGAGGGAAGAGACTGAATGTATGGGTGGCAACAACTGTGTGTGTCCTTGTAACACCCACAGCCCTTCCCTTGGTTTCTCCCGGGGAAGACTCAGATGGGAAGTCCAACCCGAGCCCAGAGAAGCCGTGGGGAGCACGGGGCTGAGCGTTCGCCCCTCGCTGCTAGAGCGCCAGGGCCTGGAGAGCCGGCCCAGGAGTCACCGGCCCAGGCCCAGGAGTCACCGTTTCAGTTCCACCACCAGGCTCCGTCTCAAGGACTTTACAAATAATCTCTGAACCCAGTTTCGCTGGCCTCTTCAGTGCCCTCCCCTTCATGTTTCCTTCAAAGGAGGGGACAGGGAGTTAAGGAGTCCCTCTCTTCTTAAGTAGGCTTATTCAACAGGCTCCCAAGGCGACAGACTGAAACACAATTCTGAGTCCTGCTCATTCTGGGATGCCCACTACCATGAAGAGGGATTTCCCGCATTTATTTTCTTTTTTGGGAAATGTGTTTGGGAATTACATAACCACTACTAAGTGCATAGAAAAAAAAATTCGTTTTAACATTCCTCAGTTTCAGGATTATTTGATTTGCTAACCTGGCTCACTTTTTCCTGGCATTAAAGAGAGGATTTTGTTTTTTTTTTAAAGAGTGAGTTTGAAAATCTTATGCAGACCCGGGCCCCGCAACAGAGCGGCCTACAGGCACCAGGGCAGAGTGAGTCAGTGGGACAGAAGTGCAAAGAGATTAGTTGTGCACAAAGCTGCCTCCTTTGAGACCAGTTGCCACAGCGGAAAGTGGGCCCCACTCAATAAGCAGGTGCAGGTCCCACCCGACTACTCATTCCATTTGCAAGACTCATAGCACTTGCTGCAGGCCTGGGCGCTGGTCCGCGGCCACAGGGCCCCGCTACTGTCCCGGACTCCCCGGCTGCCTGGGGTCCTGTCGAACTGTCGAAAGAGCCTGAGCTTCCCTTCTCCTGGGGAAGGTGGTCCGAGAGTTAAAGGGGAACCTGGCAGGTGATCCCCGCCGCCAGGTGCAGGAAGCAGACCCCGGCGCTGCTCGCGCTCCCGCAGGACCCGTGGCCCAATGCACGCCCGACCTGGGCTGGGGAGCCGGGTCTGCACCCGGGGTCGGGTCCAGGGCAAGCAGGCCAGGACGGGGGCGCGGATGCCCGGGAGCCCGGGGGAGGGGGGGACGGCGCCCCGCACAGGGAGCCCCCCAGACCGGGGGTCCCCGGCGTCTGCGAGGTCCCGGGATCTGCTCGCGCCCGCGGGGAAGTGCGGGGCCGGCACTGCGGGGCCCGGAGAGCGGTGACCGCCGAGCCCCCACCCAGGTGGCCGAGTGAGGCCCCGGGGCGACCCCCGCAGGTGGCCGAGGAGGCCCCGCCCGCGGGGACCCCATAAAGGGCGCGCGCACGAGGCCCCGCGCGCAAAGTGCCCCACAGTTACCCGGGCGACCGGCCGGCGCGCCAGGTGCACAGCCCCTCGGGCGGCCGGCGAGGGGAGCCCCGGCTCCCCCTGCTCCCCCCTGCTCCGCCTGCGCCCCCACCCCGGCTCTCCCGTGCTCCCCCTGCTCCCCCGTGCTCCCCTGCGCCCCCCTGCTTCCCCTGCGCCCCCCTGCTCCCCCTGGCTCTCCCCTGCTCCCCCTGCGCCCCCCTGCTCCCTCCGGCTCCCCCTGCTCCCCCCTGCTCCCCTCTGCTCCCTCTGGCTCCCCCCTGCTCCCTCCTGCTCCCTCCGGCTCCCCTCGGCTCCCCCCAGCTCCCTGCGGCCCCCAGAGCCCCTCAGGTTTCCCCAGCGCTCCCCGGCTCCCCCCTGCTCCCCCCGGCCCTCCCCTGCTCTCCCCCGCGCTCCCCGGCTCCCCCCGGCTCCCCCCCGCGCCCCCGCGCAGCGCCCCGGGTCCCCGCCACTTACCCGAGCGGGGGCTTGGCCGCCGAGGCGCGCGGCGCGTCCATGGAGCGGGGCGGGGGGGGCGCGGGGCGCGGGGCGCGGGGGGCGCGGGGGGCGCGGGGGGCGCGGGCCCGGCCCGGCCGACTCAGGCGCTGGCCGCCGCCCTCATCGGCTGCTCCCGCGCTGACCCATCGTCCTCCCTCGCGGGCCGGCGGAGGACAGCGGCGGGCGCGGACGGAAGGGGCCGGGACGGCGGGGAGGGGCGGGGAGGGGCGGGCGGGCGCGCGGGGGCGGGGGCGCGGGGAGCAAGGTGCGCCGCACCCACCCCCCCCCCCCCCCGAGCGCCGCCCCCGCGCCGCGGGAGCCCCGGGCAGGGCGGGGTCAGCGGGGTCAGCGGCTCCGGGCCCGGGCGACCCCCGCCCCCGCCCCGCCCCGCCCCTCCCGGCCAGCGCGCCGGCGACCCAGGGCGCCCCATCTGCTCGGCGCGGGGGTCCCGGGGCCCGGGGGAGGCGCTGACCTGGGGCGCCCTCGAGGGTGAGCTGGGCGGGCCTGCGGCCGGCGGTGCCTCCGGGGCTCCCTTCCCCTGGGAAGTGGGGGGCACCCTGCGAGGCTCTGTGGGTGGGGGCACCCAGCGGGGCGGACCCGGTGCGGGAGCCGCAGGGGCAGTGCACCCCGGGGCCCAGGCCAAGTGGCCCCGCCCCCATCGACCCCAACTGCACCCCCACACTCCTCCTGACCCACCCCAAACAGCAACAGGGGTGAGGATGAGCCGGAAAGTCTGACCCCAAAGGAGACGCCCGCGTGCGATCCAGCGGCCTCCAGCCGGGTGGGCGGTGCAGCGGGGCTCCCTGCGCGGCCTCCCCCGCTGGGCCCCGGTGGTGTCCAGCCTAGGGCCGGAAGGCAGTCCTTGCCCAGACCGAGTCCTTGGCGGCCCTGCCCACCGCAGCCCTGCTCCTTTCTCTGTGCTTGGCCCCGGAGCCTCGGCCTCCGGGGGTTCCCCAAATGCCTGAACCCTTTCCCCAAGGCCTCGGCCTGGGCTGCTCCCCACAGGACATCCCCTCCTGCCCCGCACCCCAGGCACCCTGCGCCCAGCACAGAACGGGAGCCTCCCTCGGGAAGCCTCCCCTGAGCTTTCTGTAGGCACTTAAATGTTTGCATTTAAAAATAAAACGTTTAGGAGTGTCCATATGAATTTTGTTTACATTTATATAAATATACAAATAAATATGGGTGTATATAGTCATGTATCAGTGGGAGCATAAGCAGGTAAGGACATATGAAATTCAGTATACAGCTTGCCTTTGTGCTTGTCCTCTGTGTGCTTCCCAAAATGTGATGTCAGTGAAGGCTGACCCCTTTGCCCCTTCTCTTGGTCGGCAACCCCTGCCCCCCTGCCCCCCACCCCACCCCTACAGCCTCTGGAACAGGGCCTGGCAGGCAGGTGGAGTTGGCGCTCCATACATAGAGTGCCCTGAATGAATGAATCTGCTACTACTCCTTTGACCTCTTAAGTTTCTAGGTCAGAGGATCCTCCCCAGGACCAGGAGCCCCCCACCCCTTGCTCTGGCCACCACATGGCAAAGGGCAACCTGCGGAAGGGCCAGAGCCCAGAGGTGGACCAGGGAGCGAGGGCCTAGACAGGGCTAAGGACCCCAGCAGGAAATCCAGTTCCTAGATGGCTCATAGTCCAAGGGCCTGGCAAGGGCAGCAGGGGACACCGGGTGGGAGATGGCTTCTGAACCGGAATCGGAGCTGTTGAAGTGTTCCTCAGCAAGACAGTTCATGCCTGAAGGAAATGAGGAGGAGGAGGAGGAGGAGGAGGAGGCCGTGTCCTGCCTCGGGGCTGAGATTCAAGGCACTCTCCAGGGAGGAAGGCCTGGAAGGACCTCAGGCCTCAACCACTGATTCCTGGAGACCACCATGCATCTCAGATCCCACAACCCCACAGGCACCACTGGTCAGGGATAAGGTGGAAGAACAGGTCTGGGGGTACAGTGAGGCAGAGGACAGAGTCAGACTTGCCCCTGGTGCGGGGCTGAGCTCCCAAGATCCTCAGCAGAGTCCAAACAGGCGGGGCCTGGCAATGCTAGGGGCCAGCTGTGCCCCCGAGCAGAGCCTAGGAGGAAGGTGGGGACGGATCTCTCCGTTGCACCACAAACCTCCCTTACTGGTGGGCATCCCGGTAGATCCACCAGGGGAGAGGTATTTTCAAAATTGTGCAGTTCAACAGATACTTTCAAGCCCCTGCCATAGGCCAGCCTTTGTGTGTGCTGTGGAGACCTTGCAGACAGAGCCCAGAGGAAACAAGACAGCCTGGGGCTTGGCTCTCCCAGACAGAGGCCGAGAAGTTGGGGTGGTGGGGCCAGTCCCCAAGACTGCCGGGGCTGTTGCAGAGTCCTTGAGGATGACACTCTCTCCTGGGTGGCCTTACCCCCGACCTTTTAGAGCAAATGGGACAATCGCCTAAGGCCCTGTAAGGCCATGACTTTCCTTACTGCTTCGTCCTCGCACACTTTTAAGTTTCCTTGATCAAAACCCACGTCTTTTCAGATACCGACTACTATGTCAGGTGTTGGAAATACCCAGGAATATGTTGACAAATGTTTTTAAATGGCTCTTTAAAAAAAAAAAAAAAAAAAAAAAGCCCTGATTTGTTGCATTGGCCAATTTTTGTGATATAAAGCAGCAGGTTTCCAGCCGCCATCAGGAGCACCACATTAGGGCAAGGCTGCCTGGCTCCAGCCCCCTGCCCTGTGACCTGCCTTTGCCTCCTCACAGGCTCTTGCCCCTTTCGTGCACAGAGTGTGGCTGAGCGTCTTCCCCATCCCAGGGCACCGGCTAGGGCTCTGGGCTGCCCCTTTGACAGCTCCTGACCCAAGGAGCGGGTTGCTGAGAACCAGAGTGAGGGCCCTTTGGGGACATTGTTCCCTTGCTGTGAGCGCCTGCCCTCGCTTGGCTGCTCCCTCCCCTTCCAAACCTCACCTGTCCTCTCTGCGGGCCCACCTGGGACACAGCCTGTCTGCGCTCCATGCCCCTTGTGCCAGTTCTATGGAACTGGCATCCTTAGGAGAACGGGGAAGAGACCCAGAGCTCACTGACCCCCCCATTACACTCTCGAGGTGGCTTTGGGTGAGAGTTTAATATCTTTTTTTTAGAGTGGTGAGTGGTTTGAACAGAACTGATTTTATGTGAGATGGCCTGACAATGGGAACTCAGCGAAGCATTCATAACAACATGGCTTTTTTTTGGACTTAGGGTAATGTTTTCAAGCTGCTTCACTGTTACAGCCTGAGCCAGGATTAGATTTAATTTATTACATTTAATTAATTAATTTATTTATTTATTTATTTATTTATTTGAAAGGGAGAGAGAGAGAAATGAGCATGAGGAGGGGGGAGAGAAAGAAGGAGAAGCAGATCCCCACGGAGCAGGGAGCCTGATTTGGGGCTCCATCCCAGCACCCCGAGATCATGACCTGCACCGAAGGCAGAGGCTTAACTGACTGAGCCACCCACGTGTCCCATAGTTCATCCCTTTTTATGGCCAAACCATATCCCATGGATGGGCCACAATTTGTTTACACGGTCCTCCACTGATGAACATTTCAGTGTTTCTACTTTTTGTCTCTTATGAATAAAACCACCATGAACATTCATACCTAAGTTTTTGCGTGGGTGTATGTTTTCATTTCCCTTTTGCGTTCATCTAGAAGTGGAATTGCTAGGTCAGAGGCTGATTTCATGTTTTACCCCTGGAGAAAGGGCCACACTGTCTCTCCAAAGTGGTTGTATCATTTTCCACCACCAGCAATGTCTCTCCGCATCCTTCTGTCTTTGATCACCGCCACCTTGATTGGTGTGAAGTGGTGTCCCAGTGTGGTTTGGGTTTGCATTTCCCGATGACTGATGAGGCCAAAGAACCTATCGTGTGCTTCATGACTTGTTGGGTAGCTTCTTTGGAGAAATGTGATTCAGCTCTTTTGCCCATTTGGGGAATTAGGTAGCTGGTCTTTATGTTTTTGAGTCGAGAGTTCTTTCTGTGTTCTGTGCCCGGGTCCATGATCATATATGTGATTTGCAAATATTTTCTCCCATAATGCCACTCTTTCACACTCTTAATGGCCTGTTTTGAAGCACAAAATTTCTTACCTTTGATGAAGTTCAATTACTCTATTTTTTTTATGTTGCTTGTACTTTCGTGTCATATCTAAGAAGCCATTGTTTCATCAAAGGTGTATTACATATTGCAGAGAATTAATCCCTTTTTATGATTATTACAGTATTTTTTTTCCCAAAGTAGCAATTCATGGGTAAGGTCAAGCACAGAAAAATTTGGCAACACGTGGTAGTTTGTCCTCAGACTTGAGGTCTCTCGCCATGCACCTTGCTCTTTGATTAGGATCTCTTAAAAATAATTGGTTGTAGCCTAACCTCTTGCTGTTTGTCTGGGCTAATTCCATTTGAATAGCCATCAGACATTAATCCAAAGGACACACCCCACAGAGTGGTGCCAGGTGTTGGCAATCTTGGAGGACATGCAGGGGAGGGGCTCTGATTCCCGGGAATCCTGAAACTATTGTCAGGGGTCAGGCAGGGGAGTGTTGGGACCCTATTGCCTCCAATCCTAGAGTCCTCTGGCAGAGAAGGAACAGGAAGAGGAACCAAGAGAGAGAGAATAGCGCCAGGCCAGACCCAGGTATGAGGTGGTAGGTTCTGGGCTGTTCCTGGCTGGGTCCTCTGGGAGAGGTCTGTACATGCTAGGTCTCAAAATCACAAATGCAGGGCTAAATGAGCCTCCACCCCACCCCTGGCTCATTTCTTTGGATCATCCTCCAACATACTAAGAAAATATCCATCTCTTTTTCTTTCTGTCTCTTTAATAATAATTATAATAACCAACTTTGTTCATTTGATGGACAATATGTGTTGGCTAAATCAGTAACCATATTAATAGTTGACATTTAAGGGCAAATACTAGATGCCAGGCACTGCATTGAACGCCTAACAACCCTAATCATTTGACGTTTAAAGCAACCGAAAGAGAGGTGCTATTGTCCCCATTTTAGCAATGGAAAAACTAAGAGTTGGGGAGATTACCTAAATAGCCCAAGATTACACAGAGCAAGGATTTGTGCCCAGACATTACCCTGGACCTTATATTAGTGGCCATTATGCAAACACAATTGCTTTCATCTGTGCCCAGCACCCGTTTCTCCCATGAACCATTCAACACAGAAGCAGTTCCGGCACTTAGGGTTTGTCAGCAAATGTGTGCTGAACTCACTGCCAAGCAGCGAATGGAGAGAATGTGTAGGTCTGGCTATCCTGCCACACTGTCGTGAAGCTTTTATTTTAGCCACCAGCTGTCACAATTTTTCTCCTGCTGAGATCACACTAAGAGCTGTGCTTTCCCATCACGTGCTATCAAGAGGAAGCATCTCTTCGCCTTTCTGCTGGGATGTTGAGCCTGTGAACTTATGTAATGTTGCACCTACACCGTCAACCCACACAAGGATTATGCAACTGGGTTTAGGATTCCTCGCAGTGTTTTCTGGAAATATGAGCCCTACAGAACTTGACTAGATAGGATTTTCTGACCTGGGCTGTTGTGTGTTCTGTCCTTATCAATGGACAACTGCCTTGGAGAACTTGCCTGGTTTGGGGGTCAGCTGAAGGTTCAGCACATAGGACTGTATCTTTCACGTTTGTTTGGTTTCATTCAATGCTACTGTTATCCCAAAAACCCAAACTGGAATCAGCAGCAATGCACATGACCTTCCGTACTGCCCTTTGTGCAAAAACTCTGTTCTCCAACATTTGAGAGTGGGGAGGAGATCCAGCCAGTGGAATATAATGACATTTCCAAATTTCTGATTTATAGTTTTGAGTATCGGTGGCTAGTTGTGCCAACCCATGGCCCCCCCTCCTGATACGATAGTCTCGCCTTTTTAGTGAGTTTATGGGCCATATTTCCCAAGGAGAAGAAAAAGGAAGGAATGGGTTCTGTGTTCCCAAACTTTTAATATTTAAGAGGGGAATCAGAGATACCTATTCTGTGTTTACCTTTGGCATCAGTCCAGTCCTGGCATGTGGGGTGGACCGAAGGGTAACCTGCCCGGGGTCTCATCTCAGGGGGAGCCGAGAAGCCTCCTAGAAGGAGCTCATCATAAATGTGGAGGACCGAGGGTTTTGTTGTCACCAGGGCTGGGGCTGCTGAGCTTCACGTAGTGTCCAGACTGTGACTGGGTCTACACCTCTGTGGACTCTTCTGGTTCTGGCAGGTCCAAGAGGCAGTAGCTCCTGGGCCACAGCACTTTGTGGACAGCAAAAGAAGGAACTAGCATCAGGGGGCAATTGATGGTAGATGAGAGAGTTAGAAGTTAGCTATGGTAACAGCAGTGATGGGGGCAGAGAGACACAAGAGGGGCTTGGGGGTGCCACTGGGTGTGTAGGAGCACTAATCCCTGCAGTCTAAGAACGCCCTGGGGAGAGTCCCAGAGCTCTCAACAGCCTGGAGTTTCTGAAGGGTAAAGGAATAGAGGCCAGAACAGTCCATTTGTTAGTGTCTTTGGGGCATTATTTATTTTGTTATTTTCCCCGCTTTACTGACGTAGGATTGACGAATAACATCATATGTTTAAGGCGCACAGCGTAATGACCCGGTCGGTATATGTTTACGCAGCGAAATGATCACCACAATGATGTTACTTAACACACCGGTCACCTCACGTAGTTAGAACTGTTTTGCTTTGTGCTAAGAGCTTTTGAGATCTACTCTCAGAGGTTTTTTTTACTTTTTGAGAGACAGAGAGAACGAGGGTTCAAGTTGGAGCGAGGAGGGGCAGAGGGAGAGAGGGAATCTCAAGCAGACTCCATGCCCAGTGTGGAGCCAGTGCTGGGTCTGGGTCTCAGGACTTTGGAGATCATGAGCTGAGCCCACATCAAGAGTCAGATGTTCAACCGACTGAGCCATCCAGGCACCCCGCAGGGATTTTCAAACATGCAAGCACCATGTTAACTACAGGCGCCACGTTGTGCAGGACATTCCCAGGACGCACTCATCTTACAGCTGGACGTTTGTACCCTTGTGACCACCTTTGCCCATTTTGCCCCCACCACTCCCCCCCCCGCCATGCCACCCAGCATCTGACAACCACAAGTCTACTCTGTGTATCTACGAGCTTGGTTATTTTTAGATCCCAGGTGTAATTGAGAGCACACACGCATTTACGTTCGTTGGACTTGTTTCACTCAGCGTAATGCCCTGCAGCTCCCTCCATCCTGTCACACATGGCAAGATTGCCTTCTTTTTTATGGCTGAATAATACTGCTTTGCAAACCTATATGTCTCTCTGTATATCATATTTCCTTTACCCATTCATCCATTAATTGACACTTAGGTGTTTCCACGTCTTGGCTCTTATAAATAATGCCGCAACGAACAGAGGGCAGTAGCCTTTCCAAGAGGCTAATTTAATTTCCTTTAGATATAATGCAGAAGTGGAATTGCTGGATTATATGGTGGTTCTATTTTTAACTTTTTGAGGACCCCTCCATACTGTTTTCCACAGTGGCTGCACCAGTCTGCCTTCCGTCCAGCAGTGCAGGAGGGTCCTTTTCCTTCACATTCTCACCAACACACTTTATCTCTTATCTCCTTGATACCACCCATTCTGACAGGTGTGGCCTCATATCTCATTGTGGTTTTGATTTGCATTGTCTGGATGATAAGTGATGCTGAGCAATATGTGTGTATGTTTTTTTTTTTTTTGGTACCTGTGGGCTTTTTAAATATAATCTTTGAAAACATGTAAAGTAAAAAATAAAAAAAAAGAAAACATGTAAAGATTCTTTATCCATTTATAAATTACATTATTTGTTTTTTTTTTTTTTAATGTGTTTGTTTGCAGTTGAGTTATATGAGTTTCTTATGTGTTTTGGGTATTAGCCCCTTATCAATCAGATATGTGGTTGGCAAATATCTCCTCCTGCTCTGCAGGCCACCTTTTCATTTTGTTGATGGTTTCTTTTGCTTTTCAGAAGCTTTTTCATTTGAAGTAGTCCCACTTTGTTTATTTTTGCTTTTGTTGCTGTGCTTTTGGTGTCATAGTCAAGCCCGATGTCAAGGAGCTTTTCCCCGTGTTTGATTCTAAGAGTGCTATGGTCCAGGTCTCACGTTCAAGTTTTTAATTCTTTTCAAGTTAGTTTTTGTGAATAGTGTAAGATAGTGGTCCAGTTTTGTTCTTTCATATGTAAATATCCAGTTTTCCCTTCCTAATTTTTTAAGGATTTTTCATTTATTTTTATTTATTCATGAGAGATACACAGAGAGAGGCAGAGACACAGGCAAAGGGAGAAGCAGGCTCCTCGCGGGGAGCCCAATGTGGGACTCCATCCCGGGACCCTGGGGTCACGACCTGAGCCAAAGGTAGACGCTCAATCGCTGAGCTACCCAGGTGCCCCTTCCCAGCACCATTTATTAGAGAAACTATCTTTTTTCCACTGGTCACTCTTGGCTCCCATGACAAAAATCAGTTCACTGTATATGCATGAGTTTACTTCTGAGCTCCTGATTCTGTTATGTTTCTGATATTGTATCAATACCATACTGTTTGGATTGCCATCACTTTGTGGTCTAGTTTGAAGTCAAGAAGCACGATACCTCCAGCTTTGTTCTTTCTCAAGCTGGCTTTGGCATCCAGGGGCTTTTGTGGTTTCACAAAAATTTTAGGATTTTGTTTTATTTCTGTAAAAAATGCTATTGGAATACTGATAAGTATCTGTAGATTACTTTGGGTAGTATAGACATTTTAATGACATTCCTTCTTCCATCCATGCACACAGGATATCTTTTTTTTTCTTTTTGTGGTTTCTTCAGTTTCTTGCATCAGTATCTTATAGCTTTTAGTATAGAGATCTTTCACCTCCTTCTTAAATTTATTCCTCAGTATTTTATTGTTTTTGATGCTATTATAAATGAGATTGTCTTCTTTGTTTCTTGTTAGGATGTTTTGTTGTTCATGTAATAGAAACACAACTTTTTTTGTAGATTGACTTTGTATCCTACCACCTTACTGAATTTGTTCATTAGTTCTAACAGTTTTATGGTGGAATCTTAAGAATTTTCTGTATGTAAGATCAAGCCACTGCAAACAAAGACAATTTTACTTTGTCCTTTCCAATTTGGATACCTTTTGTTTCTTTTTAAAATTTTTTAATTTAATTTTTATTTTTAAGTAATCTGTACACCCAAGATGGAGCTTGAACTCACAATCTCAGGATCAACATCTCACACTTTGCCAAGTTAGCCAGCTGGGTGCCCCATCGTGTTTTGTTTTTGGTTTTTGACTAATTTCTCTACCTAGAAATTCCAGTACTATGTTGAAAAGGAGTGGTGAGGGTGAGCACCCTTCTCTTGTTTCTGATCATAGAGGAAATGCTTTCATTTTTCACTATCGAGGGTGATAACTGCGGACTTGTCCTATACGGTCTTTATTACATTGTGGAATATTTTCTCTACTCACTTTGTTAAGAGTTTTTAATCAAGAACAGAAGTTGGATTTTGTCAAGTGTTTTTTCTGCACCTATTGAGAAGGTCATTGATTTTTGTCCTCCATTCTTTCACGTGAGGTATCACACTTACTGTTTTGCCGATGGTGAACTATCTTGCATCCCAGAAGTAAATCCCCACCTGATCATGGTGTGTGATCCTTTTAATGTGCTATTGAATTTAGTTTGCTAGTATTCAGTTGAGAATTTTTGCATGTATATTCATCAGGGATATGGGCCTGCAGTTTTCTTCTCCTGTGGTAACCTTACCTGGCTTTGGTATCAAGGTAGTGTTGGCTTCATGACCCTGGGCTGAAGGCAGGCGCTAAACCACTGACCCACCCAGGGATCCCCCATACATATTTTTTTTTATTGGAATTCTATTTGCCAACATATAGTATAACACCCAGTGCGCATCCCGTCAAGTGCCCCCTTTGTAACTTTACTTAAGTCCTCTTTCTTTTTTTGGTGAGTCTAGCTAAAGTTTTATCAGTTTTGTTTGTTGTTACAAAAGACCAATTCTTGGTTTTATTGATCTTTTCTATTGTTTTCCTTTTTTTTTTTTGTTACTTTTACTCTAATCTGTATTATTTCCCTTTCTTCCACTAACTTTGGCTTAGTTTGCTCTTTTTTTTTTTTTTTCTTCTTCTAGTTCCTTGTGGTATAAAGTCAATTTGTCTGGAATCTCTCATTTTTCTCAATGTGTGTGTTTATCACAATTAGCTGCATTTTAGCAATTCTTTTGCTTCGTACTATAAGTTTTGATATTTTTCTCAAGATCCTTTTTGTATTTTCACTTTTGCTTTAGTCTTTGCCCCATTCGTGCTCCAGGAGTGTGCTGTTTAATTTCCATGTATTTGTGAATTTTCTAGCTTTCTTCCTGTTATAGATTTATACTTCCATTCCATCGGGATTGGAGAAGATATTTGATATAAATTCTATCTCCTTGAATTTGTTGAGACTTGTTTTGTGCCTAATGTATGGGTCTGTTTTGGAGAATGCTGCATGTGTACTTGAGAAGAATGTGTGTTCTGATGCCTTTGCACAGTACGTTTTGTGTATGCCTCTTCTGTCCATTTGTTTATTTCTTTATTGACTCTTTCTGGATGAGCTATATCCATTGCTGAGAGTGGGGTGTTAGAGTTCCCAAATGTATTGTATCACTGTTTATTTCTCTTTTTAGTTTTGTCACTATTTGCTCTAAATGTTTAGGGGCTCTGATGTTGGGTGTCAGTTGAGCATTGCTTTTTTTTTTTTAATTGGACTATGGTAGACACACAATGTTACACTAGTTTCAGGTGTAGGACATAGTGATTCAACAAGTTTTTACATGAGGCTATGTTTACCACAAGTGTAGCTACCATCCATCACCATATATCGCTGTGATAATATCATCGACTATACATTCCTTATGCTGTGCCTTTTATTCCTGTGGCTTATTCATGACATACCTGGAAGCCTGCATCTCCCACTCCCCTTCACCCATTTTGCCCATCTCCTATCTTCCTCCTCCAGCAGTAATCAGTTTGCTCTGTGTATTTACAGCTCTGATTCTGCTGTGTTTTTTTTTTAGATTCCATATATGAGTGAAATCATATTGTATTTCTCTTCCTCAGTCTGATTTATTTCACTTAGCATAATAACCATAGGTCCACCCATGTTGTTGCAAATGGCAAGATCTTGTCCTTTTTATAGCTGTGTAATATTTCATTATATGTTTATGTATGTATACAGATAATTTGTGCACATATATATATATATCTCACATGTGCCTAGTTGTGCATTATTTTTGTTTTCAGGCTCTTGCAGCCTAGGAAACCTCAAGTATATAACAAATATATTCTTTAGGAGTGTTTTCTGAGAAAAGAGTCATAATGACAGACATGTTGGTGTAGGCTTCTGGCTTTCTCTAGAATGATATTTCAGAAGGGAAGCTTCTGCTTCCATGCATGTCTTTATGATAGGGATTCACTACTTAACTGACAACTTTTCACACTCAAACAACAGAAATGCATGCAACTTTCCTCACCCCGAGAGCTGCTGCATATTGCCTGCTGAGTCAGAAAGGCCATGCTGAATTGAGATGCCACTGCCCAGAGGAACAGGGCATCCTCACCAGCCAAGAATTGGTGCACCTCTCTCCCATGTGCAGCGTAGTATCACTTTCTCCCTCGCCACAAACTCATGCAGTTTTTTTAAAATGAAAAAGTGGAATGGAATATCAGAGCCTTGAATGCTACAGGACTATTATGTTCCATTTTGCAATCGCATTTTTTTTCTTTCCTTTCACTGACTGAATGAAAAACCAGGCAAGGGGATAATACTCAGGCACAACAGGTGTCAACACAGACAGGCAGGCCAGAGTTGTGCAGAATTATCTCCTTCCCACACTCCCAGGTTAAAAATTTGCCTGTGTTAACAAATGTCTCAAATGCAGGTAATCTCTGGGATGTTTACTCCTCTGTACATATCACTTTTGTTTTTCCACTTAATCACCTGATTATCACATGCAACCTTGGCAGTAAGTCAACTGTCTCCATCTTCAGGCTCCCATTCCTGGTGGCTTATCCAAGAATCCCATGGAGTGAATGGGGTAAACAGGTCAGGTCTCCCTCCGTGGAGCTAGAGCCCATCCATCAATGGCATGACAGTCTGCTGCCAACTTGTGTAGAAGTGGGAGTGCTCCAGGGCCCATGGGCACCAGGCCCTCTGAGCCAGGATGATTCCAGCTGGGCTGCAAGTTTTCCCTGAAGGACCTCTCCAGGTGTTTGCACTTTCTAGTAACCTTCCGGGCATCTGCCCAGGACACACCAGACCCTGGAGCCCTGAGGGACAGGATGGATTCCTGGAGTCTAGAGCAGAAGGGTCCCATCTCTAGCTCTGCTCCATCCAGGGCAAGGCAATGGATTGAAGTCACACAAAGAACAGCCATTTTCACAAGGCCATCCCACTGGGGCCAAAGGGACCTGGCTTGTCCTGCATTTTCACAACTAGTGAAAGAACCAAGTGATTCTGGGAAAAATGAGGAGGATGTGATTCTGGGTGGCGTGGCCTCTGCCTGGCCTTGTTGTGGCCACCTCCTCTCTGAAGAGGAAGAAACAGCAAACCTGCTCACAGTAGGCCGCAGAGTGGAGCAGCATGAGCTACCGCCCTAACCCTAGTACGAGGTGGATGCAAACCTCAGCCATTGTCATCTAGTGATGGAGCTGGGCAGGCTGGGGGACTTCCAGCTGAAGAGCCGCCTGGAAGTGCTGATGAGACCCCAGAGACTGTAAATCAGCAGATGCTTGAAAAGAAGAAGAAATCATGGCTTCTCTTCTTGTCAATGGAGTGTTGAGTCTTGAGGGTTACTTGGGTTACTTGCAGGGAATTTGTGTGTGTGTGTGTGTGTGTGTGTACATGATATGTGTGTGCATTTGTGCATACGTGTATACATGTGTCTGTGGATATGTATTTGTGTGCATGTACAGATGTGTGTGTGCATGTGTGTGGATGCATTTGTATGTGTGTGCATGTACACATGTGTGCCTGTGTGTATGTGTGTGTGAGTGTGGGTATTGCACAAGAGGGTATGCAGCTGAGCTGAGAAAACAGTGAGGCATGATTCCCCCTTTCCAAAATATAACCTCCCTAGAAGTTTTTAAATGAATGAAGGAAAAGCCCCCAGGCAATATCCTGAGCTCTAGAACTGGGAGGAATGAAGGTACATTTCCCAGGTAGAGGGATGGGCTCTCTGTGTCGGGTGGCAAGGGGCTACAGACAACGCAGAGTGTCCGTGGGGCCCTGGCTACGGCGACCGTAAGATTGCTGGTCTCAGAACCACTAGCACAGCACGCACATAAAACTGGCATGAGCAAATGTTTGTTGTCTCAGACGACGTGGTGGGGAGCACTGGCATACTTGGTTGTGGTCATTCCATGTGGAAAAGAGATCAGATAAATGGAAAAAGCCTAAACTCCCAAGTGATGAGGGGTGGATTCCAGACACTTCAGGAGGTGACCTCAGATTGTTTCTTGATCCTGTGAGTTGCAAGCGTAGAGTAGTCAGCCCTCGATTTTGGACTTCAATCTTTATTCCCTCTTCATTGTTTTGGTCACTTGGCAGCTCTCGCTGATGACAATAAACTGAGGAATGATGTTTTTAGGGCCAAGGAAAACTGCCACGGGCCATCTGAGCCTCCTAGTTTAGCCTGACAGACGTGCCTGATGCCTGCGAGGACGTCAGTACAATGCGCCTTCCTCTTCCTTCAGTGCAGCCAGAAACTGAGCCACCAGTTTAGTGACGCCCCAGCCGATGCTTCAAAGACTCATAATTTCTCACCTGGACCACAGTGCCAGCCTCTGATGGCTTCATCTAGCTCCTGTAAGGCTCACACTGCCTTAGAACCATCTGACTGGACAGGAGTCCCACCCCAAGCTACCAATCGACATCACTGTCCTGGATGATTCTTCACTGGCTCCCATTGCCTGAAAAAAGTCAAATCTAAGCACTGTTCATAATACTCAAGGCCCTTCATAAATCTGGCCTCTACTTTACCCTCAGGATTTTCAGCAGGATTGGATATGCCTAGGCCAGTCACTTGGAGTTGGGAGTATTTAGATCCACTAGAAACCTGGCAGGAAATCCAATCCAATCCAATCCAATATTGATTGATTGATTGAGATTGATTGATTGATTTAAGAGATTGAGAGAGAAAAAAAAAGAGAAAAAAAAATAAGAGATTGAGAGAGACAGAGAAAAAGACAATATGCACATGCAATCGGGGGAGGGGCAGAGGGGGAGGGAGACTCTCATGCAGACTGTGTGCTGAGTGCAGAGCCCTACACAGGACTGGATCTCACAACCCTGAGGTCACAATCACGATCCAAGTGGAAACCAAAAGTTGGGTGCTCAACCAACTGAGCCATCCAGGCACCCCTCCTACCCAATGTTTAGACGTTGAAATTATTTAGACAATTGAAAACACTGTGCAAACTGTGCCAAACAGATCTACAGGGCAAATACTGCATAGACGGACTGGCAGTTTTGAACTCAGGAGAGGAGTGTGCTAAAGTTGAGAACTTCCTCATTGCCTTTCCTCCACTTACCTTGGAGTTTATGATCTTTTTTTTTTTTTTTTTAAGATTTTATTTATTTATTCATGAGAAACAGAGAGAGAGGCAGAGACACAGGCAGGGGAGAAGCAGGCTCCCTGCAGGGAGCCCGAAGCAGGACTCGATCCCGGGACTCCAGGATCACGCCCTGGGCCAAAGGCAGGTGCTAAACTGCTGAGCCCCCCAGGTGTCCCGAGTTTATGTTCTTCTAACCGCAGATCAGGAGAGCTCACCACCCCAACAACAGCGGGATGTATGTTCTTTCCAAGAGGACAGGAGACAGTCCTCAAGGCAAAAAAACAAAACCCAAAACAAAACAAAACAAAATCTGAGCCATAAGAGAAGTCTCGAAAAACATAAAAGGATTCAAATCATGCAAAGTGTGTTCTGTGACCGCAACAGGAGTAAATCAGAAACCAGTGACAAAGTCAGGATCTGGAAAACCCCACATATTTGGGAAACACATGCCACACGTCTAAACAGGCCAGGAGTAAAATAAGAAGTCAAAACGGAAATTAGAAAATGTTTTGAATTGAATAAAAATGAAAACACACGGTACCAATTGTATGGGAAGCTAGTAGGTCAGCCTGAGGACAGAAAGCCCTAAAGAGCCGTCCCCGGCAGGAGAGAAGCAAGGTCTCCACGTGGTCGCTTGTTTCCAGTTTAAGAAACTCGCGCAAGGAATGCAAAGTAAACCCAAAGTAAGCAGATGAAATAATAAAAAGCAGAGCAGTGACGGGTCCAGGCTTCCCTCCTCGCCTCCAAGTCTGGCTGGGGTGGCTCTGCGAGCACAGGGCCTGGAGAGAGGGGAGGCCTCTGCGTCCCAGGGCTCTGGACCCCCTGGCCTAGAAGCATGAGGGGCCCGCAGACACCCCAGGAGCTGGGCACTGTTGGACGCAGTCAGGCCTGGAGAGGGCGACGTTAAAGTTCTGAATGAGAACAAGGACACAGTGATCCCCAGTGACACCTCCGGGGTACTCGTGGGGACCCGGGGAAGGTATTTTATGGGGGAGAGACACCAAACGCTTCAGCCACAGGGTGAAGGGCCGCCCGCCTCTCCGCAGGATGCCCGCTGTTGCCTCTGGGGCCTCTGGCTCTGTCCTGAGGAGGGTCCGACCCGACCCGTGTGGCTCCCGAGAGTGGGAGCTAAGGCACTGGGGTCGGGGAGGGAGCCAGCTTTGCGGAGCAGCAGGCCGACAGCTGCTGCAGATCCAAGTTCAACCGAGTAAGTTTGAAGATCTAATTGGCTTTATTAAATGATTCGTGAATCAGGGAGCAAGGAGGGGAGAACTCTGATGAGCTCAATGAAAGAAAGGTGGTTACAGGCAGCAAGTGGGCATCCCACAGATGCCTCTTTTTTTTTTTTTTTTTTTTTTTACAAAATAAAACAAAACAACCCTATTTATTTATTTAGCAAAGAATGCACCGTTTAGGCAAGGTTGCCTTGCAAAGAGGAGCAGAACGGGTGTCTGGGTACACTTCCCACTATTGACCTGGAAACTCCATGGGGCTGGTTAATCGTTGCCTTCCTGGGGCTTGAAACTGTGGCTCGGTTAGGTATTAACTATTGCTTTCCTGACTTGGGGCCTTGACCTAAGGGACACAATCTGGGACCTGGGGTTTGCTTTTTCACACAGTGTAGTCGTCCTCGGCCACTGGGAGTGGGCCCTGATGGCATCACAGGTGCCCGGGGACCCGGAAGCTTGTTCTCTCCGGAAACCAGTTTCCAGAACCTGCTCTTGGCTCTGCTAAGAGCAAAGGAGAAGCCCCCAGCGACAGCAGGCCATCTCCTCTGTCCTGCGACTGTCCTACCTGGGACTGTGGGACCCAGTAAGGCTAGAGCACACTTGGGAGAAAATATTTCGACTCTAACTCATGGGACTCGATTGGTCATGCCGGCTGCCTCTTCTGGAACTCCTCACATCCCGGTGCCTGCTCTGGGACTCCTTCATGTTTTCCTTTCTTTCTTTTAAAAATTATTTTATTTATTGGGATCCCTGGGTGGCGCAGCGGTTTGGCGCCTGCCTTTGGCCCAGGGCGCGATCCTGGAGACCCGGGATCGAATCCCACGTCGGGCTCCCGGTGCATGGAGCCTGCTTCTCCCTCTGCCTGTGTCTCTGCCTCTCTCTCTCTCTCTCTCTCTCTCTGTGACTATCATAAATAAATAAAAATTAAAAAAAAAATAAAATAAAATCTTAAAAAAAAATTATTTTATTTATTGACTCATGAGACAGACACACAGAGAGAGGCAGAGACATGGGTAGAGGGAGACGCAGGCTCTGTGCAGGGAGCCCGACGCGGGACTCGATCCCAGGACCTGAGGTCACGACCTGAGCCGAAGGCAGATGCCCAACCGCTGAGCCCCCCGGGGGCCCTCTTCACATTTTCTCTCCAGCTTTTCCTCCTGGATAGAGGTGCCCCGGGTTCACGGCTTTGTCGGAGCGGCTACACCTCCGTAGCCTGGCCACACACTCAGGTGCTACCTGGATGGACTCTTCCGGCATCTTCTCTCTTGATCCAACAGAAACGTGCCACGGTTGCCTACCACGTGCAGGGCTTGCGGTAGGAGGGGGAGACAGAGGGGAACGGGGAGCCTCCGCCCCTGCCGCCGAGAAGCGGGAAGGGGGTCTTCGGGAGGCCTCCCGGCGGCTCGGGGTTAGAGACCCACAGAGAGCCCGCGTGTTGGCCGAGCCGAGGCCCGGACCTTCCCATGTGGCTTTGGCGCGGAGCTGGATGTCGCCTTGCCCATACACACGGCCCTGCAGGATGAATCTGAAAGTCCCTTTTTAAATTGTCCCAGCGTGAAGGGAGCCGAGATGGGGGCCGTCCTGGGGGTGGGAGGTGCCGGGGCGAGGAGGGCCTGGCGCTGCGCGGGAGGCACAGGCCCCGGTGCCAGTGTCCCTCCCGCCCCCCCCCTCCCCCCCCCAGCCGCCTGCCGCGCCCGGAGTAGCTTCTGGAAGCTGGTTTCTGGAGACAGCAGGCCTCATGGTGTGCTAACCTTCTGAAAATGGAGTTTAGAAGCCAGGGGCTTAGCCGAGGGGCCGAGTCAGAGCGCAGGAGCTGAGGCCGCTAGAAACCCAGGTCCACAGTCAGGGGGCAGGGGCAGGCCTCCAGGTGAAGGCCTGGGGGCGGGGGGGTGGGGGGAGCCCGCACCCCACAGTGGCCCGCCGTGCCCTGGTCTGTGCCCGGATTCTGCTGTGACCACAAGCCCGTGCGCCCTGCCACCTGCCTGGGCTGCCCTCCCCCCCATCCGGGACCGGTGTGGGGTTGCGCCCCTCGCTTAGGTTCCCACTCCGGGGTGGGGTGGGGGGTGTGGGAATCAGCAGTTGCCTACTGGTAAAACCCAAACAAAACCGAGTCTGCGAGTGGCGTCCTCTGACCCATGGTCACTGCAGCCAGCCCCCCACCCCGGGGTCCTGGAGGCACTCCCGCCCCCCGCCCAGTCACTGGGGCTCCCACCCGCCCCCCCGGGGCTCCCTGGCAGGTGCAGCCCACACCTGCTGGAGGAGTGTGCAGGGACCGCAGAGGAGCAACCTCGGGGGGGAGGGGCGCGTGAGCGTGGAGGTGGGCATCGCGCCTCCCGGGAGCCCTGGGCCCTGTTTTCCTGGAGGATTCGCAGGCCGCCTCCACGGGATCATGTCATACCCCTTGGCATCTCCCGGGACCTCCACTTCCTTCCCACCACGCTCTCTTCCCTTAAGACCTTGCTCATCCCTGTGCTCCAGCCTCTCCATTAGCCTGTCTGGGTCCCTGGGGAGCACCCCTTCATGTTGAGGAGGGGAGGGGCTGCTCCTGAGGCCCCCGCTGGCCACCCAGGGTCACCCAGGGCCACCCAGGGCCCTGTTGCAGCCACCCTGCGCTCCTGTCCCCATCACCGATTTCTCTCTGTGCCTGATGGCTCCCAGCTCCAAGCCAACGTACGGAATGTGGTCCATTTAAGGGCCGTCTTGGGGCCCCTTACCCCCTGGGCTTCACCCCTTGTTTCCTGGCCTCCCTCACAGCTAACCTGCTTGGGAGAGCGCCCGTTCTGCAGACCCAGCCCCGCCTCCCCTCCCTGGGCAGCTCTGGAGCCCACCGCACCCACTCCTTCCCCGACCGACCGCAGCCACCTGCCCACCAGCAAAGCCAGGTCAGCCCAGGCCTCCACCTCCCATGCAGCCCTCCCTAAAATGTGCACATTTAAAATGCCAAAAATGTAAAGAAGGCATCACGAACAGCAAGGAGGAGTAAGTCACGGCAACCACGCCCCCCAAGCAGTTTGAAAACACTGAGTAGAACTTTAATAGGTTTTATATCTAAACAATACCTTGAAATGTTTCAAATTATTATGATTATTTTTAGATTTTATTTATTGTTAGAGAGAGAGAGAGAGCACACGAGCAGGGGAGGGATGGAAGGAAATCTGACCCCACGCTGAGCGTGGAGCCCGACTTGGAGACTGGATCCCATGGTCCCGAGATCACGGCCGGAGCCACGACCAATAGCTGGACTTAACCGACTGAACCACCCAGGCCAGAGCCTGAAATGTCTCCAAATTATTTTAGACCAGCAGCTAAGTTGCACGTACAGCCCGGAGGGTCCTTGTGCAGTTTAGCTTGTTGCCTAAGAGTAGCACCGGTACCCAAACCTGAGCCCGGGCTGCGCCACGCAGCAACTGAACCCCGGACTTGAGCTGAGGTCCATCAGGTCTTCCCTGCAGTCCCTTCTCCGCCCCAGGACCCAGTCTAGACCCCCTCCCTGAGTAGCCTCCTCCATAGCCTCCTCCAATTCGCGAGGGCGTTCCCCAGTATTAGTTACTTAATTAGTTGTATTCATATTAATGATTATTATTTTGTGGTTGCACGTCCCTCCATTCAGGCTTGTCTGATGTTCTCTCATAATGAGATGAAGCCATTTGGGGCAAGAGTACCACGGGCTTCTAGAATTTTTAAGCTGCCCAGTTACCGTGTGACAGACAATATGTACCGAGTTTTATGTTTTAAACATATTAACTTACTTAAAATCCACAAAATCCCTCCTGAAGCAATGATTAACCCCCACCCCCCTGCCCTTCACAGATGAGGAAACAGGACATTAAATCACTAGTGGGGACAGAGCTGGGCCTCGAGCATCGCTCTGGGACTCCAGCTGACACCCAGCCCCGCACAGTGGCTCCCCCAGGACAGATTTGGGGCGTCCGCCACCCCGGGGGCTCCTCCCAGATGCCACTAGGGGTACAGAAGGCACCTGCTGGGGCTCTTCTGCCCGGGGGGCCGCGGCGCCTTTGGGGCACAGGTCTTTGGGAAAAGACAAAATGCTCACTTGACAGACTCATAGGGTCCATCAGAAGTAAACATAAAATTCTGGATGGTGCTGTTAGGATGCAATGCTCACTCTTGGCACCTAACTCTCCTCAACTTGGCCCCCTGTTCTGCTTGTGTCTGGATTTATTTTAAGGTAGAAACTATAAACTAGTAAGTTGACAGTGAGTCCGAAATTTTTATTTTTATTTTTATTTTTATTTATTTATTTTTTTTGAGTCAAATTTTTGAATTATGAGCAGCTAGATGGAGAACAGTAACAAATAGGACACAATGGCCTAGAGAAAAACAGAGTCTGTTGTCAAAGCTCTCGGTTCTGTACTGTCCTCGAGAGTTAATCATGGTGTGCATGTTACACACAACTTGTTAATAAGGGTTGGGACTTGTTAATAAGTGGAGTGTAGACACTGGGCTGTTCAACCCAACTCCCTTACATCATCATTAATTGCTGTATTTTCTCTTACACACAAGACGCGTTAATGAAGCTTCGCTGTTCTTTTTCTTATATAGAAAACGACTTCACATTCCATTAAATAGTGACCCATGTCAACACTTGGGCTTGTTTCTCACTTTTGAAACATCTTGAACGAGCAACAGTTTCCAGAGAGATATAAGAGGCTGCTGGGGGGCGGGAAGGGGGAGGCTCAGCGAACATTACGGTGCACCTGACGGGGGTGGTGATAGCCAGAGAGTGGCTATCAATGGATCAGTGATACGTGGAGTAACAGAACAGGTGTTCTTCAGTGGTTGGGCCTGGGCCCAGGATTGTTTAACATCTTTATCAATGACCTACCTTGGTGAGACGGAATGGAAAGTATGCTTTGTACACGTGCAGCTGATACAGAGCTTGAGCTAGATGGGAACAAATCGGGCCCCAGAATAGAGGGTTATAATTCAAGTTGACCTCGGCCAATTGTCACTTCCACAATTCAGCAACGTGCATGGATGAAATTCATGAGTTGAGAGAGAGAGCTCTAAGGAGAGTAGAGAGTGTCTTTTTATTCTTCAGTGGTTTGCCAGCTGCTGGGGGATCAGGGGCAGGAACACAGCAGAGCTGGTCACCCGGGAGAGCAGGGGACGTCTTCCGTGTGCAGCCGACGTGGTGATTTCTTAGAAAAAGGAAGAGAGCATTAGTCAAAGGTAATTTCTTAGCTGAACCAGGCTCAGAGACTGGGAAAGGGTTGGAGAGGGAGAGGTGGGTCAAGGCATGGATGACTTGACCCAACAAAGGATACATCTTGAGGTTAGATTGGGAGGCGGGCGGTCCCTCTTGAGAACGATTATACAACAGAGCAATGCTGGGCAAGAAGGCATGACCTTGCAATCCCACATAAAACAAACAACAAAAGCAAGCATAAATCCATAAATGAACTCTTTAAGGTCGTGTAAAGTAAATGCCAGTAGAGATACGAAATTAATTATAAATACTGAATATGCGGAACCAAGTGCAGGTAAAGTAGAAAAAGCTATAGAGTTATGACTTGTAAGAGAACCCAGGGTCTTGCGTTTGGAGACGGAAGAAAGCCAAAAGTCCTACTACGCTCATCACACTTCCTTTGCAAGCTAAACACAGGGGAAACAAAGAGGTAAGTAAATACAGATGTGTTTGCATAAATAAGGTGTGGGTAGAAGGTGGGATCTCCTGTGCTCTACTGAGCTACCATTCAGGGTTTCATAAACTTCACCTTTTTTTTTTAAGATTTTTTAATTTTTATTTTTCATGAGACACACACAGAGAGAGAGAGAGAGAGAGAGAGAGGCAGAGACACAGGCAGAGGGAGAAGCTGGCTCCATGCAGGGAGCCTGACGTGGGACTTGATCCCGGGACTCCAGGATCACGCCCTGGGCTGAAGGCAGGCGCTAAACCGCTGAGCCACCCAGGGATCCCCCTAAACCTCACCTTTTTAAAGTCCTCCTGAGCCTGAAGTTAAGAACATAGCCCTTGTTGGCCTATGAGTGAGGGAGCAGGAAACCATCAAAAACAATGAACAGAAAATTGGGTTAGCGTGGCGAGCAGAAAAGCTTGGAGTCAGAATTTCCAGAGGCAAGCAACTGGTTTCCCAACCATAAAAGTTGCTAAAGGAGGACAGGGAGTTACTCCCGTAAAGACTTTCTGAAATTCAGGTAAGTTCTGATTTTTATGGCAAGACGCAAACGTGTGCCTACATGACTGTAAAATTAGGCCCTAAGGTTTCAGACCTTTGTGTACGTGTGTTACTGGGTTCTGCCCCCTTGTGTGCCAGTTCTCTGACCACGGTATGCTGCGAAGCGTACACAAGCAGAACCATCCAGAAGGAGGCAAACAGTTATTAGCCATTTGGGCCAGGGTAAAATGTAAATATTTTCTCAGACTCTGACAAAATAGTCATATGAGCAGCTGAGTGTTTCTTCTGCCCCTCGCCCAACAGCAGTGCTCAGTGTGGGAGTTCCTAATTGTCATCATGAAACCAGATGGCAGAAAAGGATGCAACGTGAGACATCGGTTCTCCCGCCAACAGGGTGGGAAGTGGGCTGTGGTCGAGCTCAAGCAGACCTGGATGGATAGAACCATCCCGACGGCCGCCCCGGGCACTGTGACGGGCTTGTCCTGCTGTTGCTGAGTGTGGGGACCTGCCTTCCCGCCCTGAAAATAAAGAGCCTTGCCTTGGTTGTATGATAACATCTGAGTGTCCCCTTTTCTCCCGCTTTCTATGAAGCGGGAAACAAATAGGATGTGGACAGCAGCTGTGGGGGTATTTCCCAGATGGTGCCAACTGATCTACAAAAGCCTTTTGTTTTCAGGTACCCCGCCATCTGACAGGTGTGGATGGCCCAGTGGACTCAACAGTCTGCAAGCTGGTTACCGTCCCCGGTGAAGTTCGTGGCTGGGATCCGTACTGTCTCAAGGGAGAAGGGCGCTCAGTGGAGGGGGTGGGGGGCCACCAGGGGTCGGACAGCTCGGCGTGGGCAGCTGTCCACTTCCCAGGGTCGGAACCCAGAGTTCCCTTTGGTCTGTTTCACAGTGTAAAGGCGATTCCCAAAGTTTCTATCAACTCAGGTGAAAATGCAAAAAGGTATCAGCTCTCAATAGGCTGACAGATGAGCCTTCCATAATTCCCACTCCCCCCTGCATTTGCAACCCCCCTGGGCCTTATTGCCTCCTTCATCACCACCCCCCCTCCCCAAGTTGAAAGGGAGAGAGCATCCACCCAGTAAAAACGTGCCAAATTCCCTCTCCAGTACAGAGGCCACTGAAAGCAGCAGAAAATAATAAAAATAAAACCGAAAAAAAAAAAAAAAAAAAAAAAAAAAACGGTGTTCTCCTAATCCCCAAATCCCAATGAAAGGAACGAAAAATTGAAAAAGGAAGTTAGGAAGCATTGCTTCCATTTGGAAATTTCTAAAGAATATTAGATTATGGGGGCTCAGTCTGTGAGGTGTCTGACTCTTGATTTCACCTCAGGCGGTGGTCTCAGGGTCACCAGGTGGAGCCCTGTGTGGGACTCTGCACTCAGTGGGTCGTCAGCTTGGGGTGCTCCCTCTCCCTCTGTTCCCCCCCGCTCCCATTTTATTTTAAATAAAATCTTTTAAAAAAGAATATCAGGTGTGTCTTCTTAGTGTAATTTCTGTACTTGGATACATCTGATATATTCTAGCCAACTTTAACAAGCAGCTACGGGTTGGAATGGTTGTATTACATTATTTTGACCTTAGCAAAAAAATTTCCATTAGAGAATTTGTGCATGCCATTAGAATCCAAGCTGAAAAAAAAAGAATCCAAGCTGAAATAATATGTTAACATAGACATATGATCACTGCCCAGGTGTCTTGGACATTTAACAAAGTTTTTTACATACAGATTTCTTGCATTGAATTATTTCAGATATATCCATTATGCCTTTTTAATAACTTGGAAGGGCATGGACTATTTGTGTGTATGTACACACACACACACACATAGATATTAAAACAATGCAAAAAAATAAAACAATGCAGCAAAATGTGGTGAGTACTTCTGACGATGGGATTTATGGTGATTTTAAACTTTAAAAAGTTATCATATTGTTTGATATGCACATCATGCATTTGTATCATTTTTTACAAAAATTAAACAGTTGCTTAAAAATTACTTGAAAATATCAACAGCGATTCCGCCTTCTTTGCTTCTTAGTGATGAAACTAAGGGCGTGAGCATATGAAAGAGACATTTTCAAATGATCAGATTGAGGAAACAAGTACGATTCATTCACTCATCCAATCTTCCATTATTTGAAAGTTCATTCATGTGTGGGCGCCCGGGTGGCTCAGTTGATTAAGTGTCCGACTCTTGATTTCAGCTCAGGTCACCATCTCAGGGTTGTGAGATGGAGCCTGGGGTCAGGCCCCACGCTGGGCAGGAAGTCTGCTTGAGATTCTCTGTCTCTTCTTCTGCCCCTCCCTCCATTCTCTCTCCTTCTCTCTCTCAAATAAGTCAATAAATCTTGAAAAATAACAAAAGTTCATTCATGTGTCACATAGTGTGTCCCTTAGATGTCAGAAAATGGGATTGTAGTTGGGGACACCCAGTCAATAATACAGATGGCCCGAATGAATAATGTTCTTCTACAATGTTAATCTTACAAGATCACACAATTGAGTATGACTTCCCGGGTGAGGCTGTACTCTGGGCAAGCACCTCGGTGGAGGTGGTGGGCGTGGGTCAAAGTTTCCATCAGTTGGATACCTTGGGTGAGGCACTTATGTAGCTGCAGGTCCCATCTACAAAATAAGCTAATAAAAATGTCAGTCATGAATCCACTTTAGGAATTACAAGAATTGTTTATATGGATGATTATGTTGTTGAATGAAGAAATCAACAATAAAAATAAACCAAAAAGAAAACCTTGTTTTATGTGAAAGCATATCAGAGAGAGACACTTTGGCTTATGTTATGTGTCCGTCCGATGCAAAGACTGGCAGGCCAGTGTAGTCCAAAAAAAAATAAAGTTATAATGAAGACATGGTTAGAACATATTTATTCTTCTCCTTTACATAAATTTCTATGTGAAGAAGATATTTTCCTGTGAATATCAATCCCTGGAAAAATAGGCAATATTTTATTTTGAAAGTAAAGGGTAAAAAGTCACGCAGATGACTGGTGCCCACCTTCACCTGGTTTCCCCAGCTCCCATCCTCGGGTCCTTACAAATTGGTGGGAACATTTTCCCATGACAGACCTCACTAATTCCCGATTTGGGCGATTGCTTCTCGTTACATAGTAAGGAATTATACATGAGGACTGTTGCCAGTGAGATATCATGATTACATGTTCTCTTCAAATACAAGATGTTAAGGAAATGTGTTTCTGGTGGTTATACGACTGTAAAAGGGTGTTGCTCATTGTAAATTTTTATGACTTTTTAAAACGTAAGCTCTAGGCCACCATGGGGCTCGATCTCATGACCCTGAGATCAAGAGTCACATGCTCTACCCACTAAGCAGGCCAGGCGGCTCCTTTGTGAATTTTTAAGACCAGTTTTTATTGTAGACGTACACTGGTGGGTGACACATATTAAAACTTCGCTCCCTCTCCTTTTTGCTGGAAAGGAATCGGAGAAGATAACAGGACAGAGGATCTCTGGCTTCCCTGCTCCAAGATGTAGTGATTAAACTCCATTCCTCTGGCTCATGTGCAATTTCGGCACATTTCCAAAGAAAAGAGGAATGGATGTGGTTGGATGGACGGGGTTACTCATTAACCACTGGGCTTATACTGCTGTGAAGGGGGAAAAGAGAGAAACATCCCCTGTCGTGCCTCTTGGTTTAGCGGTAGCCGCCGGGCAACGCTTCCTCTCCGGTGCACCCACGGTCACAGGTGTGGCCACCGACACCGTCAGGCCAGCGCCTGCACGTCAGAGATTCGTGCGAGCCGCGCACAACAGCAAGCGCATATGCACTGCCAGTGTCCCTTTCTGGATCTGGTGTTCCCGTGACACGCGATACGGGCTGTCCAGTGGCAGGGCTGTTCACGTTTCAGGTCTGAGCTCCGATAGCACCTTCCAAATAAGGAAGACGATACAGGGTGCGCGTTGTGAAGGCAGGCGTTGAGTTTCAATCCACGAGGAAGAACGTATGGGATCTCTGGTGTCACGTTTGCCTTGGCATCCCTTCCCTTCCGGAAACTTCAGACACTCAGGGACCTGTGCGGTAATTCCTTGTTCAGTGAGCAAATCTTTCTCTGGGGTGGGGTGGCCTCGCGTCGACTTACACGTGCAGGAATGTACGCTAAGTTGTATTTTGTATTTTCTTGGGTTTAAATCTGCTTGCTGTGCATACCGGTGGCAGCAATTTAAGGCAGATAGTGACATGAGTGCATGGCTCTGCAATCCCCTGTCAACTGTAAGAATGAGAACAGAACCGGAAGGCAGACACTGTTTACTGGCAACAGCACAGCATTTGGAGTTAGACACGCAGCTCGTAATTATCAGGGATAGAAACTAGGGCACATCACTGAGGGCTTCTGAGGCTCCTTTTTCCCCGTCTATAAGATGGGACAAAGAATAATGAATGTTGTATAATTATTGCAAAGCAGCAAAATTTGGTAGAATGTAGATCGCCGAACTTATCTAAGCAGCAACTATGTGGCAAGGGGGTGTATACCCTCAGGTACCGCTTAACTGACTGTGGAGGGAAGTCTGAGCAGAAAACTCACGGGGAATCGTGCCAGGAAGGGCATCAGCCATGACTCCGTGGTCTCTGCAAATCTTAGCTCTGTTGTGCATGGATGCTTGAATTTCAGGCTCCTTGAAAACCTTGATCTCAGTTTGGAAGTGATCTCAAAAAGCCATGGTCTCTAAATACTGCCCTATAATACTGCAATTTTATTTTTTTAAGATTTTTTATTTTTATTTTTAGGTAATCTCTACACCCAACAAGGGGCTCAGACTTACACTCCCAACATCAAGAGTTGTATGCTCTACACATCGAGCCAGTCACCATAATTGTATGTATTTTTTATTTTTATATATTAAAATATTTTATTTATTTATTTGAGAGGGAGAGAATGGGGAGAAGGATAGGGATGGTGGTGGTAGGTGAAGGTGCGTGGGGAGAGGAACAAGTTGACTCCACGCCCAGTGTGGAGCCTGATGCAGCGCTCGATTTGACTCCAAGATCGTGACCTAAGCGGAAACGAAGAGTCGGCCACCCAACTGACTGAGCCACCCAGGCATTCCCACACTTCAGTTTTAGAGATTCAATAGCTTTGGTCCAAAAAGGGGGAATTGACTTGCCAAAGTTCTCACTGGTAGTTAGCATCAGGCTAAACCAGAGTCCTGAGCAGTATCCAGGGTGCTGCTGCCACTATGAGGAGCTCCTGGGAGCCTTCAGGTGAGACCCCAGGAGTTTAGAAAATAAATTAACATATAATGGATTAGCCCAAGTGTCCACAGAAATTGCCCTAAAGAATGGGCACATCCGAGTGTGTAAGAATCTGGGGCTTGTTATCATCTGTGCAAGAAGAGTTAGTAGAGGCAGCAGTCATGTACTTTGTAGAATTTGGAAGAAGGATGCCCCAGTTAGACTGGGCCAGATTTCCCCAGTTGTGGAGAGGAGGCAGCGTCCTGACCAGCAGGCCCAGGACCCCAGGAAGAACAGTGGCCTCAGGCCAGGCCAGCTCTCTAGCCTTTTGCCTTCAGACTGACGACAGCCTCTGATTCCATTTTTTTCTGGTTACAATTTGTTTTCCATGTAGGCTTTCCAGCAGGAGCGAAAACACCCCTGTTGGTGATGAGTGACGTCTCCTGGGCATCCATACAACTCATCGTCATCGAAGAAGTGGAGATCCAGTTTCTACCTTGCCCCCCTGTGGATTGGGCTGGTGGGAATCATTTTCTCCAAACCAATCAGTGTTGGGCTTACATATAGGCAGAAACTTCCACTTGAGGGTTGATGATAAGGCCCCAGACTGAGATGAAGAGGAGTCTACAGCGGGCAAGGAACCCGGCCGCACAGCTGGCCATCCACGTCCTTCCTGCCGATCCTACCCCTGTGCCCCGGCTAGGCCTCCTTGTGATACCGGGAGTATGGAGGTGGCGCCCTGCCCCCACCGCTCCTGTAGACCCCACGACCCCCATACGGGTGTCCTTGCTGGGCCTCTACAATCAGAACGCTGAACCCCCGGGGAGGGTAAGAAGTGCAGGCAAACCTTAGAAGGGCTGCTGTATGTGACAGGTAGTAGTTCAGTTCGTTTCCCAGACTATCGGGTGACGCTGTGTCATTGGATGGGATGTCGTTTCTCTAAACAGCAGCATGTGGGAAAATTTACTTTGGATTTTGTTCTGCTTGGACCGTGATCCGTAACCATTTTCTGCACCAGCCTGAAACTGGCAGCTCCGGAGGCTTTGCTGTCCAAGTTCCCGCACTCGACCTGCCAGACAGGTTTCCCTGGGCTGGGGGAGTCTGACAAAGACAGCCTTCATCCGTCACCTACAGCAGTTCCACTTAACCACTGTTCATTTCGGTATGACCGCTTCTTGGCAAGAATCCAGGATTCCCTAATTGAATGAAAACTCTGTTTATGAGGTTTCCCAAATGTATCGCATTTATAAAAATTAAAACAAATTGTATTTGAGTCACAAATATGAGCCTCAATTTGACCACAAAGGATATAGCTATTAAAAAAAAAAAAAAAAAGAAAAGAAACCCCTCCCCCACCAAAAAAAAAGAAATCTAGAGGGAAGGAGAGAGCTGGAGTGAGATTTCGAATACTATTTTGCTGTTGTTTCTACTGTTGGCTTAAACTAATGTTTTTATCTCAAGGTGCTACTTCTTTGAGTTAATCCTTTGAGATCAGCTTTGGTTTGTTAACCATTTATTCATTTCCAGTGTATTTATTGAGTGCCTACTATGTTCTAGAATCTTTTCCAGGCACTGGGAACTCTGAGCTAGATCAGAAATCGTTTCTGGGGCAGGGGGTGGGGTGACTGGGTGATGGGCACTGAGGTGGGCACTTGATGGGATGAGCACTGGGTATTATTCTATATGTTGGCAAATTGAACACCAATAAAAAATAAATTTATTAAAAAAAAAATCGTTTCTGCTGCAAAGGGCCTTCTGATCCAGTGGGAACTTTCCATAGTTCATCTCTTTAGAATTCTGTTATTCTGTTTAAAAAAAAGAAAAAAAGATAAAAGAGGGTCCCATTCACCTAACAAAACCTTGGTTTCAGTCTACAACTTCTGTTCACCACCTAATTAAGCTCTTTCCTTATTTATGTAAATTTTGTTATGTCTCATACACGATGTCAAGTACACAGTTCTTCAAGTTCGTCATGAGTTTTTATAAATGTGTATACGTTGGGTCAAAATGGAAAATGGATGCATATCCAGCCTTCTAGAAGGCTCCCACACCTTCTCTATCAAAGCATCAGAGGAAACCCTATGTAATCTTTGTGTGGCTTATTTTTTTTTCTTAGATTTTATTTATTTATTTTACAGATAGAGAAAGAGGGAGGGAGTGGCTGAGCAGGGGGAGGACCAGAGAGACAGGAAGAAGCAGACTCCAACCTGAGCGCAGAGTGGGGTGCGGGTCTCGCTCCCACAACCCTGGAATTATGACCTGAGCCGAAACCAAGAGTCCAACGCCCAACTGACTGGGGCACTCAGGTGCCCCGGTGTGTGGCTTCTCTACTGTGCGATTCATCTGTGAGGACACATGTGTCATGTGTGGAGCTGCATGTAGTTGCCATTTGTCCTTTGCGTTGCTCTGCAGTAGTTTGTTATGTGATCACATCATAACGTACTAATATAGTCTGTACTTTCTTTCTGTTTGCTTTGAGAGGGAGGACACGTGCACATGTGAGCGGTGAGGGGGGCGGCGAGGATGAGGGAGGGAGAAAAAGAATCTCAAGCGGGCTCCGCTGTTAGTGTGGAGCCCAACCTGGGTCTTGATCTCATGACCTGAGCTGAAATTGAGAGTCGCATACCTAAGTGACTTGCTCCAATATCTGATCTGTGCTTGATTCACATTTGGGTGGATTTTAGGTTTGGGCTGCTGTGGGTGAAGCTGTTAGGCCCATTCTAACACGTGTTTTTGTGGACATGAGCAGTCATTTCTTAGTGTCACATCTAGGAATATACTTCCTGGGCCACGGAGTTGGCATATGTTCACCTGCAGAAGCTGCCCACAGTTTTCCTAAAAGGCTGTGCCGATTCACGCCCCCACCAGCAGGGTGGGAGAGACCCAAGTGATCCACTCACACTGCACGTGGCATTGTTATATATTTTTTTTAAGATTTTATTTATTTATTCATAGAGACGGAGAGAGAGAGAGAGGCAGAGACACAGGCAGAGGGAGAAGCAGGCACTACACAGAGAGCCTGATGTGGGACTCGATCCCGGGTCTCCAGGATCACGCCCTGGGCTGCAGGCGGCGCTAAACCGCTGCGCCACCGGGGCTGCCCTGTTATTCTTTTAAATTTTAACCATTCTGATATGTTTATGGAGGAGTCTCACTCTAGTTTTAATTGCACTGCTCTGGTGACTCATGCTCCTCACGATTGAATAAGTGGATATTCTGGGCTCTACCTCTGGCCCTTTGAATTTGGTTAATGTGAATCATCATACTTGATCAAATCAGTGCTGGGCTCCCAGCAAAAGTTGAGTTTCTACTTGAAAAGCTGAGGCTAAGACCCCACACGGGAACAAGGTTGCAGGGGCGAGGTGAGCTCAAGAGGCAGCATGCACATGGCCATGCACCTCCGTCGCGGCGTGATTCTTTGTATTTTCTGGAACGATGCTCGGTGGGTTGAATGTCTGTCCTCTGAGCTCCTTCTTTGTATCGTCCAGCTTCTCTAGCTTGTGCTCCCTGGATCCCGACTCCGTGCAGCCTTCCCTTCTCCAGGCCTCCTTCCCACAGAGGCCCCTCTGCTCTACTGACATTTCACATACAGAACACAGAATGAACGCAGGGAGGCCCAGCCGCCTTTTGCTCCCATTTCTCAGCCTCACTCATCGTGGAACACTGATGATGCACCCCCCCTTCAGTTATCCACGAAACCAGGTTTTCTGATCTCCTCACCCTCTGACCACTCCTTCCCTCATTTCCTTGGTAGCATTTGATTCACTACCCGTTCTTTCACCAGGGAGCCCCCGATTTCTGTCTTTGGCCCTTTTCACCCCATATACCTCCAATCACAGGACAGCCCACCTGTGACTCTGGGTTTCACGTTCGGGCTGACAACCAGTGAATCTACACTGTAACTTAGATCCAGGGATGGTCCCGAAACATCCCGTCTATTGTATAACATTTAACCTCTCTGCAAAGGCAGTCATGCGATGCAGTGCGTATAGTGTAGCTCTGGTTCGTGTTTCACAGGGGAAGTTTCTTCCTGGAAGAAGGGATGCTTCCAATGTGGTCTCATCAAAGCTCTAGGATTTTCTTTTTTTTCTTTTCTATTCTCTCTCTCTCTTTTTTTTTTTTTTTTTTTAGATTTTACTTATTTATTTGACAGGGAGAGCACAGAGGCAGAGGAAGAGGAGAAGCAGACTCCCTGCTGAGCAGAGGGCCCGATGTGGGGCTTGATCCCAGGACCCTGAGACCATGACCTGAGCCAAAGGTGAACGCTCAGCTGACTGAGCCACTCAGGTGCCCCAAAGCTGTAGGATTTTAACTGGATCTCGACATAGAGGTAGCTTAGGGAAACCGGTAAGAAGGAAGGTCTGAGACCAAAAGGCCATGTGAGTAAAATCAAGGAGGTGAGCATGATCAGGTGTGCCTGAAGACGGCATCTCTGGGTCCAACCACTTTGAGCACAGCCCTCCGTGTAGCCTGTAACACTTCACTGCCATGTGTGGACACCCTTGGCTCTCCTGTCATGGTTCCTTCTGGACCCTGTCTCTCCCCCATAGTGGCTGAATTCTATGTAGGGTCCTCATTTCTTTTCTTCGCACACTGTCTAAGAGGCGGAGGCCACTCAGTCAGATCCTCAGCCTCCTGAGACCCATGCTGTCTGATGGTCCTGGCCTCTGGCTTCGTTCCTTCCCCTGTTTCCATCCCTGCCCCTTGGTGTTGGCTCCTTGAGCTCTCTCTCCCTTCAGTGACTTTGGCCCCTTGGGAATGATTCAGAGACCCATGTCTCTTCCTGGGCCCTTGGATGACTGAGGTAACCCGGCTCCCCATTCAGCCTCACCTTGAGACGCCCTTGCCTTGGCCTGTGCCATCTCTGACTGCCCGCCAGTGCTGGTGGCGAGATAAACAGGAGGGCACTCAATGAGATGGTGGAGTGGCCGGACAATGTGACCCACAGGCAGGCCCTCGGATCCCTGAGTTTGTGCCTCATTCTGGGGAGGGCAGAAGGAAGGGAGTGACACAAGAGGGGCCATGTTCCAACACTGAGGCCAAAGTGCACAGAATGAATAATAAGAGTGAGGGGCTGCTGAGCATTGTTGGTGGGATTGCAGAATGACACTGTGGTTTGATGCTGGTGGGAAGCGAATGGATGTCAGATGTTGGGAAAAAAGAATGAGTTGTCCATTTATAACTTTAGTGACTGAAGATAGAAGAGAAATGAGGAATCTACACAGAACCCTGAGCTTGGCCCTTAGGAGCTAACCTGTAAATACGTTGGCTGAGTCATGTCTATGACGTAGAAGCCTTATTGCTTCCATCTAATCACCGACACAGAAACATTTTCTCACTTACTTCCAGGTCCTCATGGTTTGGATTCTAATATATGTGTACTTTTCAAGATTAAACTTGATTTAAAAAAATTACCTTACCATTAAGCAAATTTGGTTTTTAGCCAAAATATTCACGTTGTGTCTAAGGGGAATAAAGTTTGAAGATGGAGCCTCAGTGACAGCCGTGTGGGACGCTGGGTGGTCACTCTGAGCCTGAGGGGCTCGGGGCTCCTCCCCAGCCCAGTCCATGCAGGACCACCTTTTATGAACGCTGGGGTTCCAGGCAAGATCTCACTTGAAAGCCCACTTTCTGCTACTGGAAAAACACTTTTAAACAATTAGGTTAGGTTTTTAAAAAATATATTTTTTTCTTTTTAAAGAGAGAGTGGGGAGTGGAGAAGCAGATGGAGAGGGGGAGAGAGAGAGAGAGAGAGAGAATCTCCAGCAGACTCAACACCTAGTGCGGAGCCCAGCTCGGGGCTCGATCTCACAACCCTGAGATGATGACCTGAACCAAAATTGAAAGTTGGGTGCTGAACTGACTGAGCCACCCCAGTGCCCCAAAGATTGGACTGGTTTGTGATTACATGTCTACGTTGTAAATGGTGGAACAATGACCAATCTGCTTTTCTGCTTATTTTGTTCTTCTGTACGTTCCTGGACATAGAAACCACATCACTGCTTTCACGGTACTTTATTTGCAGCAACCTTGCCTTTCTCTACACTGAAAGAGAACGATTCAAGCACCCGCCTAAAGTTTGGTTTCTCCTGGAGCGCAAAGGAAGTGTCTGCCTCTGATTCTTCCAGCAGAAAGCAAACAAAAATGGTATCTCTGGGACCTTTCAGATATTTCAGAAAAATAAAGATATATATCACACATATATATATATATATTCACATAGTTCATGTTTTCATGTATTTTATATGGATCTTTTGATGTTGGCATCTTTTACGGGGAGTATAACTATTATTGGGTAAGTACAAACATTGTGTCCTGAGTATGCAGGCCCACGGAGTGAACAGAATGAGTCAATCACTGTGTCCTTCATCTCATGAAGATAACATTCCTCCCAGGTTACACAACATTCCTCCCGGGTTACACAGAGAAGCGTGCTGGTGTCCGGATCACAAGGCTGGGAGACTGACTCTCCCGTCCTGCATCCCAGGGGTGGTTCTGAGCATCAGTGACGCGCGTGTTGATGACAATGGACCCACTGGAGAGCAGTGACTCAGCCGCAGAGCAGCCCGCCCTTGGAGGATTCTCTCCCCCAGGAACTGCAGCCTGGCCCTGGATCTTGCCCAGACCAGTCTCACTCCTTTCTTTCCCCCCATGTGTAAGCGACCATACTGTCACCCCACCCTGAGCCACCCCAGGGCTTTGCTTCCTCACTAACGTCTGACCTTCCCTCAATGTGCCACCCTGGTGAGTCGTTGCCTCATTGTGGCCTCAGAGCTGATAGCACTCTTGGGAAACATGTTATCCCTTCTCTGCCCCTCATGTCCTTCTAGAAAACTGTAAGGAGGCAGATACAGAGCCAAAGGCAAGTAGGTGAGGGCCTTAGGAATGCCATGACCTCACTCTGTCTGTTGTTGAGGATGAAAGGTGTGTGCTTGACCTGCTTGACCACATTCTCCTTAATATCTACTGATACGCATGTTAACCTATGAAGAAACTACAGGGGACGTTTTGCCTACTATCTAGGCAAATATAGTGAGTAAGTGCTGGCTCTAATGCAAGTAAATAATGACTTTGCACTCATTTTGAATATGTCGGTTTGCAAATCTCCCTGCTTGGCTGGCCTGACGTAGATGATCCCACAGTGGAGCAGGTCAACAACATCCCACACTTCTCTGACCGGAGAAGCCATTCTGACCTAAAACCCCCAACTCTCTAGCCGAATATCCATCATTTCATCAGGCTTGCTGTAATCCTCTCTTTTCAGCTTGCTAAATAGGACAATAGTCATTTTTATTGCCCTCTAGTGATGAATGGTTGCAAACACTTAGCTTCCAAGGCATTTACGAATAGTAAGTTGTATTAAAAGTCGCATCGTTCCATTCTGCATATAAAGATAATACACACTTAAGATAGAAATACGGCATGTCTGGACCTGTCTTCTGGAATTCAGGGGTATTTGTCCAAATGCCTACTTGGCAGGTCTGAGGGGACCTCCATGACCAGCTCAAACTTGTGGTTAGCCAATGCTCTTGCCACAGTGCTCCCACCTCCTCTTGCTAGTAGCTGCAGCCACAGTCCTCAAGACCTCCCCAACCTCTCTCTTTCTCCCATATCCCTCATCCTGTGCTGGCGTCCCTACTTCCAAAATAAGCGTGAGGGGATCTAGTCGGTCCTTGACACCACCATTTCGACACTGCTGATCCAAGACACTGTCATTTCTCCCCTGGGTTTTAGAAAGAGTCTTCTTGCTGGTCGGCCCACTTCCAGTCTTGCCCACTGAAATTCTGTCTCCCACAGGGCTGCCGAGTGCTGTCCTTTTAAAACCGAACAATCTCCTTGTGTCTTCTTTACTCTCAAAGCCTTTCCAAGGCTCTTCATCTCGTTCAGAACAAAAGTCAAAGTCCCTGCAATGGCTTGTCAGACCTCAGGGTCTGACCACGGGCTATTTCTCTGATCTTATCTCTACTTGTCTCCCTGGTAAATGTTTAACTGGCTTCCTAGGGGAAAAGGCCCTGATTTGTAGCATTTGTCATTTTCCATGGAGTTAACTCTCCCATTAGGGCCAATTTCAAGCTACCAGTGTGAAGTCAACATCACACAAAATTTCTAAAATGTTTAATGGTGGGCCTTGGCTGGCCGGGACCAGCAACTTCAGTGCATCGCTAACACCTACTCCAGGGGCTCAGCTTGGCCACATGGGCCCCTTGCTCATCCTTGACCACGACTGGTGTGCTCTCCCCTCCTGCCTTTGTCCTGGCTGGTTTTTCTGCTTGGAATGTTCTTCCTTTCACAGTGATGGGGTTTAATCCTGTTCTTTCTTCCAGTTGCCTTAATCAGAGAGATCTTCTCTTGCTTGCATAATTAAAATTACGCCTCCTAATTCTCTTCCCCTGCTTACTTTTTGCTTGGTATTATTCATTGTCATATGACATATTCTTTTTTTTTTAATTTTGTTTTTCAAGATTTTATTTTTAAATAATTTCTACACCCAGTGTGGGGCTTGAACTCATGATCTTAAAATCAAGTCATATGCTCCATTGACTTAGCCAGCCAAGTGTCCCCATCTGACATATTTTTAATCCATTCCCCTGTTGTTCTGGGTTGATTGTGTCCTTCCTCTCCCCCCAAAATTTATATCTTGAGATCATGATGTGACCATATTTGGTATAGGGTCTTTAAAGAAGTGAGTAAGTTAAAATAATGTCACAAGAGTGGGGCGCTAATCCAATAGATGGGTGTCCTCCCAAGAAGGGAAAATTTGGACACAAGGAACAGGGAGACGTCTACAAGCGAAGGAGAGAGGCCTCAGAAGAAATCAACCTTGGCAACATCTTGGTTTTTTGAAATTTTCACTTCCAGAACTGTGAGATGAAACATTTCTGTGGTTTAGACCCACCCCTACCCCCCGGACTGTGGTACTTTGTGATGGGGGCCCTAACAAACTCACATACGAACCTACTGATTTTCTCTCCCTCATGAAACTGATGCTCTGTGAGGCCAGATGTAGTTGGTTTAGTTCTGCTCTATATCCCTCATGCCTAGAACAACCTACTATAGCAAGGAAGACTCCATCAATATTCACTGAATAAATGATTCAACTATAGTATAAAAACTAAAAATCACCTGTAGCCCACCAACCGTCAATTGCTCTATTATAAGAAATACTTTTAACCTTATATATATAATTATCAATTCTCATGTTATTATCATAACTCATATAAGTCATAATTTTTGTAATGTATGTGAAGCTGGAAAAAGCCACACAGGCATGACCCCTCTCTTGTGCATCTCTAATTATTTTCTCAGAAAGTATTGACATCATAGGGTTAAAGATTTTATCCTAATGAGGTTAAACTTTTTTTTAATTTTTTTTAAAGATTTATTGATTTGAGAGAGAGAGAGAGAGAGAGAGAGAGAGAGGAGTGCATGTGGGGGGGAGGAGAAAGGTCTGCTTTTCCTCACTGAGCATGGAGACCAACTCAGGGCTGGATCCCACAACCATAGGATCAAGACCTGAGCCAAAATCAAGAATCAGATGCTCAACTGAGTGAGCTACCCATTAAGCTTTAAAGGGAGGTGGGCAGGGGGTTGGGGTGACTGGGTGATGGGCACTGAGGGGGGCACTTGATGGGATGAGCACTGGGTGATATGCTATATGTTGGCAAATTGAACTCCATTAAAAAAGAAATTAATTAAATAAAAAATGCTTTTTTCCCCCTTTGATAATAAAGATACTATTTGCTCAGCATCACTCATCATCAGGGAAATGCAAAACAAAACCACAGTGAGATATCACCTCATGCCAGTCAGCATGGCTAAAATAAAAAAGATAAGAAACAAGTGTTGGTCAGGATGTGGAGAGAAAGGATCTCTTGTGCACCGTTGGGAATGCAAACTGGTGCAGCCACTGTGGAAAACAGTATGGAAGGTCCTCAAAAATGTAAAAATAGAAGTACCACATGATCCAGCATTTCCACTTCTGGGTATTAATCTAAAAAAAAAAATGAAAACACTCACTCAAAAAGGTATCTGCATCCCTATTTTTACTGCAGCATTATTTAGGACAGCCAAGACATAGAAAGAGCTAAGTGTCCACTGATGGATAAATGGATAGAGATGTGATATATGATGTACGTGTATATATACGGTGTATACACGCACACACACACACACACACACACACACACACACTGGAATCTTACTCAACCATAAAATGAAGAAAATCTGGCCATTTGTAACAACGAGGATGGACCTTGAGAGTGTTATGCTGAGTGAAATAACGGAGACAGACAGAGACAAATACTATTTGACCCTCTTTGTACGTAGAATCTAAAATCAAACAAATTCCCCCAAACCTGTTAAACTCTCCCAAATGAGCACAGGGACATAGATTACAGGCTGGTTGTTGCATGAGGTGGAGGGGGCCCAAAACAGGTGAAGGGGGTCAAAAGGTACAGAGACTGGGCTGTAACAGAAACAAGCCACGAAGATGTCACGAGCAGCACGGCGACCGTAGTTAATCGTGCTGTACTACGTGTGTGAACGTAGCTACAGGCGTGGATCTCGGAAGTCTTCATCACAAGATAAAAGCCTTTGCAGTTGTCTGTGGTGAGGGCGTTCGCAGGACTCTCCATGGTGGGTAATTTCCAATATACACGGAGACTGAATCACGCTGCATGCCCGAAGCTAATACAACACTATGCCAGTGACACCTCAATAAAAAGGTAGGATTTGACTACGGTGTAAGATTTGGAAAGTACAGACAAGTAAAAAAAAGAAAATAGAGAAAGTGAGAAATGAAAACTAGGGGGATCCCTGGGTGGCGCAGCGGTTTAGCGCCTGCCTTTGGCCCAGGGCGCGATCCTGGAGACCCGGGATCGAATCCCACGTCGGGCTCCCGGTGCATGGAGCCTGTTTCTCCCTCTGCCTGTGTCTCTGCCTCTCTCTCTCTCTCTCTCTCTCTCTCTCTCTCTGTGTGTGACTATCATAAATAAATAAAAATTAAAAAAAAAGAAAGCTAGGTAAAATATTATTAGGTGGGAGTATCAGTCAAGGATCACAAACATTTTTTTTAGTCTTGAAAAGCTGCTGCCCATGGATCTCTCTAGGGTGGAAGCCGCTGACCAGCCTCTAGGTGATCCAGGGCTCCTGTTTCCCCACACCCTACACGTGTGGTTGCTGCTGCCAGTTGAGGAACTTTTTTTCAGCTGGTGAAATACCTTCTGATTGTTTTCCTTTCACATCTTTGAGAGCTGCAGTGGATTAATGTCTCCTTCTTGATTTTAGTTTCTTTCGAGGGGGAGCTGTTTTTTTTTTTTTTTTATGGGAGTCACGTGCCACTTGTTACAACTGTCTGGTGTCCCAAGGGACCTGCAAAGAGTTGTGGGCAGGGGAGGGAGAAGAGAGGGGGAGAGACTGACATAAGGGGATGAGGGGAGTGGGCAGGGGAAGGGGACAAGGCCGGGCACACAAGCCTGCCCTGTCTTCCCCCTGCACTCCCTAGGCAAGATCCCCACCCCCCGCCCCCAGGCCTCCAAGACCTGCATCTGGCGGACTGTGTTTCCTCTCTGAACACCTCTATTATCCGGGAGTCTTTGTGGCCAGTGTCCAGGGTGGAAGAGATCTAGGAGGTAGAGAAGGCTATGTTAGCTCAGACCCCTTAGTAGCTGAGCAAAGCAACAGGCACCAGGGATACTCTGCTGTAGCAGCATCCATGAGGGAGATTTTGGGAAGAAAGAGATCAAGGGGGTCTATAAGCAAGCAGGTGGGCATCTGCTCAGGGCCCATCCCCCGGAAATGTACCTGGCTCTCCAAATCTGATACTGAGTTTTCTCTGTGGGCTTTTCCTGGCCCCCTGTTGGGAGGATGAGTCTCCATGTGCGACATTTATATTCTGGATGAGGTTGGGCAGGAGGTTGGGAGAGCCCCCAGGTATCACTCCTGTGCTCTCCCTCTCTCATGGACCCCATGACAAGAAGGCACCTGCCACAATTGTTCAACCCATTGTGTCCCCGCACACCCTGGTCACTGCATCCTTGTGCATCCTGGTCACTACTGCCTTCTACATGCATGGGCTACAGATCCCCAACACATGGGTACCCCTCAGGGTGGGGGGGGGCACTGAGGCATTAGAATGATCTCAATACCACTGTCATGCTTATCTAAGGGTTGGGCTGGGGTTGGTGGGTTGGGGCAATAAAGTTTCTTCCAGGCTCAGGGTCTGAGTGATGGAGTCTTCGTTTTGAACTGTGTGGTGTATTTTCACCTCTATGGATATCTGAAATGATGATAAACAGCTATTCTAGTATGCTTTTTTAGAAGAAACATGTTTTATTAGATAAAAAAAAAAGATATGACATAAAAATGGTGTTGAGAGTGTCCATGTCTTAGGCAGGTCTTTTCTCCTCTCTAGGAACTCAGAAAGCCTGGCATGAGTGAGGGAACAAATGTGTTCACATTAGTGTAGATGCTCACAGGAGGGAGACTCTCCTGAGAAATTTCTGGACACTATAGTTGCCAGCAGAGCAGACTCTTCTTAACCCATACATACGGCCTTCCATGAGGCTCTGGTCATCAGATTGGTGCTGGAGACTTTCTAAGTTCCTGCTTGCTTGTCCACTACACAGCTGGGACAAGCAAGATATCAAATGGAGGATATCCATCAGGCCCTTGAAAAGTTCATGTCTCTGTAGCTTATTGTGATTATACGACGGGAAACCTCACTCAGAACCACCATATTCATGTTTAACTAGTTGTAACACTAGTTGTAATTGGTTGTGACACTTTCCACTCACAGCACTTTCCTGAATAATAATGACAGCTTTGACATCCCTATCAATTTCTGCATCTTTTGATTCTGATCGGGATCCTGATCTTGTTAATGAGCTCCCAGGGGGTACTTAGGACACTCATCAGGCCATAAAGTGAGTCACTGTGAAGGTTAAGTGAGTTAAACATTTAAAGCACTTAAAACCATGCCTGATACATGGTAATTGTCCAGTTGATCTCATCACCATCAGCACCATCACCATCATCACCATTTTCATCATTATCACCACTGCCGTCATCACCCTCACCATCATCACCACTACATCACCACTACCGTTACCATCATCATCACCACCATCATCACCACTACCATCTTCATCATCGCCAACTCCATCAGCACCACCACCATCATTTTTCTAGTTAGTATTAGGCCATAGAACAGCCCTATTGGGAGATGGTATTAGGCTATCCTCTTCATATCTAACTACCACTTGTTGGAGGCAGAAGCAGAGAGACCATTCCACGCGGTCTTTCAAAGGTGTAAGCCATCAATACCATAGTCTTTTATCTCAAGTTGCTTCCCTTTATACATATCCATTTGTCTTGCATTCTATGCTTTATGTGGTCTTTGGAGACTCTACATCCCAGTCAGCTTTCAGTAGCCTACTCTGACTATGCAGGGGTAGGATTTGGGATGGGAAGTAGGAATGTGATAGGAAAGAGGTGCTTGGCCGATTCCAGGACAACCCACTGGTTAGACAGAGTCTCCAATAACAGGGGGTGGCTGTGGAAATCCACATCCTACTTGTAGACTATCACTGAGTGAGCTGGAGCGCCGCCGCCCACACCGACTCCTGGAAATGTAGGTCCACTGTGGGAGGAACACAGGAGGTGTGGCTTATGCACATACCTTAGTAGACACATCCCCACTAGGGTTCCTGGAGGAAGAGCGTCCTTCGTGTGACCTCACAGGGCACTTCCCCAGCTTCTGCGCACCCACACAGGCCGCCTGTACACAGAGATTCAGTGCTCCAGCCTCGTCCTCTTTTCCTCGGGGTCTTGCACTCCAGAGGCTGATTGTGCTTGTCCTCTGCCCCCTGCCCACAGGTGTGTGCCACTATGCTTGCCTCCACCTCGACCCTTGTTCCCTAGACCCCAGCACAGTCAGAGCTACAGATGCTTTGTGCCTGGAGCAAACGTTAGTGACTATAACTAGTTAGGGTCAAGAAATAGTTATCTGGGAGGATACTGCTTTTTGCTTAAAAGGATAAGATGGTGATCCCAGTGTCCCGAGCTGGCTGGTGGAGCTCCTGGGAATACCTTGATGTTTTATTTCACTGGTATCTTTTTGGAACTTGGAGAGTATTATGCATATACATTTGTTTTTTTTTTTAGTATTTTAAACATTTTTTTAGTTTCTAACATTTAAGGATTAAGAAGCAATTGTGCTCTACTTACTAAAGAATGAATGGGTCTGAGCCCTAATCTTTAATGGTTATTAACTTTACATAAGGAGAGACAGTCAGACTTGGGGGAAGTACACAAACCATCTGTGTGTTTTTATCAAAAACTCTGAATTAGAGGATGGCCCAGCAAATGCACGATTAGGGGCCACATTGCATACACCACCATAGGATGTGTGCGGTCAGCTACATGCAGGCTCGCAGAAACCCTACCGGAGAGATGGCCCCGGTCCTTCAACGAATTCATGTCAAGGGAAAAAACAAAGAGATCTTTAGGAGCCGTATCAACCAATTGCAAGTGTCGACATTTTTAGGAGCTGATTCAAAAAAGAAACTGAGAAACAGAAGACACATTCAGAGACATTTGAATGCCGCCCGGATGCAGGCTGGCTGGCATAAAGAATCAGTGTTAATTTTCAGGGGAGTGATTGTGATTATTTTCTTTCAAGGAGAATTTATCTGTTAGACACGCTAAAATACGTGCGGATGAAATGATCTGGTGTTGGGGATTTGGGGTTCGATCCGGAGCGTGGAGGATGAGTGGGAGAGAAGGTTCATGCTGGCTGTGAGCCGCCGACACGGGAGTTCGCTTTATGATACTCTCTATTTTGGTATCTGTTTAGAAATGTCCACATTGAAAGCAAAAAAAGAAAGGAAGAGCAGTTAGATGAAGATGATAGCCACAGCCGGATTGGAGCAGGACTGTGATTCAGGGATGAGAGACAAATCCAAATAAATAAGCCGAATGTTCTTGCTTAAAACACATCCAAATACAAAAATCAAATGTTTTTGATTAAAAATCATGTGGTCCAATTTCATTCACATCAAGTGGGCTTGTATAACTTTTGTATTTATAAACAATGGGATTCCGGGGCACGTGGGGGGCTCAGCGGGTTAAGCGTCTGACTTGGCCTCAGGTCATGATCTCGGGGTCCTGGGATGGAGCCAGGTGTGGGCTTCCCCGCTCGTCCCTCTGCCTCTGCCCCTTCCTCCCGCCCCCACGTTCTGTCCCTCAAATAAATAAAATCTTAAAAAATATATAAACAATTAGGATTGCAGAGGTGGAAGCCAAAGAGGAAAACAGTAGTAGTCACTGGGTTTGGGCTGCCCGGTGGCTGGGGAGGGTGGGGTCCAGGGAGGAGGAACCCTTGCTTGTGTCCTGGGCTCTAAATCTTAAAGACCACGGTGGCAGACCTCCGGTAGCCTGTCTGCACCTCCTGGTCTGGCCGCTTGCCATTTCCAGGGATTGCCCTGACCCACTTCCTGTGTCTCTATACTGAGGGTATGAATTCGCTAATCTGGTCAATTAAAATGTACTAATTTCCTAGTGGGAGTCGCTAACAGCAAAAGAGTTTCCCAAACTTCCGTGGGGGACAGACACTTGCCTATGTCATATGATGATGACATCATTAGGAATATATTGTACAAAAAAAAAAAAGGAATATATTGTACAAAAGCAGCATTTTCTTTTTTTTTTTTTTTTTTTAAGATTTATTTTAGAGAGAGAGGAGGGGGGCGCGGTGAGGGGCAGAAGAAGACGGACAAGCCGACTTCATGCTGAGCAGGGAATCCAACACGGGGCTCGATCCCAGGACCCTGGGATCATGACCTGAGCTGAAATCAAGAGTCAGATGCTTAACCAACCCAGCCACCCACGTGCCCCTAAAAGCTGCATTTTCTAATAAGCAATCAAATTGATTTCAGATCACGGGAAAAGCAGCGCAGTCGTACTCTGTTTTACCACGGTTTGCTTTGTTGCGCCTTACAGACGTGGTATTTATTTATTTATTTATTTATTTTTTTACCGATTCGGTATTTATTATAAAGTAAGATTTTTGTGGCAACCCTCACCCTGTGTGGAGCAAGGCTGCCCCGGCATTTCTCTGCCACACCATCTGCTCACTTTCTGTTTCGTCACATTTTGGTAATTCTCGCAATAAAGAAGCTTTCTCGTGGTTATTATGGTTATTATGGTGAACCCCGATCAGGGACTACAGCTCACAGGAAGCTCCGAGGACCGTTAGCATTTTTTAGCAATAAAGTGTTTATTCACTAAGACGTACATTGTTTAGACATAATGATGTCGTGCATTAAGTCGATCACAGCACAGTCTAAACATAAGTCTTAGATGCACTGGAAGCCAAAATATTCGTTTGACTAGGTTTGTTGCAATATTCACTTGATTGCAATGGTCTGGACCCAAAACCATTATGTCCCCGAGGTATGTCCATATTTTCTTGGGGTTGAGGGCAAATGGCCCTAGTCCAGGGGTGCTGGTCAGCGTGGTGTCCTGTCAAGCCGACTGCATCATGGTGGCCACTTGGGCTTGGTGGTGATGACTGTGGGGCCTCCCTGGCGGGTGGGGAGGAGCCCAGGGAGCGACTACTCATGTCTGCGGTGGGCACGGGGTGGGCCACACAGCTCCCCACCGCGGATTTGCCCCGGATGCACTAGAGCAGCGTTTCAAGTGTGGCCAGGACATGGTTGGTGTGTGACGGGGTGAGAATCAGGCGAAATCTCAATGCGGCCTTTCCCAATTGTATATGGCAGGCCACGCTGCACAGGGGACCTCCTTCCCTCCAGGAACAGCGCTGTGAGGTGAGGGGAGTGGGGAGCCACCCAGGACACAGGACGGGCTCAGCCCAGGAAGACGGGTTGCTGGAAGGTCTGAACAGGAACAGGCAATGGGCCAGCCAGGTGCGGGGCGGGGGTTAGAGGCCGGAGACACAGATATCCGGGCTCCACCCTTGGGGGCCGGCCTGACGCTGGTGGTGCAAGCCTAGGGTCCCACTCCCAACGCACCAAGGGCTCCGTGAGCCTGGGGGGAGGGTCATCTGCATTGCTGAGGTGGCTCTAGTCCATGTGCTTCCCACAAGGCAGCCAAAATCTGGACCCGGGCACTTGCAGAGGTTCTCCCTCTTCCAAGGGGGGCCAATAATACACTGGCTTCAGGGGGAGTTTGTGAAGAAGAGCAGATGAAATGGCGTGCCCGGCACTGAGTGGGTGAGTGGCCAGGCCTTGACCTTGGTCCGCAAGAAAGTGGCTGGCATAGGCTGGGCCCTCTGGCGTGAGGCTAGCAGCGCTCCCTCCGCAGCTCCCCCCTGGAGACCCCAAGCAAGTAAAGGGCTTGCTAAGAGCACACAAGACACAATCTCCAGTGGCTGCTTCCATCCAGTGGTCACTCTGGTAAACCACAGTCCTGGGGACTGGAAAGCTCTCCCAGGGGACCAGGACCAGGTCCTGCAGGTACAGCTCCCGCAGCATAGGAAGCCTTCCCCGGGCTCCTTCCCCTGGGTTAATGGTCTTCAGCCACAGGCCCAGGGAAGAAAGCCACCTGCATTTTCAGTATGAAAACCCTTGTGGTCATCGTAGGTGCTGGGACTCCTTGGTGGAAACAGAAGTGGCGGCTCCAGGGAGGGGGCAGGGCCACATGTTCCCAGACCACGAAGCCCAGGTCATAAGAGATGGACCGAGAAAGAAGCAACAGACACACACATGAATAAGTAAGACGAGTAGCTTCCACTATCTTCGGGATTCGGCCTTAAATGAATCATACAAAATCCAACTAAATGGATTTAACAACGTGACTATTTTACGTCTCCGTGCGCGTGAATATACCATGTTGCAGTAGGAAGAGGTCTGAGTAATCTGAGTGTTCCAGGAGAAGTAATTCTTCCTTTTTTTTTAATAAATTTATTTTTTATTGGTGTTCAATATGCCAACATACAGAATAACACCAAGTGCTCATCCTATCAAGTGCCCCTCTCAGTGACTGTCATCCAGTCACCCCGACCCCCTGCCCTCCTCCCTTTCCACTACCCCTAGTTCGTTTCCCAGAGTCAGGAGTCTCTCATGTTCTGTCTCCCTTTCTGATATTTCCCACTCATTTTATCTCCTTTTCCCTTTATCCCCTTTCACTATTTTTTATATTCCCCAAATGAATGAGACCATGTAATGTTTGTCCTTCTCCGATTGACTGAATTCACTCAGCATTATACCCTCCAGGTCCATCCATGTCGAAGCAAATGGTGGGTATTTGTTGACTTACTTTGCTGTTTATCGGGAAGGTCCCTACGTGCAGGCGGGATCACTGCTTCGTCTGGTCCCCGCCCAGCAGGTGCAGCTGTGGGTTCAGCTGGGCGTCCTCTGTGACACTCACCTGCAGCCCCACGGGGCTAACTCTGTCCCAGTGCATGGACAGGGCTGTGGCTTCAAGGCTTCATTCCCTTTGTCTTTTTATTTCTCTGAACACCCTCCACCCTCTGCTATTCCTTTTCTTTGTCTTTTTTTTTTTAAGATTTTTTATTTATTCATTCATGAGAGACACACACACACAGAGAGAGAGAGAGAGGCAGAGACCCAGGCAGAGGGAGAAGCAGGCTCCATGCAGGGAGCCCGACGTGGGACTCGATCCCGGGTCTCCAGGATCAGGTTGTGGGCCGAAGGCAGGCGCTAAACCGGCTGAGCCACCCAGGCTGCCTTATTCCTTTTCTTAACTCCTACTTTGCAATCTCCAAGAACTCTCCGTACCCCCACCCTCAATATCCTCACAAGGACCATTTCGGAGTCATCGGATCTTAAGAGTCAACAGGGACTTCTCAGGACTTCCAGGTCCCTGCCGTGAACAAGGCGATGAGTCACCTTCGCAACTGCACTGTAGGAAGCCCCTAACGTGACAATTACTGCAGTGTTGTTTATTTCATGGAGACACAATTTGTTCTGGAACATCCACCCACTGGATTCTCCATGCATATGAGATTTCTGCTCCTGACTAGTTCTTTCCTACCATCCGAGCGCTACTGCGGTGAGGTCTTCTCGTTCTGGCTGACCGAAATCAGAATTCCTCTAGTCACTCCCCAGGACAATGCCCTGTTTCTGTTCTAGTTCCACCCGGCTTGTAGCTCCACCCAAACTATTAATTTAGGCTGGAAGAGCCCCCTCCTCACTGTGTCATCCAGCAACCAGAACAAGTAGTGTTCTTCATGCAAATGAAATCTCTTTGAGATTCTGAAAACCATTGTCACAAGTAGCCTCTAAATTTTTTTTCTATATTCCAAATAGATGTCCTTTCTAAGCCTCTTTATAATGTGCCTCTCCCTCTGTTCTTCCACAGAAATCCATGCAATGGGGTAGCATGTGATGGCCTATCACCAGCGGACCTGTTCTTTCTCCGCACCCCACTTTTCTACAGCATGACAGAGACTCTTCCGTCTCAGCGTATACCTACACGCCACCCCACCTTTCCCCACCTGCTGGTGGTGAGGCGTGGCCACGTGGTTAGTTCTGGCCCCTGGGCTGTTAACGAAGGCAGGATATCTTTTCCAGGTAAAATTATTTAAGGCCTGATGAACTGGGCTTGGGATCTGCCCACCTCTGCATTGGTGACATTGAGGCCATGGGTTGAGGTGGGTGGTCAGTGGTGCGCAATGTTGTACAACATTTGCTACGTCTGGGGAACAAAGGCAACGTGAGTGTGGCATTTGCCAATTTCATGGTGTAAGTACTTCCACTAAGGCCAATTTCATGCTGCCTATGTGCTGCCTCTGAACCCAGATTTGGGGGGAAATGCCAACAGTTGGCCATTGCAAGCTGGTGCAAGTGGCTCTAGCGTGACACTGAGATGGCTGAGCGACCATGAGGAACAACCAGGACAGCTGTCTTACTGTCTTACAGCAGACATTACATGAGTGAGAAACAAACTTTTGTGTTTTGAGCCACTGGATTCTGTTTGTTGTTGGAAACCAAACCTAGCCTACTGATTAATTTCCCACGCCGGGTACTAGGTCTCAGGTCTGCTGTTCCCAAGAGTTGGTGAACCAGAGAAAGTGCACATCCAATTCTTTGTCCTTAAAGTGCAAATACCATGGTGCAGTGGAGGAACGACTTATTGAACAAGCTACTTTCTCCCCTGAACTTCCTAAGGGATCAAAATTACTCTTCAACTGAGGATGACAAGGGACTTGTAGGCGGGGGAGGATGGTAGGTCCTGAAGGGCATTGCTGCCCGCTCCTAGAAGCATCACATCCTCCAAGGGAAGGATGGACTCCCTGGGGAGCTGGAATTGCTCGAGAGGGGAGGACCCATGCCCATCTTCTGGAGCCCGATGACATCCAGGGGCAGTGAGTATGGTTGGTTGATGGCCTGCGTGGGTGGAGCAGGTCTGCACAGCACTCTGAGTCACAGGTCGCCCCAGGAGAGGCCCACAGGTCTCACGTACGTGGATGTCAGGGCAGAGCTACAGGGCACTGGCAGAGAGGTAGTGTGGGTGGTGTGCGGAGGCCCCTGGAGACATGAGAACCCACAGTGGGTGTCAGCACAGAGGAGGAGGCATGCCTAGGTATCAGACACTCATGGATCAGACACATGGCACCTTCCCCCCGCTGCCCATCCCCATCTGCGATGCTGCCTCAGGCCCTGAATATCAGATGGGGCTCTGGGGCAAAATCAGAAACCAAGATCGTCCGAGATCTCATTGGAAAGGGATCGAGAAAAATCCAGATGTTAGTTGTTATTCATCAGGGTAGATGAGCGCAAGAAAGAGAGCTTGGGTGATGGAAGATACGTTTCTGCGCACGTGAGTTTAGTGATATTAAAGTGCGGTTCCTACCATGAGGGCCCCGATCGTCGCCACTCTCGTCCGGGTGTTCTACTGCTGCGAAACAGATCGCCACCACTTAGCAGCCGCGGTGACGCTACCCAGCTGTGTTAACTCGCAGTTTCTGTGGATCAGGAATTGGAGAACTGCTCAGCTGGGTCCTCCGCTCAGGACCTTACAGGGCTATGATCAGCACCGGCCAGGTCGGGGTCTCCCCAGAGTCTGGGCTCCTCTTCCAGGCTCACGACGGGATTCCTTTCCTTGAAGCTACACAACTCACGGTGGCTTGCGTCTTCAAGCCCAGCGGGGGGACAGCCTGACTTTCCATTCTCTGACCTCCAAGCCCACAAGCCCACCCAGGCTGATCTCATTTTTTATGGCTTGGAGCCACCTGCTGAGGGACCTCAATTGTATCTGCTAGATCCCTTCACCTTTGTCATGTAACACACTCAGAGGCGTGAGCTTCATCATCTGTGCCACATTACACTGATTAGAAGCCAGCTTTAAATGTCAGACCCACAGTCAAAGGCAGAAAATTCTAAAGGGATCTGGTCATTGTGGGTCAATTTAGAATCCCCCCCACCTCTTTATGTCGGGTTTTTATATTACATGTAGATTATTCTCACTCAGGTCACTAGGGGGTGAGGCTCAGGCTCCAAGTATAGAGTGTTTATTATCTGTGTTTCTGTAGCTGCCGCCACCAAAAGTCCTACTTTGTTGGTAGAAAACCTAAGTGACTAATACAAAGGTGGGCGTGTCTCCAGAGGTGCTGGTTGGGACAGGGTTGAGGTGGAGAGCACACCGCACCTTGAGCCATAATTGGCACTACAACTTGGTCCTGGAATCTTTTGGGAATCTTTGACTTCTCGATTAGGAGGGAAAATTCCAGAAAAACAAACTGCAATTTCAGATTTTATGTGGTTTTTAACGTTGTAGAAGTGAAACATTAAATTCCCAGTTCATTCCCTTTTGAAATTACCCTGTTCATGCACTGATTCATTCATTATATGGTATTTGCTGAATAATCACTCTACGCAAGTTACTGTTCTAGGCACCGGGATCCAAGATGGTTGGGATCCTTTGACTCCTGGAGGCAGAGAATGAAAATTAGCCAGTAAGTTAACAAAAAAAGATAACTTTCGACACTGCCAAGTGCCTAAAGGAAATGAAACAAGATGCTGTGATAGGAAGTGACTAGAAGGTTCCTGGTAATGCAGTCTGAGATCCAACTAAAGGCTTAAAGGGTGAGAAAGCCAGTGAAGAACAAGGTGGTGCTGACATCTTTTGCAAAATGGGAACATGCTTGGCATTTCTGAGGTCAAGATAAAGGCCAGACCTGCTGGGACTTGGTGAATTTGGTCTCTGGTCCCTTCCTTCTTGGCAAATACTTTTCCTAACTTACCTTTTAGTTTTTTTCTTTCCCTTCTGGGGACCTCAAAGTTTTTTAACTTGTAAAACATTCTGATTGTTTTTTTTTTTTTTTTTAAGATTCATTTATTTATTCTAGAGAGAGAGAGAGAGAGAGAGAGTGAGTGGGGGGAGCAGCAGAAGGAGAGAGGAGAGAGAGACTCCTAAACAGATTCTGGAGTAGAGCGTGGAGCTGGAAGTGGGGCTGGATCCCATGACCCTGAGATCATGAATGAGCTGAAATCAAGTGTCTGCCGCTCAACTGACTGAGCCACCCAGATACCCCAAACCTTGTAACTGAGTGACATCATGGCCAAGACCACATGTGGAAGTTCCCTGAAACTCCAGATGACTACTGTGAAAAGAATATAGAATTTTAATCAAATGATCTGTTACTTTATTGGCCACTTACAAAACAAATGTATTGAGAAGCATCAAATTTGTGTGCATGAATGAAGGCAAAGCTTTTAAGAATTACCTTCTTCTGGGACTGCCCCACCATTCCTTGCAACATAATACTACCAAATATTTGTAAATTGTGGCTGAAGTCTGCAGCCTTCTTTCTAGCAGAAAGATAAAGGGGAGGCTGGAAAGCACAACAACCAACCAGCCAAGCTGCTAATTGAGTTAAAATATGTGTGACATAAAACTCATTATCCAGGCTGGTTAGTTTTCTGTGTCACCATTACTGGGCCTCGAGGTACCTAGATAGTTGGTCAAATACTCTTGTGGGTGTTTCCATGGGGGTGTTTCTAGATGAGGTTAGCATCTGACCAAGAAAACAGGGTGCGCTCCATAACGTGGGTGCGGCCGGGGGAAGGCTGACCCCTTCTCAGGGATACCCTCTGCGTGAGTGCCCTTGAACTGAGCCCTCGGCTTTTTCCTGCCTTCAGATTCAAAGTGGAACATTGGCTTTCCCTGTGTCTTACACCTTGTCTTACACCTTGCGGGCCTCTGGACTAGGGCTACACCACCAGTGATCCTGGGGTTCCAGCTCACCAATCCATCCTGCAGAATCTGGGACTTGTCTGCCTCTATAATTGTGTGTGCCTATTTCTTTTATTTTTTTTTTAAGATTTTATTTAATTTATTTATTCATGAGAGACAGAGAGAGAGACAGAGAAAGAGAGAGAGAGACAGAGACAGGGACAGAAACAGAGAGGCAGAGACACAGGCAGAGGGAGAAGCAGGCCCCATGCAGGGAGCCCGATGCGGGACTCGATCCCTGGTCTCCAGGATCACGCCCTGGCCTGAAGGGCAGCACTAAACTGCTGAGCTACCCGGGCTGCCCTGTGTGCCTATTTCTTATAACAAATCTCTTTATATATAAATATATATGACACATCCCATCGGGATGTGGTTTCTCCAAAGAACCATGATTAATATAGTATCTTACCTATTTTTAATTACGCAGTTCAGTGGCATTAAGCACAGTTGCCCTGTTGTGTGAGCACTACTCCATCCATCTCCAGAACGCTGGTATCTCATAAAACTGAAACTCCACATCCATTAAACAAAAGCACCTCATTCCCCCTCCCCCTCCAGGCAACCACCATTCTACTTCCTGTCTATGTCCAAGAATTTGACTCCTCTTGTTGCCTCATTAATGGAAATCATACTATATGTGTGCACATATATTATACTTATATCATACATCATAATATATGTATACATTTTGTACCTGGCTTATGTACTTAGCATCAGGGCTTTAAGGTTCATCTATATTGTGGCATGTGCACAAACCTTCTGATTTCTCCACATCTTTGAAAACGTTTGCTATTTTGTTTTGTTGTGTTGTGTTGTGTTTTGTTTTGATAGTAGCTACCCTAAAGGATGTGAGCTAGTGGAGGCTTCAGATATTTAACGAACAAAATTAATTTTCATAGGATTTTTGTAATGAACCTCTTCATTTTATTTAAGTCCTGGATGCCTCATTTATTTATTTATTTTTAAAGATTTTATTTATTTATTCATGAGAGACACAGAGAGAGAGAGGCCGAAACACAGGCAGAGAGAGAAGCAGGCTCCATGCAGGGAGCCCCATGTGGGACACGACCCTGGTCTCCAGGATCAGGCCCCGGGGTGAAGGTGGTGCTAAACTGCTGAGCCACCCAGGGATCCCCAGATGCCTCATTTATATGATTGATTTTGCCCCTAAGTATGTGATAAAGTCCACGGGCTAAGGCTTTAAAGGATTAATAACCTTGCAGAATGGAAAGCACGTGAAACGTCTCAATGCAGCGCATTCACAGAGGTGCTATTCTTCTGTGAAGCGATGCCGTGTGTCTTTGCAGGTTCCAGTCACATGAAGTGTCAGATGGCTGAGAGGTGGCATTGGAACAAATAGGAAAGATGAGGTGGAATGGACAGACTTGATTTCTGTTGGAGACAGCATGAGGGTAAAGGAGAGGCTGAGATGGCCTCCAAGACAGTATCACCTTTACACACCATTGGAGGTGCCTCTGTTTTGTGGGCGCTGCCTCTGCTGCTTGTGCTACTGACTACCCAGAGGTAAAAACACACAGAGCCAAGGGAGCTATGCCCATTTGGAATCCAAATTCCTTTCTAGATCACATTCTGGGTGCCTTCACAAGCAACCACAGGTCCAACTCCAGGGCATGTTGAACCTTCTGTCCTGGTTTTTCTTCCAGGGGGTGGAGCATACCATCTGTGTGAGTGCCCATGAGCCTTAGAGTTGTCCAAAGAATGGTTGATTTCAGGAACTGTGGGCAGTTCATCAAACCATGATGTCTACATAGTGGTACGCAAGATGTCTCTTGGTGTGGGATGGAACAGCAGTGGGATAAGAAGAGAGATGGTTGGCCCAGCTTAAGGCTGGGTGTCCAGGGCTGCCCGCCAGCCATACCTGTGACTCATTCTGATGTGGAATGACAAGATACCTGATAAGCCCTAAGACCCTTGAGGTCCCTACCAAGCTACCTTTACAAAGTAAGAGGATAGAAAGTGAATTTTGTTTAATAATTATTTAGCCTAATTTGTAAGTGCTGATATTTTAGACATAGGGTGCATGAGCCTCCATCTGCACCCTTGCTCCTGAAATTGTTACTTTTTCTGGCTTTTGAAATAACTGGTTGGAGTGATCTACTAAGATAAGGAAAGGGGGAGGAGGGGAAGCAGGTTGATGTCAAGCTTCGTCAGTTATTTGGATACCACTGGAGGCACCACTGTGCCATGAGATTTATGGTGGGCTGGTGTTGCAAAGGCTGCCCAGAATTAATTTCTTGCTGCAGCATACTGGGGAATGGCTCTTGAAGGGTGCCAGCGTGGGAATGTCTTCATTCTGGAATGATCTGGCTGCTTGTATTCAGGCAGATGCCTCTTCTCTAAAATCCAGCTGGCTTCCTCTTCTTTTCCTGGTTATTCGGACAGTGTTCATTACGTTTCCATCTGAGCTCTAAGCTCTTCTCAAACTCTGACCTAGAACTTCTCACTCCACAGGATTTTCCTGTTTGTGTTTTTCTCCCTCCTTAGATAAGGAGTTCTTTAAAGGCAAACACACTATCTTTTAAGATCTTGGATCTGCAACATCTAGCATAGTTCCTGGCAGATGGTAAGACTCACAGAATTCACCATCAAATAACTTTTGCTAGAATGGCCAACAAATTAGATAACGCAGACATATGGACAAATCCTTACCAAGACACCAATTACTAAAAGTGACAGAAGAAGAAATAGAATATCTGAATAGACTTATAACAGATAAATAGATTGAATTGGTAATTTAAATCTTTTCACAAAGAGAAGCACAAGCACAGGTGGTTTTATTTGCGAATCCTCGATAATAATGAACACCAATCCTTCAAAAACTCTCCCTAAACACAGAAAAGAAGAGAGAATTTACTTCTCATTCATCATATGGGGCAATATAACCGTGAAGCCCATACTAGACAAATACATCACATGAAAACTGTCGATCAATACCTTTTATAAACAAAGACACCAAAATCCTCAACAAAATACAACTAAATCTTTTATAAAAAGGAGATACATCATAACCAGCTGGGACTCATCCCAGGAGACCAGGTAAGTGTAGCATGGGAAAAATCAGTCATCGCTATGTACTATATCTATGTGTCAAAAAAAGCACATGATTACCTAGATAGATGAAGCAAAAGCATGTGACAAAAAATTATTGTCTCTTCAATGTTGAAAGTATTCAACAAATGAGGAATAAAGTAAGATTCCCCAACCTGATAAAAGGCTTCTGTGACAAATTCACAGCTCACCTCATACCTAAAGGTGAAAAACCTGGTGATTTCCCCTAATATTGAGAATGAGAAAGATGTCTACTTTTAACCCCTTTGATTCAACATTGTCCTGGAGGTTCCAGACAAGCCAATTAGGCAAACAAAAGGAATAAAAACCATTCATATTGGAAAGAAAAAAAGCAAAATTACCTTTATTTGCAGGTGACATGATTTTGTACCTAGAAAATCCCCAGGAATCCAATATAAAATAATTAGAACTAATACATTAAGCAAGGTGGCAGGATACAACATCAATATAAAAATTAGTTATATTTCTTTCTTTTTTTTTTAATTTTGAGAGTGGAGCAGAGGGAGAGGGAGAGAAAGTCTTAAGCAGAGTCTGTACTGAGTATGGAGTCTGACATGGGGCTTGAACTCATGACTCTGAAATCACGATCTGAGCTGAAACCAAGAGCTGGATGCTTAACTGACTGCACCACCGAGGTGGTCAGACATTTTTGAGGTCAAAATCAATTATATATCTATAAAGTAGTGATGAACAATCTGAGAATTAATTAAGAAAATATTCCATCTACAATGCCATCAAAAAATAAAATACATAAAAATTTAACCAAAAGTGTGTAAAACTGTACAGCAAAACTACAAACATGAATCAGAACTTAATTGTTTGTAAGATGGCAACGCTTCCCAAATTGATCTATAGATTCAATGCAATCCGTATCAAAATTCCACCTGCTTTCCTGCAGAAAATGGCAAATGATCTTAAAATTCATATCAAAATGCAGAGAAGTCAAAACAGCCAAAACAATCTTGAAAGGAAGAATAATGCTAGAGAACTCACACTTCCCAATTAAATAATTTACTACAAAGTTATGGGAAGACTGCATTGCTGGCATGAGTGTAGGTATATAGATCAATAGAATAGGGCTGAGTCCACAAATAAATCATTCATAACTATTTATGGTCAACTGAATTTTTGCATGATATGAAGGAATTCCCTAGAGAAAGGATGGTTGTTTCCAGACAAAAATAGTGATGGGACAAGTGGATGTCCATATGCAAAAGAGTGAATTTCAACTCCTTACATCATATGCAAAAATTAATAGTGATTTATAGGCCAAAATGAAAGAGGTTCTGTCTTATATTTAAAACTCCTTGAAGTATAAAACTCCTAAAACCAACACAAGAGTAAATCTTCATGGCCTTTGGTTAGACAATTGTTTCCTAGATACAACATGAAGAATGTGCAAGCAACGACAGCAACAAAAAAGTAGACAGATTGGATTTCATAAAAACTAAAAACTTTTGTGCTGCATAAGACATGGCCCAGAAAGCAAAAAGATAACCCGTGGACTAGGAGAAAATATTTTAAAGCATATATATGGTAAGGTATCGATGTCCAGGATATATAAAAAGTTCTTAAAACTCAGTAATAAGGGATCCCTGGGTGGCGCAGCAGTTTGGCTCCTGCCTTTGGCCCAGGGCGCGATCCTGGAGACCCAGGATCGAATCCCACATCGGGCTCCCTGCATGGAGCCTGCTTCTCCCTCTGCCTGTGTCTCTGCCTCTCTCTCTCTCTCTTTCTGTGACTATCATAAAAAAAAAAACAAAACTCAGTAATAAACCGACAAATTACCCAGATAAAATATAGGTGGGGAATTTGAATAGACACTCCTCCAAAGAGGATATTCAAATGGGCAATAAGCACATGAGAAGACGATCAACAACATCAGTCATATGGGAAATGCAAATAAAAACACAATGATACCACTTGACATGCACTAGGGTGGCTAAAATATAAGACAGACATGGCGGGTGTTGATGGAATGTGGAGAAATTGGGAACTTTGTGCTTTGCTGGTGAGAATGTAAAGTGGTGCAGCCACTTTAGGAAATAGTCTGGAAGTTCCTTAAAATATTAAGAGCATATGACCCAGGAATTCCACTCCTAGCTGTATACTCAAGAGAAATGAAAACATGTGTCCACGTAAAACTCGTACATGAATGTTCTGAGCATATTCCTAATAGTCCAGGTGTGAAAACAACCTAGGCATCTATCAACTGGTAAATGCATAAATAAAGTGAATGTATCCATACAATGGAATTTAAGTTGGCAATGGAAAGAAAGAAGTGCTCCTGTCTTTGATGAATGTTGAATGAATATTAAAAACATTATACTATAAATAATATGAATCATATGCTAAAGAAGCCAGTCCCAAAGACCACATATTACAGGATTCCATTTATAGGAAATATCCAGAATAGGCAAATATTTAGACAGAAAGCAGGTAAGTGGTTGCGGGGGGCTGGGGTCAGATGGGGGTGCCGGCCGATGGGTGACTTATACAAAAGAAATATATGCTTTTCCAGTTCTGGAGCAGAGGTCTGATACTGACGTTGAGGTGGTTGTTCCTTCTGAGGGCTCTAAGAATCTATTCCATGCCTCTTCGCCAGCTTCTGGTAATTTCCCGGCAATCTTTGGTGTTCCTTGACCTGGGGAGGCATTACCCCAAGCTCTTCCTTCGTCTTCAGATGATATTTTCTGTGTGTATATGTGCACGCCGGTGTCCAAATTCTCCCCTTGTGTCAGGTCACCGGTCATACTGGATTAGAGCCCACTCTAATGACCTCATTTTATTTTAATTAATTGCAATTGCCAAGATCTTTTTGCCAAAGAAGGTCACATTCTAAGGTACTGGGGGGTGAGGACTTCCACATAGCATCTTTGAGGAGACACAATTCAACCCATTCAGAGAGTGAATGCCATTGGGCCTCATTCTGGGGTGAAGGAAATGTTCTAAAATTAGACCATGTCAATGGTTGCACAATTCTGTGACGAAAGTAAAGACCATTAAAAAAAAAAAAAAAAAGTAAAGACCATTGAACTATACACTTCAAATGAGGAAGTTTATGATACGCGAATTATATTTCAATAAAGCCCTTACCAATTATTTTCATTAGTGCCCCAGGGTGCTTTTACAGCTGTGGAGTGACAAAAAATGGACTTCACAGGGTGCCCAATTTTCAGTGGAAAGTATTGACATCTATTGGAAATCAACACTTTTTTTTTGTTGTTATATTCAAAGCACTTCTAAACCAATTCAGAAATTTGATAAACATGAATGTTGACTCTTGGAATAAGTCATTTCTTCCTCCAGAATTTGCCGTTGAGAATAATCCACAGTCATGATTTCTAAGAATTTATGATGCTATTTTAATTCTTAAAAAAAAATGTACTGTGACCCAGGACAAAATTCCAAGGCCTTTTAAGTGGTTTAAACACAGGAGCATAAACTCTGGGTCAAAGGAAAACAACTTACAAATTCTGGGTCGAACATGATCATCTTACCAATTGTACAATTGCGAGGATGTAATGTTCATGAAAAATGGGGAGTTGTTTTTTTTTTTTTTTTTTTTTTTTTGCAGGCAGGACAAAAATATGCTGCCTGCCTCTCTAACCCTGGCATCCACAGCTGAGCTCTGTGCTATTTTTGAAGAGCTCGATTAACCTCTCACATCTGTGGATTCCACTGGCTGCTGACAAGTGGGTTTGCAGACACCGTCGGGGTGCAGGAGGGTGGTACAGAAGAGGGAGGGTCAGAGATGAGAAACCCGCAAGGAATTTCCCTGGCAAGACACCAGGCTCCTCCCTGGTCCTCTCTACTCTCCAGCTTTAGCTGGCGCTGCTCACGCCGGGAGCCGTCACCACGCGTGACCACTGGCCCCGTGTGCGTCCACGAGTTTCGGCTGAGCGCTGTCTGTGCCAGGATCTCTGTGGGACGTAGAGGTGAAAAGGGGGCAGGTGGTCAGGGAACGAACCTCCCTTGACACTTCTCCTCGGCCTACGCTTTGCCCTTTTGCCCACTTAGGCCCCTATAACCCTTCACTTACCTTTTTCTGTTTGCAGGTAAGGAAAGAGAGGCTCAGGGACTGTCCGTGACTTGCCTGAGGTCAAACAAATGCTGGAGGACCCAGGCCCTGGACCTTGTGTATCTGAGATCAAAGCTTTAACTGGTGGAGGAGGGATGAAGACAAGAAGGGAGCAAATGAGGCCGGAAGAGGCAGGGGACGGGCCTGGGGACCGATGTCATGAGCAGGTCAGGGCAGGTCAGGCCCTGGGACCCTTGGGAGACTAATGGCTGTGGGGTTTCTTTTTTTAAAATTTATTTTATTTATTTTATTTTAGATTTTTTTTATAAATTTATTTTTTACTGGCGTTCAATTTGCCAACATACTGAATAACACCCAGTGCTCATCCCGTCCAGTGCCCCCCTCAGTGCCCGTCACCCAGTCACTCCCACCCCCCGCCCACCTCCCCTTCCACCACCCCTAGTTTGTTTTGTCGGGTTTCTGTCAAGGGGGTGGTTGGAGGCCGAAGGCTAAGGAGGGAGGAGTGCGGGACGAAGGAGCCACCCTCCTGGTGCCAGGGGACTGGCCTCCGGCCCGGGCTGCATCCAGGCTAGGGGAGGACACGCAGTCCTCACCGCCGGGTCCTGAAGCCACACAGCGTCCTGCTCCCGGCCCAGTGGGCACAGGGGCCCCGAGATGCCGGGGGGTGGGAAGCGCAGCCTGGCCCAGTGCTGGGGGGCAGGACTGTGCAGGTGGGGGGGTGGGATGGGGGTGGAGGGGCAGGGACACACAGGGGCCGTCGGGGCAGACCCTGTTCCTGGGGGCGCTGCTCGGGGGCAGTCGCAGGAGGAAGCCAGGCGGGAGGTTTACGGGGAGCATCACTTCTAGATTCGGGGAGAGCGCGGGCCGCGACGCTCCCTGGGGGCTGCAGGGGGGCCGGAGGAGGGAGGAGGCCGTGGAAGGTGCAGCGCTGGGTGACGCCTGGTGGCACACGCAGGGCGGGTCCGGACGCTGGGACCCCGGTTCTGCGCCAGGTGGCTCTGGGGGCCCTGGGACCTCAGCCAAGTCCTGGGGCCGCTCGGACTGCTTTCCTGGCCGCAGGCTGGAGGAGCACTGCCCGTGTGGCCTCCAGCTGTGTGGGGGGCACTGGGAGGAGAAGCTGCTGGGGGGGGGGCGTTCTGGAACCTTCTGCAGCTCAGTTTCCTCGAGTGCACAGAGGGAGCCGGCTCCCTCCCCTCCTGGGGCTGTGACATAACATCAGATGAGATGACACCGTGCGTGTCCGGAGCACTGGGCGCCCGTCGAGTCCTCCTCCCTGGAGAGAACAGTAAATCCAGCGACTTTCCCGAGTCCTGGGCAGCGCCGCGTGCTGTCGCCGAGAGAGAAATCTCCCCCAGTAGTTACAGTGGCCGGGGGTCCCCGGGGGCTCGGGGCGGAGCGCCTGCCTTGGGCCCGGGGCGTGACCCCGGGGTCCCGGGATCGAGTCCTGCTTCGGGCTCCCTGCATGGAGCCTGCTTCTCCCTCTGCCTGTGTCTCTGCCTCTCTCTGGGTCTCTCATGAACAAATACATAAAATCTTAAAAAAAAAAATTTGCAGTGGCCGAGTAAGGGGCAGACGCAGGTTTCGGATCTAACTCTGAGGCACGAGGGCCTGCCCTGGACCGTCTGTGCGTGGTCTTTGTGAACGAGTGTTGGATGCGGGCCGCCGCGTCCGGCCCTCGCTTCTCCTCGTCCGCGCGAGGGCAGCAGGTCCTGCCGTGGGCTAACCGTGGGGTCTTGACTCTGTGCCTCTGGTCAGCCCACAGAATCCGTCCTGGGACGGGGCGAGTGTAAGGTGAGCTCAGTCCCCGAGGCAAACAGTTAGGACGTTTATGCATCAGCGCAAGGTGCACCTCGCAGGTGACAGGTGACAGGTGACGTCTATCACCCGGACACAGTGGCGGAGCGTTGGGCAAATAAGGTGTGTTGAACAGATTTCAGTTCTCACGGACCCGACTGCAACAGAGAAGACCCTGCCGATAGGTCATGTTCATCCTATGATGGCTTTTAGAAGTAGAGAAAATATCAAAAATGTGCATATAATTGAAGTTGTGAAAAATGAGAAGTGTAGTAACAGAACTGATTCAGAGTTTACACTGGTGAGAAGAGTCCTGGCTTATAATTATAGAGGTGATTACAATCACCTCTTTTCTTCTTTCTTTCTTTCTTTCTTTCTTTCTTTCTTTCTTTCTTTCTTCTTTCTTTCTCTTTCTTCTTTCTCTTTCTTTTTTAAAGATTTTATTTATTTACTCATGAGAGACACAGAGGGAGAGAGAAGCAGAGACACAGGCAGAGGGGGAAGCAGGCTCCATGCGGGGGGCCCGATGCGGGACTCGATCCCCAGACCCTGGGGTCACGCCCTGGGCCGAAGGCAGGCGCTCAACTGCTGAGCCCCCCAGGTGTCCTACCTGTTTATTTCTTTAAATATTGGCCCTATGTTTTCAAAAAACTGATTGGCGAGCTCATTTAATTCATTATTCCTCTGACTTTCTGTTCGTCCATCTTCTACATCTTTCCGCCAGTCGAGTATCCCTTATGCTAATTTTTACTGATCACCTTTAAGACTTTTTTTTTTTTTACTTAAATACATGTATTTGATCAGAAAAATGCGTATCACCGCTGTGACTGCACATCCACCGTTCTCAGCATTCATACGAGCCGTCTGTGGACCTGCCAGAGGACCCGAAAGCTCTGATCTGACCCGCAGCTGGCAGCGGCGTGGACTGTGCCGGACGGGGAAGGGGCGCAGGGCGGGGGTCGCCACGCGAGGACTTTGTCCCTGGGCATCGCAGGTCTGCAAGGGAGAGCAGAGCGGCCGAGGAGCCCCCGAGAGACAGCACCAGGGCGGGCCTGTGGTCACACGGTTGGGGGGCCACCTGGGGGCAAAGCTCCGGGCATTCCCACGTGAGGAAGTCTTCGTAGGGCATGAGGCTTGGGGGCCCGTCAGGTGGGCTTGGTTCGGTGGGAGAAGCTCAGGAGGGGGGCGGGGAGGCGGGACATGCCTTAACCCCGGGGAGCACCCCCACCAGAACTAGAAGAATCCTGTGTTTCATTTCCCCTGGGCTGTGGGTGCGAACTGCGGTTTGCGCACCAGGGTCCATGCGGCCCATCGCCTGGTTTCTGAGAATCGGGTGCATCACCGTGCGTTATTGTTCTGTAATGGACATTGAAGCGTCTCCTAAAATCATTTCTTTTTACTCCTGGCTCTCGGCCCAAGCCCCACGCTTTGGCAAAGCGCCGATCTGTTCTAGCTGAAGTCAGGCAAACGGACTTGCCTCCTCGGTATCTCCCGAGTGGTGCTGTCTTTGCTTCGAAAATCTCCTGAAGGGGATACAGGAGATAAAAATGAAAAAGATGCTCCTTGCACCGTGGAGTACCTCCAGTCATCGGAAGGTCTTAACCCAAGCCAACCTTCACGGCTCTGTAATGTCTGTGTCTTCAGGTTGTTCTCGTTCTTTCCTCTGTGGTCATGCAGTTGGTAACTGGTGTGACCGCCTCTTGGTTCCAGGACACTGCAAACTTCCATTAAAAAACCAGTGAGTGTTGGGGCCCCTGGGGGGCTCAGTGGTTGAGCATCTGCCTTTGGCTCAGGTCGTGACCCCGGGGTCCTGGGATCGAGTCCCACATCGGGCTCCCCACAGGGAGCCTGCTTCTCCCTCTGCCTGTGTCTCTGCCTCTCTCTGTGTCTCTCATGAATAAATGAAAAATCTTAAAAAAAAAAAAAAAAAAGCATCTGACTCTGTTTCAGCTCAGGTCACGATCTCCAGGTATTGAGGTCTGGGCATGCTCTCTGCTTAGCAGGGAGTCTGCTTGAGAGTCTCCCTCTCTCTCTCTCCCTCTGCTCCTCCCTCTCTAAAATAAATAGATAAATCTTAAAACACACACACACATACACACACCCAGTGAGTATTGAATAGGCCCTTAGGACCTTCCTCTAACCACTCTCCTGGCTGTTCTAAAATACTCTCCAGTGTTTCTTGGATATGGATCCTCCCAGTCCTGACTCTCACTTCAGGTTTCTCCACTTCTCACATCCTTTTGTGAATTGGCATGAGAATCTGAGGGCCGGGATGGAGATGTGCCCCCAGCCACCCTCTCCCACGATGCGGGCACCTGCTTTTTGAAGGTCCAGGGAAGGCCTTTTCTTTCATCCTTGTTCAATACCATGAGTGTTTGGGAACTGCTGCAGTGACTGGCGCTCTAAAACCAGCCCATGGGGTGTGTCTCCTGCAGCTGTGCTCAGCAAATCCTACACCAGAGATCTGGTCTCAACCATACATCTTTTTTTCATCAGTCTCCTTTGTGGGCTTGTTACTGAAATTGGGTTCCCTCTTGGTGGGTGTTGATCCAAAAGACACAACCAAGCCAAAGAATAGGAAAAGGTAAGATTTTCTTTACAATAAGTAAGGAAAACATCAGGGAAGTTTCCCACAGAGTTGTCTCCTGAAACAACAAGGTTGGGGAAGCTTTAAGGATGCACGCACAGTTAAGAAGGGGCTAAGGGAACATGCACAGTTACGCAGGGGCTCGCTCAGGAGGATGCAGCATGGAACTGGGGCAAAGGTCATCTCAAGGTGACTGAGTCCCAGGCCCAGTCGGAGGCCATCAGGGGTGGGCATCATCAGTTCTCAGGCTCTGGAGAGTCGAGCGTCTGGGTGCTCAGAGTTACCTCCTGCGAAGGTAACTCACGAGTGTACGTGAGCTCGGACCCCTGTGGCCTGGCCTCGTACAGCTGTTGATTCCAGTAATCTTTATAAGACCCCTGGAGCCTAACATGAACTTTCTTATGTCCAGAAAGCTCTGTCTGTCTTTCTTTTTCTGGGAACTCCTAACTCTTTCTGCCTGCAAATTTCTTGCTTCCAGCTTGTTGACCTGCTTACAAATTCTGGCCCTAAATATAGGTGCCCTTCACTTGTTAGCATCTTGTTCCCAAGGAAAAGTGAACTTTGCAAATCCACGGCCTGGTCTGAGAAGCACGACGGGGGCCTGCTGCCATCTGGTGGTGGCGCTTCTCACTGCCGCTGTAGGAAGCTCGGTGCAGTCTGGACAGGGGCGGGTGTGCTTGTCACCTCATTGATGCCCCCCTTCTTAGAAACCAGGACGCCAACAGTAATGAAGAGGGCATATAACTGCTAGTTAGTAGCTTAACTCTACTCAAGGCAAGAGCTCTAGTCATGGGACATAGATTCTGGGTTCTTTTGGGTCAGTAGTAGATGGGAGCAAGACCACATGACAAAAAAATAATCAGAAGGGTGGTTGTATCTTGGGGGTGGGTCAGGAACTTGCTGGAATGCATCATGAGGGATTTGGGGGGATGACGATAATGTTCTCTATTAGGACAGGAATCTTGGGTTCAGGGTGTGAGCATTTTAGGGTTTGTGCATTTTGTTGTATGTGAACTTTACTTCCAAAGAACAGCATAGGATCCCAAACAAGTAGTGCATTCTAGCTAACGATGTGTGTGGAAACGAACAGGTGGCTGCTGCTCTTAAATGCACCAAAAATGATGAGATGGATTGATGAATATGTAGAGACGCAAAAGATGGAGAGGCAAGTCATAAAGCAAGTACAGTAAAACATTAATTGTAGAATCTGGATGGTGGGCATATGGGTGTTCAGTGTGACATGCTTCCAGCTTTTCTCGGTGTCTGAAAAGTTTGCAATAAGATGTCAGAAAAAAAATTCTGTATTAAGCGGTGGGCACTCTAAACATGCTCATGTCATCAGTTTTAGCACCATATACGGGGTAAGTATTGCAATTAATTAATTAATTAATTAATTAAAAAAAATTTTTGCTATTAATTTAGGAAACTGGCTTTCAGAATGTCTAAGGAAGTTGGCCAATCTTACATAATTAATGGGCAATAGAACACATATCCACCCCCACGTTTTCTGGGTCTGAGTTTGATGGTTTTTCCATTGCAGACTCTTGCCTTCTACTAATTGCAAAGCAAACCATCTTCAGCCAATGGCTCTGCAGCTTGGACACAAACGTGGATGACCGAGGCCCACCATTTTTCTCCATGACGTTGAGTTTGAGGGAATGCAAAGAAGTGTGTGGGAAGATGTAAAAAGACTATGCTTCTGATCTTTATAGGATTTTGACTAATATTGAAACACTTGACCCTGAGAATTAGCACAGTGCCATAAATCGTAGCAAGCTGGAGATAAAATCTAGTGCCAGGAATGGTTTGTCCTAATCTGATGGAGAATGGAGGTGTAAATATGGAGCTCTGGAAATCCCCAGAGGCTGCCGCTGGTTGATGGTAAGCTGTTCTCGTGAAGAAGGACAGTCCCCTGTCGGGGACCCAGAGCTGCTTCTGCAATCAGAGGCCATATTCGCCCCACCATATTTGCCTGTCTTTGCCTAGGTGACCTCTGGTTTGGTCCAGCATTAATGGCCCGTCATCGTCCCACCTACACTGGTTCACAAGCATCGTTCTTGTGGGCCGGTGTTCTCTGGATCGTGCTGGCGTGCTGGTTGACACTGGGTAGTCCTGGATCTGGATCCTGTCTTACCCACATCTCCACAAACATCGCCCATCCTGTGTTTGTTACCTTCTCTTCCGTGGATTCGTTCTGAACACCCGATCCTCAAAGACTTTTCACGTTTCCCTCCCCTGATTCCGGGGAAAAGAGCCTGCGAGTGCCTCTGACCACTGGGTGTCACTGCTGGATCATGGAATCCTGGAATGGCATTTTATTCCCCAAACTGAAAACCTCATCATTATGTTTTCAAAAAGTGTTTCACTTGGAAATACTTAATCACCTGTTCAACAAAAATATTTTCTCCTAAACCACAAGGATTGCAGGTCTGAATGTATGAAGGGCGCTCTGGGGGACTTGGGTGGTCTGTGGCCTGCAGTGCTCACTGGGCTGTGGCTCTTCACAAGGAGGCCAGTATTTGAACACAACTTTAGAAAAGATTAGTCTTTTCTTTCTTTCTTTTCTTTCTTCTTTCTTTCTTTCTTTCTTTCTTTCTTTCTTTCTTTCTTTCTTTCTTTCTTTCTCCTTCCTTCCTTCCTTCCTTCCTTCCTTCCTTTCTTTCTTTCTTTTTTTTTTTTTTTGGAATGGGTAAACAGATTGAGAATTAAAGTGATTTATACTACTTTTTCAGGTTTATTCTGTTAGTAGACATCCTGGGTGGACTGAACTTTGGGGAGATAAAAAAATTAGTGGATTTAAGCAGCCCCAAATAAAAGGAAATGGTTCTAAGGTATATGTATTAACCCTTTACTAGTGATTTCCTTCAATTATTTATTATCTGCTTTCTGCAATCTTCATCGTGCAGATGTTCTGCAGTGTTTGGGTGGAGTTACCCCAAAGGAGGAGAGGGGGGGATTCAAGACAAGGAACAGCACTGATGCTTTGGAAATACAGAATTCTGAAAGACTCCACTCAGAGATCCAAATAGGTATGGATCCAAATTTAATATTGAGCTTCTTAGATTGCCAATTTATCCCTTTGGTTGCATTCTTTTTTCTTTTCTTGACAGTCTAGTCTGAGAAAAATGCTCACATGCATTAAAACTAAGAGGATATCTTACTTATATAACATAAATCCTGAAAACCTCATCAGAAGCCAAATGCATTTGTCATCTAGACTTTGAACGTGGACTTAAGCTGAAAAGATGTGATCCAGGAAGTACAGTTTGAAAAAAATATATACTTCCAGGTTAAAACTGGTAATTTTATAAAAAGAGATATAGGGAATTATACAGAAAACAGAGGAAAAAATCCACTCCCTTCTTTATTCTCATTTTCATATTTTTAGATCAGAGAGTGAGAGACTGTAATCAATAAATATGTAGTGAATCCAGAGGAGAAGCAGGAGGTATGAATTATTTTGCACAACATCCTCTCCGGAGAGCCCACAGAAGAAATTCTCTAGAACTGTCAGCATCAGTCAGGGTTTTCATCTGATAGATCCTGGGAAGCCTATCACGGTGTCCCTCCTTATACCAGAGGAGCTCCGGGTGTTTGCTGGGAGATGAGCATCAAGCGTTTGTGGACGCTCCTAGTGGCCGCCTCGGTCAGGCACTTTGCTTAGTCTACTGTCATACTCTCAACAGTCTTATTTTTTGTGCCTAATTTTTAGCCTGTATTTCTTGATTAACATAGACATCGTTGAGAGCTGTGTCAAATCCTCTCTGAACTGAGGTGAGGTCTATAGGACGAATTATATGAGAACAAAGGTGCATGTGTGCCCCCAGTCCATGAGCACAATGCAGGATAAAAGTGCTGGACACTTTTGCACAAGAGCAGAGTGGTGGATTTGAGGGGTGGGAAGGAGCTCTTTCTTCTGCAGCTCCTACAAGGAAGCATTTTGAATAGAGAAAAGAACAGAGCATGCAGGCGTTCTGTGTGTGTGCTGGGGACACTTCTCCTCTGGGAGGTACCACTTTTTGCCCTGAAGCCTACAGGTGGGGGGATGGCATTTCCCACCAGACGCAGAGTGAACCGTGAATGTCACTGTGTGAGAATCTCTGCAGGGGGGTGGCGAGTGTGGCAGGTGCCTCCACTGGCTTTTGCAGAGCGTAGATTTGTCCAGGGGAAGCCGGTGGCCAGGTATGATGATGCTGTCTCCTTACATACCGTGGCACACAGAATCCCCACGATACCCAGGGAAGCATGCAGGACCCAAGAAGATGAGCCAATGCAGTTGGATATTTAAGGGTGGAATGAGAAGGGCATTAGCCTCAAGCTCTTCACTCTTTAGCAGTGTCAGATGCTCCACAAACAAGGTGATGGGGCGACACTGAACACAGATGCAGAAAAGAGCCTAGGGGTGAATGTGAGCTCAGATACCAGAACGGGTAATAGAAGGTAAATTTGAGAATGTAGGCAGCCAAGTCCTAATTGGTCTTCGGAGGGCTCTTATGCAAGCACAGGGGCAGAACACTTATTAAATTAAGATTAGATGTTAAGTAAATTCAGAAGGGTCTTGTAAGCCCATTGCAAGACATGCTAAAAGGCAAAACACTCAAATATACAGAAGGGTAGAGAAGTAGACATCAGTTGACCCCACAGAACTGGAGACAAGATTTAGACTTGGGGTGCTTGCATGGGGACACTCCTCATTGACCACCTACTCTGCTTAACCCTGTACAGATTTCATGTGCTTATTTAAAATGTTAACTCTAACTGCTTGGATTTAAAATTGCTTTTACCCATTTTCAAATTATCTTTTTTTTTCTTTATTGAAATAATCAAATAAAGACCTGATCCAAGAAGATTTTATAGTAAAAATAACAAATTAGTTTGATCTGACATACTGATTAATTTCATTTAGTACAAATAGAAGACGTTACACAGTTAGAAGTCTGAACTATCCTATCATAAACCTGTAATACAGAAAATACTCAATGGCTATTGATGAATGAATGAATGAATGAATGAATGAATGAAGTGGATAGACTCATGATCAGTAATGTTACATTGCAGGATCCCACAAAATGTTGCATTATGTAATTAAGGCTGGCATGTAGCCAAAACCCCGGCCCGCACCGAAAAAGTAAGAAAGGGGACCACAGGGGGCCTAGTTTTAGAAAGCCCAATTTTTGTTGGAGAGATAAGACAAAGACCCTTAATTCTCCATTGAAAGGAAAGGGTGAGCTCCGTATGGAAGGGTTGGAAGACTGTCCTCTTGCAGAGGACGGAACAGGACCTGGGATCTGAGGGTGCCCCATAGTGTGTGCGCCCCTGCAAGCATGCTTGAGCAGTGCATATGGGTGCAAAGACAACGCTGAGATGGGGAGAGTGCTGGCAATGCCGAGAGGAAGAAGGCATAGTGGTGAGGCTGGAGTCTCTAGCTATGCTCAATGGCCAGTGGCGGGAAGGATTACTGTCAGTGATGTATTTTGTGGATTGTCTATAGATCTATCATGGAGAATAATATGATCCTCTTAGGACATGTGCTTTTTCTTGCTGTTGTGGTGGCATTAGGAATACTGCAGGGTGATTGAGGAGATCGAGTTCTTGTCCTAGAAGAACCCACAGGAGAAGGTCAGGCCAAATAGGTCTTGGTTCCACCACTTACTATTGGCTGATCCTGGGGTTGGACCTCTGCTAGTTTCTGATTTTTTGCCTACAGAATGGGTTTGCAAAGATTTGCTCCTGTGTAGCTTGCTTTGAGGAGTGATTTACTTTCTGGAATTTTCCTGGCTCTCAGTGGGAGCCCAAGTCTGAGGACCCAAGGGCGGGTGAGCATCAGAGAGGTGGGGCCCACCTGTCTCCTTCGTGCCTCATCTCCAGCACCAGGAGCATGGTGCTGTGTACTTTGGGTGGGATGCCTAAAGTCAGACATCACCAGTCTGTGAGAAGAACTATAAATTAGATATTAAAAGGTTATGGAACCCTGACCAAGAAAAGGTTAATTTCCTCAAGTGTGGAGAGAGATGGGGAGATCCAGAAAGCTTCAAATGGGGTTAACGGTTGAGCTGAACCCTGGAGGAAGACTAGAATATTTCTAGGTGAGAAGAACCACAATTTGAGTCTTCGACATCAGTATTACTGAGAGAATGTGTTCAAACAAACCTGGAGGCTTCTGATTCAGTTAGTTTGAGGTGAGGTCCTAGAATTTGTATTTCCAAAAAATCTCCAGGTGATGCTGATATTGGGAGTCTGGGGAGCAGACAGGAAATTGTAGGGTCTTAAACAGAGGGAGAGACTCTGCACCTGGTTGTGGGGAAGCAACTCTGCTTAAATGGAATTTAAACTCTGGACTGAAATAAGGCTAGTTCTGATTTGATAATTTTATTCCTCACCCAGTTCTCCATGAGCAGGCACAAAGACTTCCCCACAGTTTATTGGGGGACCCACAGAAGCTTGAGCCAGGATCTCCCTCAGAGCCCAGAAGGCCAAGTCCTGTATTTAGGGTTGAAGGCACGTCATGTCATGAGCAGACTGGATACACAGCCAGGTCAGGGGAGAACAGAGCTCTACAGAGCCCCAGGCTGCTGTTGGGTGAAGGAGGGATTTGGATAAGAATTGTTAATGTTGGCAAGTGGGTAATGCATCCTATAGAAACTAAGGATCTAAGTAGCAGAGGCCATTTCAGTGACATCTTATCTCTGGGCTGGAGGGTCATGCCTGAGACTGCCGGAAATTGCATAGCTCAGAGACATGGATAACACGGGCAGTGAGAATTGATTACCCAGGAGAAGGCCAGTTGCAGTGATGGCAAGGGGGCTGTGGTGGCCCCAGCATTGAGCTGAGGGCTTTGCACATATTATCTCCTTGAATTTCCACAGCAGTTCTTGTGAAGTATGTTAACATCCCTGTTTTATGGATGAGGAAACAGCCCAAGACAGGTAATCTAACTTCCCCACAACCACAGGGTAATAGATTAAGAGTCTTCCCTAAAAATCCTGAGAAGCTAAGATCTTCCTGAAGATCACATGCTCTGAACTCTTATAGCTTTCTATCCCCAGCTTTCCCCTTCTGGCCAAGACAGTGGGGGCTTATTCAGACTCACCTCTTATTTTCTGGAAAATGCACAGCCCAGTGCTGGGAGCGTTCCTGGTCTTCAGTAAATATTAGATTCTAAGAAAATTATACAAACACATTCAGGGATTCTCAAACTTCACATACTGTAGGATAAGTAGTATAGTATACTGTAGTATACTGTAGTATAATAGTATAAATACTCCTGCCTTAAATGGCTATCCCTGTGGGACCAGGAGTCATTTCTAGGACTTTTGTCTTTTTCTCTTTTCCTCATCTTCCATTTAATTTTTAAAAATTAACAAACCAACCAACAAGAGCCAGAAACAGATTAATAAATACAGAGAACAAACTGGTGCTTGTCAGAAGGGAGGAGACTGGCAAGGTGGGGAAAATAGGTGACAGGGATTAAGAGTACAAACTTCCAGTTAAAATTAAATAAGTTACAAAGATGAAAAGCGCAGAAAATGTAGTCAATGATATTGTAATAACATTATATGGTGCAGACATATTCAGAACATTCCATCCTAATGGATAAAATACATATTCTTTTCAAGGACACACGGAACATTCTTCAGAATCACATATTAGGCCACAAAACAAATTCAAAATTCAAATTCAAAAAGACTGAAGTCATGTCATGCATCTTCTCTGACCACAATGCTATGAAACTTGAGTCAACCATAAGAAAAAAATGCTGGGAAGACCACAAATACATGGAGGTTAAATAACATGTTACTAAGCAATGAATGGGTCAACCAGGAAATCAAAGACAAAATCAAAATTACATGGAAACAAGTGAAAATGAAAACACAAGGATTCAAAACCTCTGGGATGCAGCAAAAGACATTCTAGGAGGGAATTTTATAGGAATACATACCTGCCTCAAGAAGCAAGAAAAATCTCAAAAAGCAACCCAACTTTACACTAAAGGAGCTAGAAAAAGAACAACAAGTGAAGTCTAAATCCAGCATGAGAAGAAACAGAAACTAAAAAAACAAAACAAAAAAACATAGAAGAGGTCAATGAAACCAGGAGCTGGTTCTTTAAAGAGATCAACAAAATTGATAAACCTCTAGACTGACTCATAGAGAGAGATGGAGATAGATAGATAGATGATGATGATGATACATAGATAGATAGATAGAGAGAGAGAGAGCCCAAATAAACAATATCACTAATGAAAGGGGAGAAATAACAACTGACACCACAGAAATATGATTGTAATAGAATGTTATAAAAATCTATATGCCAACAAAGTAGACAACCTGGAAGAAAAGGATAAATTTTAGAAACATATAACCTACCAAAACTGCAGCAGGAAGAAATAGAGAAGTTGAATAGACCAATTATCAGCAGTGAAATTGAATCAGTAACTTAAAAAATTCCTAAAACAAAAGTCCAGCACCAGATGGCTTCTCAGAGGAATTCTACCAAACATATAAAGAAGAGTTAACATCTGTTCTTCTCAAAGTATTCCAAAAAATAAAGAGGAAGGAAAACTTTCAAATTCATTCTATGAGGCCAGTATCAGCTTGATACAAAAACCAGATAGAGATCACCCAAAGTATGGAACTACAGGCCAATAGCTCTCACCCATATAGATGCAAAATCCTTAACAAAATACTAGCAAACCAAATCCAACATATTAAAAAAAATCATTTACCACGATCAAATGGAATTTATTCTCAGGATGCAAGTGTGATTCAGTATTTGCAAAACAACCAATGTGATACAACACATCAACAAGAGAAAGAATAAGAACTATATGATTATCTCAATAGATGCAAAAAAAATTGACAAAATACAACACCCAAACATGATAAAAACTTTTTGCATAGTAGGTCTAGAGGGAACATACTTCAACATAATAGAGTCCCCCTACAGCAAACCCACGGCCAGCATCACACTCAATAGTGAAATACTGAGAATGTTTCCCCTAAGGGAGGAACAAGACAAAGATGTCCATTCTCACCACTTTAATTCAATATAGTACTAGAAATCCTAGCTATAGCAATTAGACAACATAAAAAAATAACAGACATTTATGTTGGTAAGAAAGAAGTAAAACTCTCACTTTTGCAGATGACATGATAGATACTATATATAGTAAACACTAAAGTCTCCACCAAAAAAAGGTTAGGACTGATACATGAAAGTTGCAAGATAAAAAATCAATGTAGGGAAATCTGTTGCATTCCTATATACTAATAATGAAGCAGTAGGGACTGAAATTATGAAAATCCCACTTACAATTGTACCAAAACAGTTAAATATCTAGGAATAAACTTAACCAAAGACATGAAAGACCCTGTACTCTGGAAATGATAAAACACTGATGAAAGAAATTCAAGATGATGCAAAGAAATGAAAGGACAGTCTATGTGATCATGGGTTGGAAGAATAAATATTGTTAAAGATCTATACTATCCAAAGAAATCTACAGCTTTAATGCAATCCCTGTCAAAATACCAAGAACATTTTTCACAGAACTAGAACAAACAACTCTAAAATTTGTGTGGAACCATGAAAGATCTTAAATATCCAAAGTAATCTTGGGAAGGAAAAAACAAAACTAGGGGATCCCTGGGTGGCTCAGCGGTTTAGCACCTGCCTTTGGCCCAGGGTGAGATCCTGGGGTCCCGGGATTGAGTCACGTGTCAGGCTCCCTGTGTGTAGCCAGCTTCTCCCTCTACCTATGTCTCTGCTTCTCTCTCTGTGTGTCTCATGAATAAATAAATAAAATCTTAACAAAATTTTTTTTTAAAGAAAAGCAAAACTAGAGGCATCACAATTCCAGATTTTAAGCTATATGACAAAGTGGTAGTTTTTAAAACAGTATGGTACTGGCATAAAAATGGACACACAAATCAATAGGATAGAACAGAAAACCCATAATTATATGGTCAACTAGTCTTTGAAAAAGTAGAATGAATATCCAGTGAGAAAAAGACAGTTTCTTTCAGCAAACGTTATTAGGAAAACTAAGAGCAGCATGCAGAGGAATGAAACTGGATCACTTTCCTACAGCATACATAAAAATAAAACGGATTAAAGACATAAATGTGCGACCTAAAATCATAAAAATCCTAGAAGAGAGCACCGGCAGTAATTTCTCTGACATTGGTCATAGCAATATTTTTCTAGATATGTCTCCTGAGGCAAGGGGAACAAAAGCAAAAATGAACTATTGGGATCACATCAAAATAAAAAGTGCCTGTACAGTGAAGGAAACAGTCAATAAAACTAAAAGCAGTCAATGGAATGGGAGTGGATACTTGCAAATGACATATCTGATAAAGGGTTAGTATCCAAAATACATAAAGGACTTATACAACTCAACACTCCAAAAATAAATAATCCAGTTAAAAATGGGGAGAAGAAAAAAAAAATGGGCAGAAGACATGAACAGACATTTTTCCATAGAAGACATACAGATGGCCAACAGACACATGGGAAGATGCTCAGCATTACTAATCATAAGTGCAATACAAATCAATATTACGAGCTCTCACCTCACACCTGTCAGAATGGCTAACATCAACAACACAAGAAACGACAGGTGTTGGCGAGGATGTGGAGAAAGGGGAATCCTCATTCAACTCTGTTGGTTGAAATGTGAACTGGTGTAGCCACTCTGGGAAACACGATGGAATTTCCTGAAAAAGCTAAAAATAGGGCTAATCTACAACCCAGTAATCACACCACTGGGTATTTAATTCAAAGAGGTACATATATTCCAAAGTTTATCTACAATGGCCAAAAATTGGAATTAGTGCAAGTGTCCATCAACAGATGAACAGGTAAAGAAGAGGTGGTGTATATATACAATGGAATATTGCTCAGCCACAAAAGACAATGAAATCTCCCCATTTGCAATAATAGGGATGGAGCTATAGGGTATAATGCGTCAGAGAAAATGAGTCAGAGAAAGATAAGCACCATGTGGTTTCAGTCATATGTGAAACTTACGAAACAAAACAAATGAACAAAGGGAAACAAAGAAAGAGAGAGAAACCAAGAAACAGACTCTTAACTCTAAAGAATACCCTGATGGTTACCAGACGGGAGGCGGGTGGGGGGATGGGGGAAATAGGGGATGGAGATTAAGGAGGGCACCTGGCATGATGGAAAAAAAAAGATCAAACAACTGTGTTTTAAAGATTTTAGGCATTCTTCCTGCTTCCTAAAACCAGGAGGAAATAAAAATTTAAAACTTAAAAAGAACCCCACAACAACCACAACACAAAGCACTGGGTGGTGACAGGTGACTGTACCCTTGTGGCGAGCACTGAGTCATGCAGAGAACTGTCCAATCACTACGCTGTGCATCTGAAACTGATCTAATATTGTTTGTCAACTACACTTCAATGATAAAATTTCTTTTAAAAAGTAATTAATTAGCACAGTAGTTGAGTTGGGCTCTTCACCAATGGTGTGTCCCTCTCACCCTGGATGGTGAAAGTCGAGACAGCCCAGGATGGGCGTGTGCTTATGTTGGGCTCCGTAGGCAGAGCTCAGGGGATTCACAAAGAAAAGAGCTGAGTCAGGCCGTGCTCAATGCAGGGGACACTGAGGGGGGGCGGTGGTGCGGGGCACTGGAGGAGGTAAGAGTTACCTGCACGAGTCCACAGGAGGGGGCCATAAGAGGCCCCTGGGAGTCTCACGCAGAACAAAGGTTTGCTGTGATTCATTCTGAAAGGTGTCCACCTGAGCTGGCTTGGGACTTAGGTCCCGAAGAGCAGCACCTTCAGGTACCTGCTTGAATCCCAAGGCAAAGTTCTTGCTCTTCCTGAGGCTTTCTAGGGGCCCCCTCCCCCCATTCTCTCTGTGTTACATTCTGCTGATGGGGTGAGAGAGAAGGTGGGGATGGAGGCCCACTGCCCAGGCTTGCTGGGACCTTCTGAGCTTAGACTGAGACAGCTTGAGGGGGCCTGGGTCTAGAACTGCCGTTAGAAAGACCTAACTTCCCCAAATGAATGTAAAAAATAGTGAAAGGGAATAAAGGGGAAAGGAGAAAAAATGAGTGGGAAATATCAGAGAGGGAGACAGACTCCTGACTCTGGGAAATGAACAAGGGGTGGTAGAAAGGGAGGTGGGGAGGGGGTGGAGGTGACTGGGTGATGGGCACAGAGGGGGGCACTTGATGGGATGAGCCCTGGGTGTTATTCTATATGTTGGCAAATTGAACACCAATAAAAAATAAATAAAATAAAAAAAAAAGAAAGAAAAACCTAACCCTCTCAGGTGGGAGGGTAGACACTCCAGGTGGCAGCAGGTGCGCCCCAAGCCTGTGGTCTGGGTTTATGAAGCAGCAGCTCCTCCCCTAGCCTCCCCCTCCTGCTGCAGCCGGATGGCACGAGGCAGTTTCTGCAGGCGGGGCCTGAGGCCTAATTTTTAACCAGTGCAACATGGAAACGTGAGCCCTCCTGCTCCCAGGAAGAGGAAAGTGCTGTGAAAGGTACTGAACTATAATATTAAGGTACTATACCATGACGGGGTGCAGATATGGTATCTCCTCTGCTCGTGAACATATTCCATCCTCTGAGCAGATTTCACTTACAAAAAAAGCAAATTCAAAGATCCAATTATTAAACATTTTGAGACAGTGCCAGCAGAGCAGTAAGCACTGTGGGCCCTTCGGAGCACAGGCCTGCGAGGCTGGCACGGGCTTACTGTGTGGATGCAGGAGTCCTAGTGAGCCCTCCCGTGGAGCTGGAGCCATGCCCGGGGGGGGGGAGGGGGGGGGGGAGGGGGGGGAGGGGGGGGCGGCACTGGCAACTTAGCTCAAGAAAGTTGGTCTGTTCTGAGTCTAAGTTGAAAAGATGAGTCTGTGGCTCCTGTCGTCTGCTTGACAAGGTCAGGAGGGATGTTTTTGTATGTCGGGGTCGCCATGGTTCTGGTTTCTGACTTTGGACCGTTTTGCTTTCCTGGGAGTTCTTGTGGCCTTTGAGTTTTCATAGGTGAAGGACAGGGGAGTGCAACGGACTTGATTAGAAGTTTGTGGTCCACCAGGGAGCTGGAGGTAACGTGGCTGCAGGAGCCGAACTAAAGCATCAGGGAAAGGAAAGGGTCCTTATTAGCATGGTTCTCGTGCCCCCAGCGCCAAGGGCTGAGCCAACCCAGGAGCCCTACGGGTGACTGGAATCACAGGGACACTGCGACAGTTAATGCTGACGGCCCAGCTGGGACTCCCCATAGGAGGGTGGCCGTCAGCCCCCTTCACCAACATCTGCCTCTTGGAACAAAATGCCATTACCACCAAACACCAAAGAGCATTATGGATGGGGATTCATCCAATACAGAGGGTTTTTTGGTTTTCTTTTGTTTTGTTTTGTTTTTACAGTTGGAAATTGATCTAATACAGAGTTTGCAAACTGGAGGCCCCAAGAGGTTTGGTGTGCAGATGGGTTCAGTTTGGTCCACACGGTGAGCTGAAAGGAATTGAAATAGTTGGTATATTTGCACATTTGGAGATTTTCCACATAGTAACGCAAACTTTTCTCTTAAAAGAATCCTCAGAGGGCAGCCCAGCTGGCTCAGTGGTTTAGTGCCGCCTTGAACCCAGGGCCTGATCCTGGAGACCTGGGTTCGAGTCCCATGTCAGGCTCCCTGCATGGAGCCTGCTTCTCCCTCTCTCTCTCTCTCTCTCTCTCTCTCTCTCTCTCTCTCTGTCTCTCATGAATAAATAAATAAAATCTTAAAAAAAAAATCCGCAGAGCTGGTCAGAATTGGCACAGGTGCGTTCTATAGCCAGGCGCCCCCAGAGTGGGTCTGAGGTCACGGCCGGCTGTCCCCAGCGGGGCCAGAGCTCCAGGTGTAAGTCCCGGCTGCCTCCAGCCAAAGGGTCTTCCTCTCCCCTCTCTGGCCTGACATTCCCTGAGCTCTGGCCCTACAGCCCCCAGGACCCCACCTCCCCTGGCTCCTGCCGAATAAGATGTCAATGAGGATAATTGCTTTTTAAACTGGGGACCTAATTCTTTGCAATGTGTTACAATCCATTTCTCTCCACGGTGCTGGAATATCACTTGAAGCAAATTCTGAAATGCGTACCCAAAGTGCGACGGCCAAGGAAATACAGTTACTTTTATAAATATAAACACTTACCTGGGTAGGGGAAAAACCAGAAATGTGTGTTCCAAAGGGCAGGTGAAGGATCGGATCCCAGCTAAGGGACCGTTTCATGGTGTGTTTGCTTTTCCCTTGAAATCCCACTGTCGCAGACCTCCAGGCCTGGCGTCCTCTCGGATTCACACCCCCTTCTGCGCGATGCCTCTGCCATCTGCAAAACAGACTTGAGGCCCCCAGTGCCCCCTTTCTGGACCCACAAGAGCCCCGGGGGCCGCAGGCATCCGCACAGGACAGGACACGTTCTGGAAGTCTGAGGCCACCGTTTCCCACAATCGAAGGACCCTTTGACCACGGGGATCTTTCCAGTCGGGGCAGGTGCACGTGGCTCCGAGTCCGCGAGGCGCGGCTGGCAGTGCTCCCCTTAGGAAGGCCGTGGTCTGCACTCTGGGGCACCCGCTCCGTGCCTTCTGCTGCAGGACGTCTGGAAAAGGAGAGGCGAGTGGAATGATGGGGGGCTCTTAGACGGCGAGGGGAGCAGGTTGTGTTTCCGTAGGTCAGGTATTTGCTTCTCTTGCTCTCTGTCTGCTTCGCGCGCCAGCACCTGCGGCAGGTGCCCCCGGAAGGAGTTCATACGAGGAGCGTGTCCTTCGGCCCTTCCCTGGAGGCTTTTTGTGTCTTCAGGGCACGGAGTGCTCGCGGGACCCCGAGGAGACACGAGCCTTGTTCCAACTCTTCCAGAAGGGTCAGCAGGCCCAGCCCTGGGTGCCCCCCTCCCCACTAGCCCTGCGGTTCGTGTCCCCCTTGCTCTGGGGACGCTGCTTCGAGCCTCTCCTCTAGTCACCCCCCAGCCCTCCTGCTCCTCATTTTGAGGCCCTTGAGTCACGGAGACAATGGAATCACCTGGAAGATGTGCACTTCGTTTCTGCACCATCAGACCCACACCTCTGCCTCTGGCCCCTCTCTGTTGGGCTACCGACACCGCTTGGGTCCCTCCCATGCTGCTCTCTCATCCTCTGGCCTAACGGAGAATTGGACTCCGGGGGTCCCCCCACCCATGCTCTTGCTCCTGCGTCAGAAATTGCCCCTTGCACACGGGTGCACACAGCTGTGAACTCTGCTGCCTTTTCTGCAATTCCCAGGAACCGCTTTTCTGGTTTTCCCTGAACTCCCGTTCTCTGCTGACTCCACTGCCCTCCGGCCTTGTCCCCTCCCCCTACACCTGGCTGCGGGGACACCAGGCCACAGGGACACCTGGCCTCAGGGACACCTGGCCATGGGGACACCGGGCCATGGGTACACTGGGTTGCAGGGACACGGGGCTGCAGGGACACTTGGCGAAGGGACACCGGGCCACAGGGACACTGGGTGCAGGGACACCAGGCCATGGGGACACCGGGCCACAGGGATACCTGGCTGCAGGGACACTGGGCCGCGGGGACACTGGGTGCAGGGACACCAGGCCATGGGGACACTGGGTGCAGGGACACCAAGCCACGGGGACACCTGGCAGCGAGGACACTGGGCCACAGGGACACCAGGCCGCAGGGACACCTGGCCGTGGTGACGCCAAGCCATGGAGACACCTGGCCACAGGGACACCTGGCCGGGGGATACCCGGCCGTGGGGACATGACAGCAGAGCTGAGGCCCCTGGGGAAGACCCTGCTGTCTCCAAAGCCCTACAGCACTGCCGGCCTCCTCCGGGGATGATAGAGACGGGCCAGGAATCACTGGGGCCTGGGTTCAAGGTGTGCCCACAGGACCCGGGGCCTTCCGAGCTGTGGCCTGGCCCCCAGGGCACCCTCCTCATGGGGAAGCGACAGTCGCCGGCCCTCCTGGGCTCTGCTCCACCCCAGGGCACACAGGCTCAGCCTGCGCTGGTCAGGACATGCACCTCTTGCATGAACTGAAGGCCATAGACGTTTCCAGGTGAACTTCCCCAACGTGCCGTCCTCCCGCACCATCCCTTTATTTGAGGCCCGGGGATGCACAGAATGCCTTCGGGTTCTGTAGGAAGCCGCGGGGCTGCGGATGCCTCGGGCCACTCGGGGCCGCCTGCACTGCCGAGGCCCGCAGGGTGTGCCATGCACCAACCTGGGGTGCAGCTCCGGGGCACCCCGGGGTCCGCCACACGGGTGCAGGAGTCAGCAGTTGCGAAGTGCGGGGCTTCTGCGCAGAGTCCGAAGCCATGCGGGCCCAGGGGGGCCTGGAGGAGAGAGCTCTGGCCTACAGCGGGCCTGCGACGGGCAGGCATCAACCCGGGATCCGGGCGGGCGCCGGCGACCAGCAGCTGAGAATGTGCCAGGGCGCCAGTGGGAGTGAGGCTGGGGGGCTAGGGGAGGGCCAGGGAGGGTAGGGGGGCAGGGATGGCCGGGAAGGGCCGGGGAGGGTTGGGGAAGGGGGTGTCGGGGAGGGGCAAGGGGGACCAAGGGGCCAGGAAGGACCCGGGAGGGCCAGGGAGGGCCAGAGGGAGCCAGGGAAGGCTGGGAAGGAGGAACCCCGAGCACCTGAACCCTTAGGAGGCTGAGGTCAGCTGCACCCGGGGAGCATGGTGCTCACCGTGGTGAATGGCGATGCCCGGAGCGGGACCGTGGCTGTAGGAGGACCCGTCCTTCGGCTGGGGCTGAGAGCACTCGTGCCACACTTGGTGAGCACCTTTTTAAGATCCCAGAAAGGTGGAGGTGGGATCCGTGTTTGGCTTGAATTTTCTTCCTCCCATTCTGATGATTGAAATAACGTGGATTAAAATATTGCCAAATCCGGGGCAGGTTTTGATTCTGGAGATGGGACCTTAGGGTTCCTTCCCATTGCTGAACCATAACCTTCCCCTCAGGTAACACAGAGCCACGGTGCTAGGTCTCGCTGGTAGGGCTCTTGGAGAAGTTTTCTCCCTCAGAGGTTGGTAAATCTAACCACTACGCCGCTCCCTGAGGTGAAGCGGAGTCACAGGCCTGCAGAAAAGCTTAGTAACTCCAGAGGGAAGGTAATGGGGCTCTCAGTTGGGGCTGAGTTGGTCCAAAAGGCAGGATGTGAAGGCGGCCAGCCTGCGAGGAAGGAAAAAGCCTCCCTGCTCAGACGGGGCGGAGACGCCCTTTGCCTTAAGGACCAGGGGAAGGGGTGCCTCTGCGTGTAGGACGGCCCTCCTCCCCCGCAGCACACCTGTGCCCGAGCCTGGAGCAGGCCAACAAGGATCTAAACAGTGGTAAAGAGAAGTTTTTGTAACACCTGCAAGAGGCAGAAGGAGGCAATGCTGCATGAGGGCTCATCTGAGAGGTGCCTTGGGTGGGGAGCGTTGGCAACAGACATATTTGTCCCCATTCTAGGGGTTGGAAGTCCACGCTCAAGGTCTGTGAGGCTCTGCTTCCTGGTTCATAGACGCCACCTACACTGTGTCCTCACACGGCAGGGACAGAGCTCCAGAGCTCCAGAGCTCCGGTCCCTTCCTCTCCCTCTAAGGTCACTAATTCCCTCCTGGGGGCCCCACCCTCCTGATCTAATCTAAATCTCATTACTTCCCAAGATCTCCACCTCCAAATGCCATCCCCCTGGGGCTCGGGCTCTGATATTTGAATTTGGGGGCACACGAACATGCAGCACTAAGGAGTGAGTGTGGGTTGGGTGAAGGTCCCTTCCTTCCCCTCAAGACACTATTAGAAGACGAACTACTCCATGGGGTCTCAGCGTCACAGCGGCTGTGCTGCCCCTGACACAGGATGGGGCTGCCCCAGGCTTTCTGCAAGCAGACAGGCAGAGAACAGTCACTTGTAGTTTTTGAGAGCGGGGGAAAAAGCTGGGCTGCCAGTGCATGGGAGATACGGCCAGCGGCCCCGCCAATGAGCTGTGAGACAGTTGAGAGGACAGAGGTCCTCACAGAGCTCGTGAAGTATGGCCCCTAGAATAAAGGGATATCAAATGTGGAGTAGAGACCTTGCTGGCCCACCTAGTCTATAACGTAGGTGCCCGTAATTTTTCCAGGACCTCAGGGAGCAGCACAGCATTCGAGGCTTACCACTTGGTGTCGTGAGCCTGCGGAACCTCTGTTGAGGTGTGTGTGGGTACGTGTGTGTGCGTGTAGGTGCCTGTGTGTGCAGGTGTGGAGAGGAAGGAATATTCAAGCCGAAAGATGAAGAGGCCAGGTGAGGGCTGGTGGGAGCAACTTCAGTGCCGTCACTACTCTATGCTCCGGTCCAGGTCCTGCCAGCCGTTCGCCAGCCCTCCCGGGGTGGTTTAGCTCTCAGCCTCCTCGTTCCTATCAGATTGGAAGGACCTACCTCCTTCACTTCCACTCTCCCTCCCAGAGATACCTGAGCCTGTTTCATGGTCTCCGTGTCCCATTCTGTGTGTCGGGTCAGAGTGGAGGATGGTGTGTATTGGGCCCTGGGTCAGAGCCGCGTGCGTGTCCTGGGGCCACCGTGACAGAGTACCACAGGCTGGGGGCCTAAACCACAGACTGATATTTCCTCGAAGTCCTGGATGCTGAAGTCTGAGATGCACATGTTGGCAGAGTTGGTTCCTCCTGAGTCCTCTCTTCCTGGTGTGTAGACAGCTGTCTTTTCCCAGCTTCACATGGTCTTCCCTCTGTACATGTGTGTCCTAAGCTCTCATGTCAGATGACAGCCCACTGCGAAGACCACAGTTGAACTTAATCTCTTCTTCAAGGTCCTGTGTTCACGGTCACTGTCTGAGGTAGTGGGGATAAGACTTCAAAGTATGAATTTTGGGGGAGACCGTGGAGCCCACGGTGACGCTGGACTTTCAGAGTGAGGTGCATCCATTGGACGACATTCCCAAGTCTTAAGGAGGGCCTGGACAATATTCCCGTGGAGGGGGGGTCATATGGAAACACTTGTGTTTTCCCCATCAGAGACCAGAAGGAGAGTGAGGTCAGGCATCTCTGTGGGCTGTACTGCAGACACTGCCCACCCTCTGTGCGGTGAGCTCGGTGCAAGGTGTTGGAGTCAGCACAGAGCTGAGCAGATGTGCCCTGCTTCTGACGCGCTTCGACTGAGTTGTGGGATAGGACAACCACCTTTGTGACAGCAGAGCAGAGCAGGATGAGGTCGGAGTTAAACCTGCTGCTGGGCATTAAGAATGCTTCCTGGAACCTGCCCTCCCCCGCCCCCAGAATTTGTGGCATGTGCTGAATGATGCAAAGTACAATTATCCAGAACAGGGGACGAGGATCTCTTTTAGGTGGAAAGAAGTGATTGCCATCTACTGAGCCTTCTCCGTATGCACCTGGCTTTGTATATGTTAGCTTGATGGTACTTCATGTCAACTCTCTGAGAGAAGCTTTGTTATTGCTACTATACCTCTGAGGAACTGACTGTCAGGCAGGGAGGATACTTGTCCCCAAGTCCCTGAGCTAGAAGTGGGGGCTACCAGCTAGGGAAGTGCTCACACAGCTGTGTCCCCAGAAACCTGCCCCACTGAACAGCAGCACAGGCCAAATTCCAGAGAAGGAACACCCTGTAAAGAGCTGGTCAAAGGCTCACCTCCTGTGGATGGTGTCGGATGTTCTCCAGGAGTGGGAGGGTGAGAATTTCCCACAGGGTAGTGCCTCTGAACCTCCCGGAGGACATTACAGCACTCATTTCTGGGCCCAAAACCCAGAGTTCCTGGCTAAGTAAGTCTGGGATGAGGCCACAGAGTTGTAGTTTCTAACAGGTTGTGGTGTGGGCCCTGCCTTTTTGAGCACCATCCCACTGGAAGAGAAGAGTAAGAGAACAATGGAGACATGAGACTCTTGGTGCCCAGACTGGAGAAGTAAGAATACAGTTTCTGCTCAAGAGGACAGAGTGAAAAATTAGGTGAAAATTGAACTTAGTGATTCACTCAAATCCAGGTATATTCATGTAACTATGCCATAGCTGGGTATCTTCTGACTTTCTTTCTCACTTATCCTATTATTCTCTACAACTCCAAAGACCATACGTCTCTCGACCAGACCAGAGGCCGTGTCTTGGGGAGAATCCTGATCTGAGGTGGGTTGAGGATGAATGTGGCAGGCAGTACTGGCAGCCTGAGGACACGCATTATCTACTGGCCTCTCTCTGGTACTGGAAGCCAACATTTGGGGTCATTTCCAGCTGTTCTTCTCCGTAGAGTCCTAGAATCTCCATGCATGTCCTACTAGAGGGTCCTCCCCCCTGAGAAGAACAGGGGCTCTTGGATTTCCTCTGTGCATATTTTAAGCCCTGACTGGTGATGGACCCTTTCTAAAGTGCTCTCCCAGGAGCCAGAATTGACGTTCACGCTGCTGTCTGGGTCCATTAGCACTCAGGCCCTACTGCTCCTGCTGGGGATTAAATCAGATCATGGAATTCAGTGGTTCTGGCACAGAGGCTTTCAGTGAAAAGTATCCTTAGTTAACTAGGTTCTTCTTTAAAGGTCAGTCAATAAAACTTTTCAGTTTAGTGCTTCAGCTGCAAAGTTTGCCCTCCTTTCTGTATATCCTTATTCGTGTCCTAGCCTCAGCGAGGCTGGTCCTAAATTCTGGGTCGGGACCCTTAGTCTTAATGATGGCTCCAACCAGCAGAGAAGAGGACTCTGTTGGTACTGACACAGGCACTGACTTATTTAAGGATCTCCTTGAAGAACTCTTAACTTATCAAGAGGATATTTTAAAAGGGGAACCAGCTTTGGAAAAGATCATACCATAGCAGCTAGAACAAAAGGACTTGAGGCAAATTATAATAAAGAACTCATTTCCTCAGGACGGAAAGAGGTAAAAAAGTACATTTGAAAGGAAAGCCTGAGCAAGGGGTGCGGGGGATCTCCTGGAAATCCCACCTGAAAGCAGTGGCCACTTAACTCTTCATTTACTGGCAATTTGTGTAAAGACAGAGGCGTAAAACAGGTGGCAACTCTTGTATTTTATTAAAAGAAGCTGTAGGGGTACATGGGTGGCTCAGTCTCTTGACTGAGCATCTGACTCTTAACTTCAGCTCAGGTCATAACCTCAGGGTCTTGGGATTAAGCCCCATGTTAGGCTCTGCACTGGGCATGGAGTCTGCTTGAGCTTCTTCTTTTCCTCCCCTCCCCCAGTCCCTTGCTTGCGTGCACATGGTCTCTCTCACACACGGTCGCTCTCTCAGAAAAAGCGGAAGCTGTGAAGGATTGTCACAAGAATCACCATTTTCTCAGCTCAAGCTCAGAAGAGTTTTTATTTTTTAAGACTAGATAAGCCACACTGAACCACAGAGTAATCAATATTTTAGAAGAAATTTAAGAATTACACAAGGCTTTTTCTTTCTTTTTTTTTAAGTTTTTTTTTTATTTATTCATGAGACACATACACAGAAAGAGAGAGAGAAAGGGAGAGAGAGAGAGAGAGAGAGAGGTAGAGACACAGGCAGAGGGAGCAGCAGGCTCCCTGCAGGGAGCCCAATGTGGGACTCAATCCCCAGACCTGGGGTCACACCCAGAGCTGAAGGCAGACGCTCAACCACTGAGCCCCCCTGGCGTCCTAACGCAAGGCTTTTTCCATATAGCTCTTTGTCTTAATAAGAGTTGAACAGAGGACTTTAGTTTTCTGACCAGGCATGTAAGGAGCTTAAAAGTCACCTCTTCGTCTTAACAAGTAAAAAGATGAACAAACTGAAAAGCCAACAGCTCCTCTTAGATCTGCCAGAGAAAAGAGGTCACAGGAAAATGGCTGACCCCAAAACCAGAGAGACAGACAAGCTGAGACAGGGAATCCTAACTCACCACAGCGGAAACCTCCATAGAATGCAGGCCAGGGGGATCCCTGGGTGGCGCAGTGGTTTGGCACCTGCCTTTGGCCCAGGGCGTGATCCTAGAGACCCGGGATCGAATCCCACGTCGGTGCATGGAGCCTGCTTCATCCTCTGTCTGTGTCTCTGCCTCTCTCTCTCTCTCTCTGTGTGACTATCATAAATAAATTTAAAAATTTTAAAAAAGAAAAAAAAAAAAAAAAGAATGCAGGCCAGGGCAGGCAGACGTGAACCATGACTGGCGACTTGCTGGAGGCTCAGTGTGGACACCTCTGAGAGTTAAAACTCCAGGGGGACCAAGTCATGGGGGAGGTTCCCACATTTTTGTGAATTTTACTGCCAGGAGCCCTACCAGGTTCTTATAGTGATGTTTATAGAGAAGTCTCTTTGTGTCTCCCGCAGTGGGAAAGATAAAGGAACAATTTTGAAATATGTCAGAATATTTTGTTCTTTTAAAAAAGGGTTGCTCTAAAATAAAATAAAAAATAAAAAATAAAAAATAAAAAAGGGTTGCTCTTAGAAGAACTGTTTTATCAGAACTTAACCTACTGGGGTTTGATCAGAGCCTAACCTACTTGGGCATAGGGAAATACCCAACTCCAGGCCCCTGTAACCATCCTATTTCACCTGAAGGGAGAAAACAAAAAGTGAGAAACACTGGGGGAAATTCACAGTCCAGGGACTCAAGCTCACCAAATGATGGAGACCTAATCATCAGAGTGTAGGTGCTTCCCATCCTCCAATGCCTTGCCACTAGACTACTAAAGGCCTATTTACTGCTATTTCTTTTATGAGATACATCATGTACAATTTTCAACAAATAACTAGGAGGCAAACATACAGTTTGAAGAGACAAAGCAAGCATTAAAACCAGAGATAGGGGATCCCTGGGTGGCGCAGCGGTTTAGCGCCTGCCTTTGGCCCAGGGCGCCGTCCTGGATATCCGGGATCGAATCTCACGTCAGGCTCCCGGTGCATGGAGCCTGCTTCTCCCTCTGCCCGTGTCTCTGCCTCTCTCTCTCTCTCTCTCTCTCACTGTGTGCCTATCATAAATAAAAAAAAAAACCAAAAAAACAAAACTTAAAATAAATGCAACATGCCATTTATTAAAAAAAAAAAAAAAAAAAAAAAAAAAAAAAAAAAAAAAACAGAGGTAGTTATGGCAGGAAAGTTGAAATAATCATATCCGGGATTTTTAAATGCTATGATTAGTACACTAAGAATTTAATAGTTTATTGGAAAAATTAGACAACATGCAAGAGTGAGTAATGTAAGCAGAGAGATGGAAACTTTAAGGAGGAATCAAAGAGAAGAGACAGAAACAAACAAACAACAACAACAACACTGCAAAGGAAATAAAGAAGGTCTTTGATGGGCTCATTGGTAGACTGGACATAGCTAAGGAATGAATCTCTGAGCTTGAAGCTATGACAATAGAAACTTCCTAAACTGAAAACAGAGCAAAAGAATAATAAAAAAAATAATAAAATAAAATAAATTAAAAAATAATAAAATAAAAAAATAAATAAGTAAATAAATCAGAATAGATGCAAGAACTGGGGGATAGTTACAAAAGGTGTAACATAAGTATAATGGGAATGTCAGGACAAGAGGAAAGGGAAACAGAAGCAATATGTGAGGCAACAAGGATCCAGAATTTTCCCAAGTTAATGTCAGACACCAAACCACAGATCGAGGAAGCTCAAGAAACACCAAGCAGGATAAAAGCCAAAAAAAAAAAAAAAAAGAAAGAAAAGAAAAAAGATGCATTTAGGCATATCATACTCAAGCTTCAGAAAATCAATGATAAAGAAAAAACTTTGAAAGAAGCTAAAGACAAAATACACCTTACTTCTAGAAGAACAAAAATAAGAATTATAGCTGGTGTCTTCTCAGAAATTATGCAAACAAAGAGAATGGAGCGAAATATTTAAAGTACTAAGATAAAAATAGTCACTGGTCTTGTTAAATTACCTTTCAAATATTAAGGAGGATTAAGGACTTTCACAGACACACAAAGATCAAGGGAGTTTGTTGCCAGTACACTTGTCTTACAAGATATGTTAAAAGATGTTTCTTAGAAAAAAAAAAAAGATGTCTCTTAGAGAGTAGGAAAATGATATAGGTCAGAAACTCAGGTTCACAGAAAGAAAGGGAAAAACCATCAGAAATCATGGATTAGTGAAAGTAAAAGAGAAAACATTTATTTTTCTTATTCTTAATTGATCTAATATATAATAGTGTGTTCAAAATAATAGCAATAGTGTACTCAGTTATGTAGGTAAGCACATATGTGTGTATGATTACATCAGGAATATTGTGTTATTATAAATACCTTGCACTAGGGATAGCCCAGTTTAGTGGTATTCGAAGTGTATTTGGATTAGTTGTAATGTATATTGCAAACTGTAGGGCAACTACTATAAAAAGTGAAAAAAAAAGGAATATAATTAATGTGCTAAAAGAGGAGAGAAAATGGAATTAACAGAACATGTTCAACTAAAACAAAAAAAAAAGCAGAAAAAGAGTGGAAGACAAAAATAGGAAAAAATAACAAGGGCAGCAAATAGAAAACAGTGACAAATATGGTAGATTTTATTTCAATGATAACAATAGCCATTTTAAATATCAATGATGCAATACAACAATTAAAAGACAGAGATTGTCTGGGGCACCTGGTGGCTCAGTTGGTTAAGTATCCACTCTTGGTTTTGGCTTAGGTCATGATCTCAGGGTCATGAGATTGAGCCCTGCATTGGGCTACATGCTGGGCATGGAGACTGCTTAAGATTTTCTCTCTCCCTTTGCCTCTCCCCCTGCCTCTCCCTCTCTTAAACAACAACAACAACAAAAAGGACAGAGAATGTTAGAATGAATCCAAAGGAGGAAAAAAGAAAGAGGCTTAAATATATTTTATCCACAGGAAATCCTCTTTAAATACAAAGATACCCATAAAAGCAAAGGTATGCAGAAAGACACACCATGCTAGCAGTAGTGAAAAAAAAAAGCTGGAGTAGATATATTAATTTCAGTCGGAGCAGACATTAGAGAAGAAGAGTTATCAGGGATAAAGAGAAGCATTACATAATGATAAAAAGGTCAATTCTCCAAGAAGACATAATAATCTGTACTGTGTATGTGCTTAACAACAGACCATCAAAATAGGAGTCAAAAACTAATAGAACTGCAAGGAAAAATAGATAAATTCATTATTATAGCTTGTAAGCTTCGCACCCTTTTATCAACAGAGCCCATCCACTAGGCAGAAAAATCACAAGGAGACAGTTGAACTCAAAGCCATCATCCATCAACTGGATATAGTTGACATCTATAGACTACTTCATCCAACAACAGAAGATTACCCAAGAGTTTTTCAAGCTCACATGGAAAATTTATCAAGATCGACTACATTCTGGGCCAAAATCACAACTTAGCAAATATAAAAAAATATATATAAATCAGACAGTGTCTGCTTTCAGACCACCATGGATTAAATTACAAATAAATAACAGGAAGGTACCTGGAATATACCAAAAGACTTTGAGACAAACACAGAATTTCTAAGCAACACATAGGTCAACAAAGAAATCTCAAGAGAGATTAAAAAAAATATTTTGAACAAATTAAAAAGGAAAATACAGCTTACCAAAACTTGCAGAATGCAGCAAAAGCAGTGCTTAGAGGGAAATTTATAGCATTGGCTGCATCTATTAGAAAGAATTATCTAAAATCAATAATCTCAGCTTCCACCTTAGGAAACTAGAGAAAGAAGAGCAAATTAAATAAAAGTAAACATAAGAAAATAAACAATAAAAATCAGAGAAGAAATAAATGAAATTGAAAACAAGAGCATGATAGAGAAAATCAGTGAAATGAAAAGCTGTTTATTTGAAAAGATCAATAATATTGATACTTACTAGAAAAAATTAGAGAGGACTCAAATTACTAACGTCAATGAAATGAAAGAAGGAACGTTAACACAGACCCAGTGGATGTTAAAAAAAATAGGGAATAGAATGAATAACTCTTATGCTCTCAAATTTGATAACCTAGATGAAAGGGACAAATTCCTTGAAAGATGCGATCAACCAAAGTTATACAAGAAGAAATGGACAATCTGGGCTAAATCTATTAAAGAAATTGTACCAATAATTAAAAATCTTCCCAAATAGAAAGCACTTAACAGATGTGTTCACTAATGAATTCTACCAAAAATTTAAGGAACAAGCCTGACCATAAGACTTAGTGGAAGGAATCACTGTCGGAAAAAAAATAATTGAAAGATGGAACAGAATGGAGAGCCCATAAATAGACCCACCCAAATGGAGTCAACGGATCTTTAACAAAGGAGCAAAGGGAACACAATGGAGTTAAGAAAGGCTTTTCAATGAATTGAACAAAGGGACACCCACATGCAAAAACATGCATCTAGACACAGACTTTGTAGCCTTCACAAAAATTAACTCAGAATGGATCATAGACCTGAGCATAAAACTAAAAAAATCATAAAACTTCCTCGAAGATAACAGGAGAAAACCTAGATGACCTTGGTTGGGTATGAGGATGGCTTTTTAGAAAAGAAAGAAAGAATTGATAAGCATGGCTTCATTATAATTTTGTTTTGTTTTGTTTTGTAAAAGACAATGTAAAGAGAAACAGAAAACAAGCCACAGACAGGAAGAAAATATTTGTAAAAGATCCATAAGACTGTTATCCAAAATATACAAATAATTCTTAAAATTTAGCAATAAGAAATAAGCAATACATTCTTAAAATTTAGCAATAAGATAATAAAGAGCATTAGGAGATAAACAAGTTTTCACTACACTCCCATTAGAATGGCCAAAATCTAAAAAGCACTGCCAACAGCACATTCTGGCAAGTGTATGGGGTAGCGGGAACTCTTACTCATTGCTCCTGGGAATGAGAAATGGTACGGCCATTTCAGAAGACAGGTTGACAGATTCCTATAAAATGAAACATACTCTTCACATATGATCCAGCAATCGCACCCCTCGGTACTTACCGAAACGAGTTAAAAAAAAACCTCTGTCAAAAAAAAAAAAAAAAAAAAAAAAAAAAAAAAAAAAAAAAACCTCAGTCCACCCCAAAACATGCACATGAATTTTTATAGCAGCTTTATTCATAATTGCTGAAACTTGGAAGCAACTAAGATGCTCTTCAATAAGTGAGTGGATAAATAAATGATTGCAAACCAGACGATGGAGTATTTTTTAGCGCTAAAAAGAAAGGAGGTATCAAACCATGAGAAGACATGGAGGAAACTTAACTGCATATTACCAAGTGAAAGAAGCCCACATCAAAAGGGTCTGTACTGTGTGATTCCGGCTCTATGGCATTCTGGAAAATGGAAATTATAGAAACAGCAACATAGGGGACACCTGGGAGGCTCCATGGCTGAGTGTCTGCTTTTGGCTCAGGTTGTGGGATCGAGTCCCGCAGGACTCGCTCTGCCCATGTCTCTGTCTAGGTCTCTGCCTCTCTCTCTCTGTGTGTCTCTCGTGAATAAATAAATAAAATCTTAAAATAAAAGGAAACAGCAAAAAGTTCAGGGGTTGCTTGTTATTTGAGGTAAGGGGAAGGTGAGTATGCGAACACAGAGGATTTTTTGGACAGTGGCGTTCTATAATCATAGACGCATGTCATTACGCATCTCTCCAAACCTATAGAAGGCACAAGGGTGATCCTAATGTAGGATTTGGGGTAATGGAGGATGTGTCAGTGTAGTATTAATTGTAACGAATGTTGCCACCCTGCGGGGGGGGCGGGGGCGGGAATGTTGGTAGTGGGGGAGCCATGTAGTTGTGGGGACAGGGCACATATACTCTCTGTAGTTTACACTCAAAGTTGCTGTGAATCTAAAATTGTCCCAGAAACATAAAAATTATGTGTTACACAAACGCAAAAAAGAGATGAGGACCCAATGTGACCTACGTCGTGAGCCTGTGAGGATACTCATGTGTGCGTGTGCGAGAGCGTTTGTACCCAGAGAAGAATGAGCAGGTGCACCTACAGTTCACAGCTTTCTGTTACCTTTGGTGATTAAGGCACAAACTACAGAGGGTTTTCAGAAGGGAGGGATTGGTTAGTAGCTTAGCCTCTCCTCAGAATCAACTGTCTCTACTGGGCATATTTTCCTTTTTTAAATTATTTTTATTTTATTTTATTTTATTTTATTTTATTTTATTTTATTTCATTTTATTTTATTTTATTTTATTCTATTCTTAATTTTTTTTTATTCATTATTTATGATAGTCACACAGAGAGAGAGAGGCGCAGAGACACAGGCAGAGGGAGAAGCAGGCTCCATGCACCGGGAGCCCGATGTGGGATTCGATCCCGGGTCTCCAGGATCGCGCCCTGGGCCAAAGGCAGGCGCCAAACCGCTGCGCCACCCAGGGATCCCGTATTCTAATTATTTTTTTGTGTGTACAATTTTTTTATTGGAGTTCCATTTGCCAACATATAGCATAACACCCAGTGCTCATCCCATCAAGTGCCCCCCTCAGTGCTCGTCACCCAGAATTTAAGATTTGATATTTGAGATGGAGCTCCTTGAGTTGAATCTGGAGGGAAAAAGAAGGTAGAGATGTGTGTGCTTGAGTGTTTTATAAAGCCCTACAGGCCTTATGCGGATACATTGGGCCGGGGAGGCTGGCAACCATCAACATGAACCATGTGGGACCCCCTCCATCTGGGTGTCACGTCTACACTGGGTGGTGAGGCTCATATCTGCACCACTGAATCATGCGTATCATTGAACCAACTGGCCACGGACTGCTTGTGTCTGCAGACACGCTGCGGAGGCCGATGGCCCAGCTCGTGGCCACGCTGCGGGAGACAGGGCTGAAGCGGTCACGCCTTGGCGGGGGTAGGGGCATGCATGCTCCCCTCCACTGCAGGCCCTTCCCTTGGACTTGCCTTCCAGATGAAGCGCCCATACGCCCTGGCTCTGCCGACCACTGGGTGCTTATACTCAGCCCCTGGAGTATTCGGGACGTACTTACACCAGCAAATTATTTGCACATATTGAAATGAAGATGTATCTGGGCATCCTTGTTTTTATTCGCCAAGTCTGACATCCCTCCCTTAGGATTCTCCGGGAACCCCGTGGACTGTTTTCCTTACCCCAGAAGCTTAGATTTCAGGGAATTCATGGATCTTGTGATTTTTCTCTACCACTAAGTTAGGCGTTGCCCTGTTCACGGCAGCGGCCAACCACTGGGTGTTCAGGGGACCCACCAACTACATCAGAGGCAAGAGCACACTTTCAGTGAATTAGTGTTTGCCACGTAGATTTATTTCTTCATTATTCAATGGGGCCAAGTATAAACACACAGTGATCACTAAGGCCACTCACACGATATCTGTGCAAGAGAAGGATTTAGAATAAAGAATCCCATGGCCCTTTGGTCTTTAGTGGGCAGATAGCATGCAGGGAGTGAGCAGGCATGGGACCAGGATGAGGCTGACCTACCTGCAGGGAGAAGGCAAACGCATCCAAGGTGGATTCTGGGGAAGTTTCTACTGTGTTTCTTGACCTTTCTAATCGGTGTTAGGAACACAGCTTTTGACTATAATGGACACGTTCGTCCAGACGTGATTTTATAGTTCCCAGCTAAGTTTTCAGAACACTAAAACACTGAAGCAAAGCTCTCCTTGTTCAAGGGTTTCACGCAGGTCGGAGGAACATCTGAGAGCCTCAGACGTGCAACATCCTGGTTGCTTGTGCAGAATTTACAATCCCTCCTGATTCAAGAGTTTTAAATCACGAATGCCTTAATACAAAGAAATTGAGAAGAACCATCAATCGTCTTTTTTTTCATAGTTATAGGAGGAAGTACATATTTTTGTATTTCAAAGTCTTGAAATGACTTTGCTGCTCTACAGACTAGAAGTTTGTGGGGATTTCCTGCTGTGAGATGTGCAGAGCGGCCTAGGAAGGAGGCCGCGGCTCAGTCGAGGACAGCGATCTGGGATTAACATCGTTTGTTCCGAGTGTGAGTTCATGCAGGCAAGGATGGGCAGATGCAGGGATCCTGGCACACATTTATTTCATGTGATGATGTGAAATCGTCTCCTAAACAGATGACCAGCTGTTTCAGATTATTCTGTGAATTACAGTAATTTTGGTAATTAGGAAAAATATTCTGATTTTTTTTTCCTTGGCAAAAGCTCTAAACGTCTGATACCCTCTGACCTCGGAGAGCATCTTTCTCCCATCTGCAGATAACCCAGAGGGGGATTAATTAAACTGAATTAATGTAGTCATTTCTAAAACGGCTCCTGGGATAGCTCAGTACTGAGACTGCTGCAACCCCAGCACTGTTTTCCTTCCCGTTTCTTCCTCAGAGTTGGAGTTGAGGACACGTTCTCCCTGGAGCTGCAGGATGCAGGGTTTTGGGAGGTGTGGGTGCCTGAGATCCCCTGCGGTGGGGGGGGGTTCCTGCATGAAGCCACCTCACCCTGGACCCAGGCCCTTGAATTTAACCTCAGTCACAAAGAGCTGTGCCTCCAAACCTTTCATTCCCATCATGAGACGTTTAGCCTCAACTAGCTCTTAGTTCAGAAAACCAGGACTTATCTTGCCTATATTCCATCGCTCATGGTGTTTAGCGACCTCAGTTTGCCCATCTGTGCAATGGGAACAGAAAGAGGCTCCGTTACCCCACACGATAGGTCATGCACCTGCTTTGTGAATTTTAAAACCAAGTCAGCAGAGGCCGCGGGAAGCTTTGAGCTCTGTCCAGGGCCAGCTTTAGAAGCAACTGTCCTTCCTTCATAGCTCTGTTTTCCCCTTGCCCCTTGGTGATAGAAAACATGAACAGTGATGGTAGTGAGACAAAGCTGTGATTTAAATTATTTGCGTGCCAGAGAAGGCCGCAGCTTTGGGGTTCTTTTTTTTTCCTTTTCCTTTTTTTTTTTTTTTAGCTTTGGGTTTCTAAATTCAGATTTCTCAAGGTGCGTTGAAGCTAATGGATATGAACCTCACAGCTACATCTCAATTTAAATTCAGTCACCAAGTGCCTAATTTCTAAAAGATTATCTGCACATTTCCAACAGAATGTTATTTGGAAAGGCAGGAGGCAGGAGCAAACGTCTTTCCTTTGAAGTAAAGCCTCCTACTTGGGACTTCAGGGGGCCCCATTTATTACCACAATGGCTAACCAGCCCCCGAGTGCTTGAGGGCATAGCAAGTCCTATGATTTTACCCCAGGGACTTCAATTTATAGTTTCATTTTTTTTTTCTGGCTTGTGGAAGTCATAAACCCAAATATTCAGACCGACACTGGATAGCAATTCCAGCGTGGTGGTTCAGGGTATTTACAACATCGTGTGTCCTGGAGGCTGCGGTGACCACCCTGGGGCCAGGCACATCCGCCCATTTCCCTCGGATTTGGTACTACATGGTCGCCAGAGGAAGAATGGGTCATCCTGGTGGGGCAATGACCACAGTGCGGCCTAGGAACAGACCCTTTCACATATGTTGAAATTAACTGCATTATTTTGGAGAAAGCCACAGTGAGTGTTTAAAGACATTTAAAAGAAATCGTGTCATTAAACAGAATTTACCTTTATCTCTATGAATTACTTTCTCCAGATTGTGCATCTCAGGTGTTTTAGCCAGAATTAATATGATAAGTGGTAATTCTTGGTAACTTTTTGAAGTGTTTGACATACATTATAGATAATTTTCATAAGACTTCCCATTTTATAGATGGGTAAACAGATTGACATGCACTCAGTAAAATGCCCCAAATTAGAATTAGTTTATCTTTTTTTTTTTTTTAAGATTTTATTTATTTATTCATGAGAGACACAGAGAGAGGCAGAGACACAGGCAGAGGGAGAAGCAGGATCCATGCAGGGAGCCCGACGTGGGACTTGATCCCAGGACTCCAGGATCACGACCTGGGCTGAAGGCAGCACTAAACGTCTGAGCCACCCGGGCTGCCCTAATTAGTTCATCTTTTAAGGAGAATTCCCAGCCTGCCTGCACTTGGTCCTGTGTCAACCCAGGACCGCCCAGTGGCCCTCCTTAGTAGCATTATCTCCCCCAGGCCTCCAGTACTATATGGAAGATGGACACAGGAGAATTCACTGACATGCTCAGAAGTAGCAGTGATGTTATCAATGTTGTGCCCAAGATTGCAAATCTGAGAAACCACCGAGGAGCCGACACCGATGCAAAGACACGAGGGTTTATTTGCAAGCTCGAGCTTGGGTCCAAGTACACCCGACACAGAGGAGCAGGGACTTGGACCCCGAGGTGGGTTCCAGCTTAGTTTTATGGGCTGGTCTAGGGGACCTCCAGAAGGGGGGGAGAAATTTGCCAAGTTCTGTTTACATTCCGATATGGGGCTTTCAAGGGCGTTGAGCTCTGTTCTCATTCTAATAAGGGGCTTCCTGCCCTTGGCTTGGGCTCTGTTCTCATTCTAATGTGGGGCTTTCTGGGGCATTAAGCTGTAAGCTGTTTTTTTTCTGTAACTGAAGTGATGTAAATTCCAGCTCTTATTCACCGGGGCCTGGGATGGCTGGACTTGTGCTAATGCTGAACTTAAAGTGGAATGGCCTTAATTTTCTCAGCCTCCACAATCAACATCTAAAGCCAGTCTAAGAAGAGCTAACCTTGCACAGTAGTGTATCCAGCTGCATCCCCAGCACTCCAGGATTATGAGTCTTGGGTACAGCTGAGCAATTCTCTCATCCTTTAACAACACTCAGCCTATCATGAACAACTGGGCACCTATATGAGAAAACAGTTGTCTAAGACTTAAAGTGTGATCTTGCTTTCGCTGGGCATTTGTATGTTCTCAGAAATCTTAGCTGGTTGCCTTTTTGTGGGTCCTTGACATCTTGTGGCACATAGCAACTGCCCGTTAGCATTGGGAACATCTGACACATGGGGCATCCTATAAGGCTTCGTATGAAGACTACTGAGTAGACCAGACTTCTCATCACGAGTGTATAGTGGACTTGCTTAGAGAGACTCTGAGGAGGCTCTTCTATAAATGTGTCTTTCAAGAATATTTGGCATATTTTCAATTTGTCATCAGGCTCAAACACATTACTGTGGACTTACTAGAACCCAATCATAAACCCATAAATGGGAAGAGTATGTGCACTCTTCTTTCAGAAGCAAAATTACAGGAGCTGGGAGGCCGAAAGGCAAAGATGTAGGCCAACAAGGACTCTCAACTGAGTAAGGTCAACTGAACACTCTCTCCCTTAGGTCAGCTGCCCCTAATTATGTGAGTCCCTCATTTGAAATTTCCCATTATTTCCCACTGCTCTGTATTGTCCTGCAGGAGTGTGAGTAGTCTCATGCTGATTAGAAGACGTCATTCTTGAATGTGGGGTTTGGGAGAGCCTAGCCTATTTCTAGAGACAATCCTCAATGGCTACAAATGGTGCCAAGAACTTCTGCTTATTACCAAGATGAGAATCCACTTTTGAAACATTCTTGCCCAAAGTCAGATTGACCAATGCAGTAACTGGTGAGTCATTCTGTAAGGGATGATGACCAATTCACCAGTTCACTGAGTTTAAAAGCATGTTGCATAAGAAAAATTTTACTTTCATTCTTAATTTTTCTCATTTACCATGCTGAGGGGGCATTTGCAAAAAAAAAAAAAAAAAAAAAAAAAAAAAAAGCCAGCGTTTCCCCTACCTCTGAGTCAAAAACTGACATTTTCCCATGTCCTTCACATGTGGTCCCAGCAAAATGCAGCCACACAACTGTGACTTGGGGGACTGGGATATTCCCCTGCTTCTAATGACCATTGCAGGTCCCTTCTAGCCTTATCTGTGGTGCATCTTTGTCCTCTAGTCAAGGGGCCTCTGGTCAAGTTCTCTGTCTCCTGATTCAATCAATCCTTCACTAAGGTGCAAGATATATCTGAATAAAACTCATATTAAATCTCGATTTAAGAATCTTCATTATCTCACATGTACTTAAGGAGTAAGTTCCTTAGAAGGGCATAAGAGACATGACCCACACTTACCTGTCCTACCTCAGCTTGCTCACCCTTGTCATATACCCCGAGTCCTCCAATGTTTTAAAAATACATCATTGCTGTAGGTCACTTGACATGCTTTTTGTGAAATGACCTTCCCACTCATCTTCATCAGGCACGATCCATTGTCCTTTAACATCCACTTTGAATGTTGTCTTAGTTAACTCAGGCTGCTATAACAAAATACCACAGACAGGATGGTTTAAAAAAAAAAAACAAATTTATTTCTCATAGTTCTGGAGGCTGGGAAGTCCAAGATCAAGACACCATCAGATCTGGTGTCTCTGAGGACCTGACTCATAGCTGGTACTCCACAGCCTTCTTGTCCTGAATTCACATCACCTTTCCTCAGCAAATGACTATAGACAGAGCGAGAGAGAGGGAGAAAGATGTCTCTTCCTCTTCTTATAAGGGCACTAATCCCATCCCTCATGATCTCATCATAGCTTCAACCCTAATCACCTCCCAAATTTTCCACACCCAAATACCATCACTTAAGTGTTAGGGCTTCCACATAAGAACTTTGAGAGGACACATATAGCCCACAATGAATGTCATCCTCTTTGTGATACTTCCTAACCACTTTGCTCCATAAAATGGAGATATTTATATACTCTCCTGTATCCTTCACTACCTCAGAAAACTCTTAAGATGGATCTTGACTCTTAGCTCAGTGCTTGAAATTCTGTGGGGACTTAACAAAAAATATATAAAAAAAAAAATAATGGAGGTTGGATTAAAGAAGATCCTGACTCGTCCTGACTGATCCTGAAAGGTTCACCCCCAACCCTGATCTCCAGATCATAATAATCATCTTAGGGCAGCTCAGCTGGTAAGCAAGGGTCTTCTCACATCTTGTTTTCTTCAAAATCTGTGATGCAATAAGAATTGATGGTAGTGGCAGCAACTGTACGAGGGGCTTATGATGCCTTGCATCTTTTCCTATTCACCGGATGCTGGGGACAGACTCCTTAGTGACCTTTTAAGATGACCGAGCAACCACTTGTGTCTTCACTACAGGCTTTTTTTTTTTTTTTTTTTTTCAGCAGAAATCACAAATTTATTAACTCTTAAATATATCAATCAGTCATTTACCATTATGGCAAGAAATATATACAGTGTCCCATGGTAAACTGCAGTGTTTCAAAATGACAGAAGATAATGTGTAATTCAGTTGTGGAGGAGAGAACAAATCACAATTTCCTCACATCTCAGTGCGGAGACAAACTTGATCTACAGTAATACTTCAACACCACATGCTAAGTTAAAAGTGTAAACAACAACAACAAAAAAAAACCACTCTATACCTATTATTTTTAAAATACATGTATGCCACATATAGCCCTTCCTGAAGTGACTGAGAATTGAAGTCACTTACATTCAGTTCATAATTGAACTGTCAGGGCAGAGAATTAAAACCATCATGACTCAACTCCGTACCAGGATATTCTTGGAATTCCTGGAAACATAAGTCTGTAAGCCAACCAGTAACTCAACAGTTGCCTTAGGAATTTCCTGAAAACCAATTCAATTGTGGATAACTCTTCTCTCAAGAAGTATTCAGCAAACAGTTTACTTATCACACAATAGTTTACTTATTAAGATGGGATGAAGGTACTCCCTTCACTGTGTTCTCCAATCCTAAGTCATCTCCTCCCCTTATCCAATCAGCTCCCCACTTTAAAGACCCACTCAAACCACTTGAGGCCAGACCCCAAACACCTGGAAATACCCTCTCCTGATCACTTTACTCTGAGACACCTTTAAGACTCTGGGAAGGTGGTGCTCTCTCATATCACAGGACTAATAACCTTGCCTTTCCTTGATGAAAGAACTACTCAACTCTTTTTGTGGGTGGCCAGTAGCAGTGCATGTGGCTTTGACAATACTAATGTTCTAGAGAATGGAAATTTTGTTTAGGATACAAGTCTGGAGCTCCAAGGTTTGCTGTGGCCTTGACTGTAAACTTGAGCAAATCATTTGCTCTTAGAACCTCAATTTTATCACATAAAAAATGACCAAGGTTGGGGCTACTACTGTCCCTATGTATTTACACCCGTGTTGATCCTCTCCTGTTCCCAAGGTTTTTATGGAGAGTAAAAGTCATAGTCAATACAGGGGGAAAGAACAGTTATCTGTTAGCTGTAACTAATTTCATCTATATTGGATACTATCCAGTGAAAGGTTCTTAATATTCCTTGACATTTAGGGGGAATGAGGCAGTTCATTGAAGTGACATTTCCATGTAAATGAATAAAACTTACCCCACTTCAAACATCTATAAAAATATTAACCATTTAAAATAATAACCTTTCTAAATTCTTTCATAAAATCTTCCTAAAGCTATAGTTCTCTCCCTCCCAATGCACAGCATATTGACTCTTGTTTTTTTTCTTTTTTTTTTTTTTTTTTTTTTTAATTCCTATGACATAGGATATTGGATAGACCTAAAGAGACATTGCTTATGTGAAAGGAGACATTGATATATTCTTGGCATTATTTGTAGTGATGAGATATTTGAAACATACTGAATTTCCGCATAGAGAGATTCATTCACCATGTTCTGGTGCATGTAAAAGATAAAATCCACAGTGGTCCATGGAAGCTATATGATAGAAGAAGAAGAAAAACAAGAAAGCATTCACTCACTGTACAGTAAGTACCCCTCTTAAAAAAAAAAACCCATTTTTACAAAAATATGTACAACGATTACTGGAAAGTTAGATATTATTAACTGTGGCTATCTCTGGAGGTGATTTGAATTGTTTTGTATTCCTCTACACTTTCCATATTTTCAACACAACAATGCATTCCTTTCATAATACTAACAGATAAGCAAGGATGTTCAAGTGGAAAGCACCAGCTTGAAGTGTGGCCAATCAGCTAAGAATTCCCTGAGCCAGGCTGCCTTCCCATCCTGGGGCGATGAAAGTGAAGGTGACCCCAAAACACAGAGGTTAACAAGATTTTGGCCACCAGTGGCAGCAGAAAGCAATGGCCTTGAGCCAGGGCTGCAAAGGTGTCAGGTGCTCAGAGGTGTTTCACTTAATTTTTGCCCTGGAGGCGTACTCAGGAGGGCTGGTGTCCAGAAACAGGAATAGGCACTGAATGTTTTTATATATTAGTGGATGAAAAACTTAAATTTAAGGATGGACTCGGTCAACGGAGTGATGGTGTTCAGTGACAAGAATGCTACTGTAGTATCCCAGGGGCAGGACACTTCTGAGCAGCTCATAAAACACTGTGCCCCCAGGGATAGAGTTTGACAACCACTTCTGTGAATTTTTTTTCTAAACTTTTAAGTTATTGTGTGATGTGTTTCCCATCTGTCCTCCCCAAATATCTTTGTCTCATTTTTCACAATTACACTCATGGACTCCTCTTGGTGTCTCGGAGTCCAGGGATCTTTTGGCAACTTATTTATTCATGCAGTTGTTGACCTGCTTGTCCAACTTTCTAAACTTACTCATGTGATAAAGCAAAACCTAGAAGTAATTCCGAAGTGCCACCAGACCTGCCAAAATCTCATTGGCCCCAATGTTTGCAATGGGACCATTCATTATATTTATCACCATCAGCCTCTCCCCACTGCCATCTTTAACGGCTGCTTGCCACATTTGCAGACTGTGAGAACAAATATATGCCTGCCGAACATGCTTCATTTCCTTCCAAACCACCTGGACTGTCTTCCTGAACCTCGTGAACTTTCTAGAACAGGTGAGCTTAAGAAAACTAAGATTTTGAGTTAAAATTATTTAGAAATATGTTTACGTTTACTAAAATAAAATGACAGCACAGCTTAATTGCTACAGGGAGCTTCTTAAGTACTTTTCAGATTGTTCCCTGTGCTCCTGGCAAGGACTCTGTGAGGCAGGGCTGTTGTGTTCTCTGTCTCACATGTGATGACATGGAGGTGTGAATGGGAGAGTAATTCACCAAAATTCACTGAGCTGGTAAATGGCTGGACCAGCACCTGACCCAGGTTGTGAGCCATTGAAATCATACTCTGAAACTGCATGTTGTGCTACCAAAAGAGGCACCAGCAAACGACACAAAACAATGCTAACTAAGCAGTCTTGGGTGTGGTACCACTGACTTCTAGTTGCTAACCCTTGGCTACTGGAAGCATCAGGACTCCCATCTGCATTTCAAATGATGTATTTGTGTGTTTCTTTAAGTTGTAGTTAATATGCAACTTAACTGGATTGTTTCTGTATTTATCCCTCTATCTTATCTTATCATCTTATCTTATCTATCTTATCTTATCTATCATCTTATCTTATTATTGTTCCTCTATTTAAAGGCACATTCCTCTGAACTTGCACAATTCAAAAGTGTGGAGGCTTCCTCCTCCAGAGAAGCAGAAGGCCCTCTGTGTGGAGGGAAAACACCTTGGGCTGGTTCTTTTTAAACTCCTGGTACATTTGGAAGGACTGACCCACACTTCTCCCCTGGGATTACATAATTTCCTGTTCTAGCACTTCATGGGTGGTATCCATCTAATCTTCAAAATGACCTCATAAAGTTGTTACAGCCATTTTAGAGGTAAAGAATGAGTCACAGAGAGGTTTACTAGCTTGACAGATCTAGTATGTGGTTCCTGAACCATGTATGACGATGTATGAAGCCTTGGGCTCCTGAAATATCACCACGGTCATGGGAAACTGATTTTTAAAAGGCATATACACACCAGATCAGAGAGAACTGGTGAAAAGGGACAGAAGTTAGCAGTAATGGATGAAAGGAAACCAAGCATAGCAAGCCTGCATGGGTTGGAATCTGAGTTAGCAACACAAAAAACCCAGCAGAGGCAAATTCATTTTTATAATCCCAGGAATTCAGGATTTGGAGAAAATAAGCATTTACAAAAATGGGGACTAGAGGTGGAGGCTGAAATAATGATTTTTAAAAAATGCTCTATAAAGATATTTAGACCCCCAGAACCCTCTTCCCACCTTGAGAAGACTGGCAACTGCCTCTTTCTAACCTTAGTGGAACATGAGAGGAAGTTGTCCTCTTTGCAAGAAGAAATTCTATGGTGTTCTGCACCAGGGTCTCCAGGCTCAGCTGCAGGCAGAGGATCTGCACTGGAAATGGTAAAAGGTGGGAACTAAGGGACAATGTGATCTTCCCAGACCATGCAAAGCATTAGCATCCAGGATTACAAAGAACTCAACTCTCCACCACTCGCCTCTCCCTGTAGAAGATGAAAGAATTCCTCCCCTACAAAATTGATCAACAAATGAGAAAACCCTGCAGATACTGACGAATGGAAACCGCCCCCCCCCCAAAATCAGGTCAGGTCTTCCTTTGGTGAAGCCACCAGTAGTGGCTAAATCCCATCCACACAGAGGCTACTTCATTGTTGCTGTTACTTGTTTTTGTTTTTTTTTTTTTTTTAAGATTTTATTCATTTACACTATATATATGTACATAATAATCTATATGTGGGTGTCTATATATATGTGTGTGTGTGTGTATATATATATATATATATATATAGAGAGAGAGAGAGAGGGAGAGCACAAATGGGTGGGGGGCAAAGGGAGAGGGAGAGAGGGATAGAGACTTAAGCAGACTCCCCACTGAGCACGGAGCCTGACACGGGACTTGATCTCATGACCTGAGCTGAAATCAAAAGTCAGGCACTCAACTAACTGAGCCACCCAGGTGCCCCAACACACACCCTGCACTTTGAAAAAGCTTTTTGCCCTCACTCATTAATGTAAGCAGACAGTAAAAAATATCCAGATATTTTCAGAAATCCTCTAACCTGAAAGACATTAAAAAAATAAAGAAACCCAGACAAAGAAGAAACACAAAATGAAACAAATGAGCATATTTGGAGTAAATATAACATACATAGAGAATGGAAAATGTGAAAAAAATCTATAAAATGTTCAGCATATTAAAATATGACACCTGTGATATAGGAATGGGAGCTTATTAAAACAGAGAATAAGAATGAAAAAAATTCCCTGGAAATAAAGACAAATATCAGTTATAAAAAATTAAGTAGAACAGATGGGAGATAAAGTCAAAGATAGATTTGTTTTCAAAAGTAGAACTGAAAGACAGGAAGATAAGAACATTGGAGCAGAAGCCCCAGAGGTCCAACATCCGTGTGATAGATTCCAGAGAAACTCATTTTTTAAAAGAAATTTATTTATTTGTTTTAGAGAAAGAGAGAGAGAGTGTGTGGGGAGGGGCAGAGGGAAAAACTCTCCAGCAGACTCCACACTGAGTGGGGGGACCCTGATGCGGGATTCGATCTCACCACCCTGAGATCATGACCTGAGCTGAAATGGAGTCAGACACTTAACTGACTGAGCCACCCAGGTGCCCTCAAAGCAACTCATTTTTAAGGAATAATTTCTTAGACTTAAAGACATGGGTCTCCAGATTAAGTGCTTTGCTTGGTTGCCTGGCGAAACGGGTGAAAATAGAAGTGTTCCAGGTAGTGAGATGGTGACCTTCTAGAACTCTGGAGACAAAAAGGTTGTGAAAAGTCCCAGATACTCACATGGTTTACTTTTACAGAATCAAGATCAATATGGGACCAGAGTTGTCCACAGAGTGCTGGACACTCATGGAAACATGCACTGGACGGAGTGAGAGAAGCCCTAGCAGTCCTAAGTGAAAATGGCTTCTAAGTTAGAAATTTGTACCCATTCTGATGCCCAACCAGTTATGGGAGTAGATTAAAGATCTATGCAGGCATATGAATCTCAAAATTTTAATTTTCACAATGTCTCAGGAGGCTCCTGGAGAATGTGTTCCACCACATTTTGAGGACTTAAGCAATGATGAGGAAGGCATGGGCTCTACAAGATAGATAGGGCTCCTGCCCCGGAGAGGTGAGGGTGTCCTCAACAGGGTGGTGAAGGGAGGTCCCAGGACTGGAGCTTTGCTGCCCTGAGAAGGATCTCATATGCTTGGATGTGCTGAACCGGGACTTACCCTTAACATGCAAGAGTTTAGTGATGCCTACTGAAGACAAAAAAGAGTGAGAAGCTTCCTTGTGTTCACTAAAAGGAAAGGAGAGGGAGAAAGGCTGAGGAGTAGGATCAGAGAGAGAGAGAGAAATTACCTACTCTAGGGAAGGCACAAAGTTGTATCAAATGTAGCGGTACTCCCTCCATGGTTCAGCTGTGACTCATGACATCTTCCTAAAACAGTAAACAGATGCAGAGATACCACACTTTTTGCTAGCACTGTCCTGGGGTGCTAGAGGAAGGAAAGCTCTGTGAGTGTTTTGGGGTGGAATATTGGAGATTAAAATTCTCATGCTCACAGTAGAATAGCATCTAAAGCAAAAATGCCAAATATAGCAGTGTCCACATTTAAAAAACTCAAAAACCCAGAAACATGATTGTAGCCATACCAGAAAATGTAAGTGATTATCTTTGTACTTTCACTATAGGGGCAAGTACCTGTTTGACATACAAAATATATGTGTATATGCATGAGCTTATACACATGTGCACATAGACAGACGTATATGTACACGCATGTGTGTATATGAACGCAGACATACACATGCCACTTTGCTAAAAATATGTGAATGAACAAGCAAATACAAGGTGAAACAAATGGCTGGGGGCAACCTGGCCAGTAAAGGCCAAGGAACTTTCACTGGAGCTGGCCTTTCTCTGTCCCCATTGTCCTTGCTCTCAACACTTTCCTATATTCCCTTCCACATTTTCACCATCCCATTCACTGGGCAGGGGGCACGGAGAAGGGGCAAATATCAAGCCTCACACTCATCTACCCTTCAATATCTAACTATCCTCTAAAAGTAACAACTGATAGCACACATTTTCTGGAACAGAAATTGTGGCCAAAATGTTAGTAAAATCATGGCATTTTACATTAAGGGAAGCCCAAGGTTGAGGTCTGTAGTTAACCAACCCCTGCACTGCAGGTCCTTGGGTACAACATAAAACATACGCAGTGGACATTCATTGTCCCCTAGGTTCCCAGCTGTCTTCCTAAGAAGTGGGTCCTGACTCTGTTTATTGTGGGTCCTGGAAGCTGGACAACAACCTTCTGATGGTTGAGATGGCGCTTGCAGATTGTAAATGCACAGCTGAAAGAAAACTGGGGTCCCCATGTGGCTGTGCTTTGCCTTCTGTAATCACGTAAGTCCCTCAGGCCTAGGATGAGCCATCTCAAAAGAGTGGGTGGATAAAATTCCTCAGATTAAGACTCCCCTTGTGGGCTCCTGCCCTATCCTTAGGTTTGGTTACTAGGAGGCTTCTATCAAAGTAACACGGAGGGTCCTGCCATCAGTGTTTCTGTCCTGCCAGCGTATGTGTGCATGCTGGTGACCTCAATACTTTGGAGACCTTCAATACTTTCAGTTTGTCATTCTTCCAGGGAGAAGATGAAAAGAAGAGGTCATTAGAAGGATGGGGTGTGGGAGAGGAGGAGGGAAGAGGCAGAGAGGCAGGACAGTGAGCGTCCGAGGAGGACTCGGGAAGTTGTAGGGAGAAGACAGCAATCAGGAGACCATGTGTGCAGGTAACAAAGAAACCAAAGGAGGGGCAGCTGGCTGCCTGAGAGGATGGAGCATGTGACTCTTGACCTTGGGGTCATGAATTGGAGCTCCACATTGGGTATGGACTTACCTAAAAAAAAAAAAAGAAAAGTAAAGTAAAAAAGAAAAAGAAACCAATAGACAAGATGATAATTTCACCCTAGAGCGGTAGTGCTAATTGAAGGTGACTGTGGCTTTGAGGTTTGTGCAATTCCGCTCCCTTTCCAGGAGAACCTGGAATTCCCAAGGCCTACGGCCCTCGAAGAGACTGGCTTCCTGTGGCTCGGTGTGCTCTGAGTGCTGTGTGCAGCTCTGCGCTGCGGTCAGTTCTCTGGCTCCAGGTTGCCTCAGCAGAGTGGGAAGGCCTTCATCTCCCTCTCTCCCTGCCTCACGCACTCCTGCCTTCTCCAGTACTGCCCTCCGCCGCAGGTCCTTCTCCCCACTCAGAGAATGTGGCCACACCACAGATGAGCTGACGCTTAAAACGTACCCTAGGAAAGCTTGCTGTACGAAGCTGCCCAGGATCCTATTTATTGGGGTGAGGACAATGCTACTCTGGCAAGGAAGGCTGGGAAGCTCTCTACACAACCTCAACATCATTGTCAAGCCTTTTTTTTTTTTTTTTTCTTGCTGTCCTCTCTCTCTCTCTTTTTTTTTTTTTTTTTTTTTTTTAACCAGGAGAGTATAAACATTCTAGACTCCCTCTAGAGAATCGCACAGTGCATGCTCACATTTCCAGGGTCTGCTTTCCTCAATTGATATTGTAAGTCCTGACTTTATCCCACATTCAGCTCCTTGTTCATCCATCAACCTCTTTGCTCCTTGGCTTGTTTTCGTTCCTATCACTGCAGATAGGTGGGGCTGACACATAGCTTTCCCCCACAAATGTACTAATAACTCGTTTTGCGTCCATTTCGAATCACGGTGCATTTCCCTCTCCTATGGTGTAGGCTGTCCCCTTGATCTGTCCTCCCCCTTGCACTTGTGACTTCCTGCATTGCACCTCATTTTTTTTAAATTGATTTTCTAATTATTATAAGTAATTATAGCAGAAGCATTAAGAGACCCTTACTATTCTATTCCGTTGAAACCAACTACAGGTTCAGATTTGCTGTGGATTTCATTCCAAGTGTGAGTAAAGCCCTCGTTATAAACCCTTTTGTTGTTAACACCAGATCTGTAAGAAGTTGATGCAATCTCTTGGTTTTTATTTTATCTTGAGGAGCAGCCTGTGGTCATTCAAGTTGTCATTCCTGTACACAATGAGCTACTGTACGACTATAGGGTCAGGGTGTAGTTTTCTGTGGGTTAATTTGGCTTAAGGTCCATGAGCTTTTTCAACCTGTGAATTTATGTCTTTCACCAACTTGAGGCAGTTGGTCAGTATTTCTTCAAATACATTTTCTGCCACAGGCTCTCCTGTCTTCTTTCTCTCCCTCCTTTCCTTCACACCGGGATTCCAACTGTGAGTATTTCAGACATTTCAATATTGTTCTCACTGGTCCCAGTGGCTCTGCTCACTTTTTCTGGCCTCTGTTCTTCAGGTTGGGTGATTGCTATATGGACAGAGGGGTACCAAGGACACTGGCACTCTCCTCTGTCATCTTCATTCTGCAGCTAAGTCCCTCTGGGGATAAAAAAAAAAAAAATCAAATGTTATGGTTTCAGTTCTAGAATTTCCAGTTGTTCTCTCTTCTTATCTCTCTTGCTTTACTGAGGTCCCATCTTTTTTATTCATTGTGATCATGTTTTTCTTTTTTGTCTTTAGGCAAAATTTTAAAATCCCTAAAAATCTTCACTGGCTAATGCAACATCTGATTCATCTTGGGATTGAGAGTAATTATGTGTTCCTTCTGCATCAGGGAGGTAAATTTGAATTTTATCTCAGAAGTTGGTTTGATATGTTGTAGAAATCCTGATTTCTGTTAAGTTCTTCCGGAAGCATAATTACTCTTTTTTAAGCAGGCAGATAATTGGCTGGAACTATTGAGATGATGGCAGTTCAACTTTCAGTTTAATTATTTTGTGTTACTTGTAAGGCTACTTGGTATTTAGCCCATGATCATTACATGGATGGTCAGCCAGGCATTTGGGCAGTTTTTACAAGAATAAAGGACTCTCTCTGGCTTCTTCCTTTCTGACGTTTTTCTCCTTCATTTCTTCATCAGCTATAATATCCACAAACCATGTCCATTTATTTTATTATTGTTATTATTTGGTCTAGAGAGATCATGACTTTTCCTTTGAAGTCTTAGATTCTTAGATACCTGGCACAGACTTGCCTAAAACAGAAATTCATACTTTTCCTTTCTTTTTTTCCAAGTGTCAACTCCTCTCTTTTAATTACTATCTGGTGCCATACGTTTATATTCTTTTCTATTTTTTCTAGGAGTATATAGTTGCTCTCATTGCAAGGTTTTTTGTTTGTTTGTTTGTTTTGTTTCTTTGTTTTTTGTTTTTTGATAGGAAGCAGTGGCCATACCAGAAAGAGGACTGTCCCCTGTGTATCATGTTGTATTATCTATAAACAATATACAGTATGGCTTTGTTTATTTTGTTGTTGAGTGATAGGATATTCCACATTTGCTTCTGCAATGTGCTCTTGTTTATTTATTATAGTTTTCAATTCACACGTGTCAGCACACACAACTGTTTCATTCAGTTTAATTTCTTTATAGTATTTTATTGTCCAAATAGACCAAAATTTATTTATCCTGCCCTGTTGAGGGCTATTTGGATTATTTTTCTGTCATTCTTGTTATTACTAAAATGACATTCTTCTTCATATTACCTTGAGCAAATAAGCCAAAGTTATTTGGGGATAAATACTAGAAGTGAACTTAAAGTAAAAGGCAAATATGTATTTTCCCACCAATACTTTATCTCCACATTCTCTCTGGCACACTACCAGACTTTTTGAATTTTTGCCAAATTCATGGATATTAAATGGTACATTCTTATTTTATTATTTATGTCACTTGTGAATTTTTATGTGTCTTGGCTATCTGGATTTCATCTTTCTTTAGTTAATATCATTTGTTCAATTTTTTATCAAGTTTTATTATTTGATATAAGTTGTATATAATATATAGCTACTTATATATTTTTGTACTAGTTCTTTTACATATGCATGTTTCTGAAACATTTTTAAAAACCTGTTTGTGACTTATTTTATAATTTTGTTAGTTCTTCGTCTTTTGATGAATAGAAGTTTGAAAATTGACTGTAGTGGGGGCATGGGCAACATGGATAACGGAGAGGGAGAGATACAGGCTTCCCAGTAGGAAATGAGTAAGTCACAGGAATAAGAGGGACAGTACAGCAAATACAGTCAATGGCACTGTAATGGTGCTGTATGGTGACAGCTGGTAAGTCCCCCATAGTGAGCATAGCATAACGTATAGAGAAGTTGAATCCCTATGTTGTGCACCTGAAATGAATATAACATTGTGTCAACCATATGTGAATAAAAATGTTAAAAAGAAGAATTCAACCAACCTTTAAAATATCGATCATACCTCAATAAAGCAATATAAAAAGTTAAAAAATAAAATTCTACATAGTCATATTTACCAATATTTTCTTCATCACTTGTGCTTTTTGTGTCTTTTTAAAGCAATCTTTCTGTGCTTGAAATCATAATGATATTTTTTTCTCCTTACAGTGTGAAGGCTTTGTTATATGTGCAGGACTTTATTCTTTATGAAATTGTTTTTCCCTGTGTTGTGAGTTACTGTATATTTTTTCTTATTTGGATAGCCAATTTCCAGCATTATTTCTTGAATAATTCATCCTTATCCTATTTACTTGTAATGCCGTCTTTGCTGTATATCGGTATATTATATCTATGGTGCTTCTGCTTGGGTTTCTTTTTTCCTATTGATTTATATTCCACACTTTTTTTTTTTTTTACTTTAATGATAAAACAATATAAAGGAAGTCTATCTCTTTGTGCTTTTCCTTCAAAATTGTCTCTGCTAATCCTGGATCTCTGCTCCATATAAATTTTGGCTTGCCAAGTCCCACAAATTAACTGATTGGATTTTGACTATAATCGCAATTAGTTTGTAAATAAAATGGGCAATAAGAATTGATATGTTCAAAAAAAAAAAAAAAAAAAAAAAAAAAAAAAAAAAAAAAAAAAAAAAAAAAAGAATTGATATGTTCATTGTATTCAGTGTTCCCTTTCATTATATCTGTCTGTATCTGCATTTCCATTGTTATTTCCTCTATCCCTGCATTTGTATCCGTATCCATGTGCATCTGTATCTACATCTATCTCACTTCTATGTCTGTGTCCTGTGCCTACCTCTAGAACTATCAATAGCTATAAAGATATACCACATTTTCACAGATTTTCATTTTTTATTCAGAAATAATTTGCAGCCTATCTCATTGAATTTCTAAATATCTTTATAAACATTTATTCCTGGGGCACCTGAGTGGCTCAGTCGGTTAAATATTTGACTCTTGATTTTGGCTCAGGTAGTGATCTCAGGGTTGTGAGATCAAGCCCTGCATTGGGCTCTGCACTAGGCATGGAGTCTGCTTCTCTCTCTGCTCCCTCTGCCCCCAACTCTCTCTTCCTTTTTCTTAAAAAAGACATTTTTTTTTAATTCCAAAAGCCTATGCCTCCTGTTGCTATTGTAAATGGACCCATGTTTTAAATTTTTATTGTTCTAATTTTTGCACGGTATGTAAGAATACTGCTGGTGTTTGCATGCCCATCTTGTATCTTTAAAGAAGAAACTCTTCCATGACGCTTGTAAATGCAAGGCAAGGCAGACTTTATTTAAAGGGTCACCATCGTTATGGGTGTTGGACCAGTGTAAGGGGATCTGCAGTGGGTGAGAGACACTGAACTTAACTCGGAACGCAGTGTGGGCAAGTGGGGATTTGTAACCAAGAAGCAGGGAGGTCAGCAGATGGAAAATAGGAAAGGAAGCACCAGGGTTGAGAAAATTCTGGCAAAACCAACCTAATAGGGTCCTTGCTGAAGACAAGCCAGGGCAATCAGAATTCCCGGGGGAAGGATGCAGGATGAGGAGTCCCATCAGATGAAGAGGGTGATGAGCTACAGAAAGCGAGGTATGCTGGTTAAACTGACTTATCAAGATTCTTAGTAAAACTGGACAGTGAAGAAGGCAACATGGAAGTGAGCCAACTGAAAAGTTCAGAGATCTTGTGAAGGGTTTGGTCAAGGAGAGAATCTCTGTTACATCCAGGTGTCTTGCTATTTTCTTTTTAAGCAGTTTTTAATAAATTCCTTGTTGATTCTGTTAGAGATGACATATTTGCAAATAAGAATATTGCATGCAAATAATGAGAATTTGATTCATTTCTCATTCTTATTCTTCTTATGTTTAAAGGAAATTTTTCTCATTGTGTTCGCCTGGATCTTCAGGACTGTTCATCAGAAGTGGTGAGAATTTCCATTCTTTTCTTGTTTTGCCTCTAAATAGAATGCATCTAATATTTTATTATTACTCATGATATTTTCTCTAGGTTCTTGTTACCTATCATTTGCCAGGCTAAGGCAATCTCCTTTATTTCCAGCTTGCTTGCTAAGTGCATTCTTAATTATAAATATACATCAAATTTCACCTTTTTTGGGCATCATTTAAAATGACCATAGATTTTTCTTTTCCTACCTGCAAATAGGGAATATTATTAAGATTTTGAATATTGTAGTGCCTTTGTGTTCCTGAGAGAGACCCTACTTGATCATCATGTGTTTTTCTAATATGTTGCAGAAAATGATTTATGGGAATTTTCATTTAGAGTTTTGGCCTATTTGTTCCAATTGAGACTGACCTATAATTATGCTCTTCTGCAGTATCCTTTTTCAATTCTTGTATTAAGCTCATAATAGCTGATTAATGAGTTGGGGGTTTTCAGCTTTTTAAAATTCTCTTATTTCAGTTTATATATAAGGGAATCACCTTTTTCTAATTGCTTATATCTGTATGTGTTTGTGTGTGTGTATGTAGACTGTTCAATTTCTTTAATAATAAATTTTTTTTAAGTAGTCTGAATGCCCAGCATGGAGCCTGATGTGGGGCTTGCAATCATGATGCTGAGATCAAGATCTGAGCTGAGTTCAAGAGTCAAATGCCTAACTAACTAAGCCATCCATAAGCCCCAGTTAATTTTCTTTTAAAGATTTTATTTATTTACTCATGAGAGATACACACACACACACACACACACAGAGGCAGAGACACAGGCAGAGGGAGAAGCAGGCTCCATGCAGGGAGCCCAACGCGAGACTCGATCCCGGGACTCCAGGATCAGGCCCTGGGCTGAAGGTGGTGCTAAACCGCCGAGCCACCCGGGGTGTCTGAGCCCCAGTTATAAACTTAATTTCTGTCTGCTTTTTCTTGGGTTAACTATAATAATTTCTATTATTATACAAGTTGACCACTACCCTTGAGTTTTTAAAAATTTGTTTAATTAGCAGTAGGGTTTTTCAAACATTCTCACAGAAATTTAATGCCCATTGTATCTCTGTTCCTTTGTACTTTATTCTGCAAGTAAAGTATTCATTCTTGCTCTTCCTAGTCCTCCTACATCTCTGAAGTCAGAATAGTTACCCCTGTTTTTACATGAAGAACAGAGGCAAATACATGCCTACGGGGCCATCAAGGTCTCCAGCTGGTGAACACTGAGATGAGGGTTCAAATCCACATTGGTGATTCTCCAGCCCTCCTGCACAGGAGCAGAGGTTTGTTACAGGTCCCACACTTCTAATAGGGATTTCTCTGTCTTCATTACTCTGTTTCTCTTTTACAATTTTCCTTCATTTTGGCTTGGGTATCAGCCACCCTATTGAACGTTACGAATTCTATGCTCTTTGCTCCCTACTTCATGCCTCCTTCATCTCATCAGGAGCATATTATTGGACGGGTCTGAAGTTGAACAAAGGACCCGGGTTCAATCAGGCACTTAGAGGATCTGAAATGTATTCATTCCTTTCTCTAGCTCAGATGATCTCACCTCTGACCAAAGGAAACATGGTAAACAAGGGAAGTATCCAAGGGGAGGCTGCTATCTTATGCATTCAAATGAAGACATTCAATCTCAGCTCTCCTAGGAATCTTTAGACCTTGATGAGATTCTATTTGCATTAATGGAAACTATGAAATTCAAATGTTTGGGCCAGTATCGGGGGTGTCCGAAGTGTAATGAGATGGATTAAGGAAAGAAACGTTTAGCCTGATCAAGGTAAATCTCTTAATGAGCTCTCCCAGACAGTGAAATTAGGGGAGAAAAATTAGTCTGGCTGGACAAACAGGAATCCGCAGGGATGGGGAGCAAGGATCTTGTACTTAACTCAAGGTTACAGGATCCATTAAGACTTCCGGTGTTAACCTTCTTTGCTCCCGAAATCATCATAACTTACCTTTGTTTATAAGTTCTCTCTGCACACAAGTGAAGCTGTTTAGTTTGTTAAAAACAACACGCAGTTTTTGAACGTCTACTCTGTGCCTGGCACCTTGTCATGTAATTTAATTACCATGATTTCTTGCATCGAAATTTAGCTTCACTGCGAGGAATACTTTGCTTTAATTGCTTGTGTAATTGCCTCTCCTCCCAGTTAGGCCTACGTCCCCCGTGGCAGAAACAAGGTGTTTCTCTCCATTGGGGCATGGCTGGTACTGGCCAAGCATTGATCTGTGTGGGGTTCTCAGGCGCTCAGAAAAGGGAATGGATGGAGGACCCCGGCGGTCTCCAGTTCCTGGTCTCGTTTAAGGACCTGTACTTTGGTCTCAAAGACCTTTATTCCTGGATTATAGAGCTTCACAAGGTCTTCATTTTGTGTCTCTGGGTATGACAGTGCCTAGAACAGTCTTTGACTCCACTCTACTTGTTGAATGTATGGGTGAAAACAATCTTCCCTTCTGATCTCTGGTTTCTTGGAAGTTAGAATTTCACTTCCCAGCACGTGGCTGTCACATTGGAGGTGCCATGTGTGTGTGGTGGAGGAGGAAGCCAGGGCTTGGGGACACTGGAGTGAGGCTCCCGCTCCCTCCCTTAAGCACCAGACCTGGAGGGGACTTAACGATTCTCACTTTCTCCAGATTTCAGGCCAGCTTCTCGGAGACCCAGCTGGGATAAGCTGTGTTCCCAATCTGTCACTTCCCTTACTAATATCTGTTTTCTGTTTGCCCTAGAGTTTCCTTAAATATTTAAAATCCTATGCTCTTTCAAGGGTCTGCAATATTTTCTCTGAGGCCTATGTTAATTATCATGAATCCTCCTATAAAGAAACTGCTCACATACTGCTCATGTGCCCTGGAGAAACTAATCTTCCTTCCTCCAGCTGCCATCCCACATCACCAGTCCCACCAGCGGGAAGGCTGCAGGGTGGGCAGTGGCAGGAGGAGTTGTTTCTCTCACGCCACCTCCAGCTCAGGATATTATATCTCGAGTGTGGGGGGATACGGTCACTTACCACCGACAGTAGAGCGCATGCTCTCGAGGTACACAGGCAGCCTCCAGAGGAATCTAATCATGACAGACATTAAAGAGTATCTCACTTCCCTTAGACGTTAGCAGAAGACTGGTATCTTTTATGGCCATTTGAAGGCGAATTTCAGATACTAAAAAAATAAAAAGATGTACTTCAAGGTTTAATCTTTCAGCCAAGTGTGTATTTCTCATACATTTGAATAATGCGACAGCCCCAGAAACACGTTTGTTCTAAATTTTGTAGGTGGCCATCACAGGAAATAGCCTCTGGGTCTACATTTAGAAGAACAGTAGTGATAGAATAAAAGATAATACAGATTTCAATCTAAGGCAACTACAGGAAAAGGGCTTCATATACATACAGATCACCCACCAGCTCCGGTTTGGGGCTGAATGTCACCTCTGTGTGACTGGCATGGTTTCAAAAGTGAGCATGGAGGAAGGGAGATGGACAACCGTCTAAATTCTTGCTCTTCCTTGGGCAAAGTCACAAAGACAATGGTGCAGCCCTTATTCTCACTGTGACTTCAAGCTGAGGTGTTAGGATTCTGGACGGGTGGGGGGCAAGGGGAGGTCCCTTTCTGAAAAACACCTGCTCACTGGGGCGCTCATTCCTCACCTGATAATGATGCAGGTGCCAGAGCATATAGGGTAGGGGAGTGCTATGGGCTTTATTGTGTCCACCTCCTCAAGTTCATGTGTCAAATTCCCGCCCCTAGGGCCACAGAATGTGACTGCCTTTGGAGATGGGGGCTTTACAGAGGTAATAAGTGAAACCGAGGTCATTAGGTGGGCCCTGATTAAATGTGACTTACTCGAAGGGAATTTCGAACAGATGCTGCTGAGAGAGGATGATGTGAAGACACAGGGAGAAGAGGGCCGTCTATATGGCCTGCACAGGTCCTTTCCGAGAAGATGTGTTGCTCTCCCACTTCTAGCCTCCAGAACTATGAGACACTAAACTTCTGTGGTTCCAGCTGCCCAGTCTGCGGTGCTTTGTTAGGGCGGCCACGGGGCTACCTGGAGGCCCGCCCTCATTCCTGCAGGCCTGTTTGATGGCCGCCTTTCAGGATGCATCGTAGGAGGCCCCTACACACCCCTGAGGCCTGTGCTCACCCACACTCAGGCGCATTGTCTTCACTGTCAGAGGTCTTGGTTATCTATTCCTCTGCAACGCTTGGGCTCAACCCTTACCTGAATCCAGGTATTGCCTTACAGAATTAGCATCTGCTTCTGGCTCAGGGTCTCTCATGGAGGGGCCGGCTGATTGTTGGCTGGCATGGCCATCTCAGATGGGGCTGCAGGAGCCAGTGCCAAGCTTATCCGTGTGGCTGCAGGCAGGAGGCTTCAGGTCCCCTGTGTGGGTGCCTCCACAGGTACATACAGGGTGGCTTCCCAAAAGCAAATGGTGACAGGGAGAGAAAGAGAGAGAGAGAGGATGAGTGAGTCCGGGCAGGCAAAGACAGGCAAAGTCCAAGATGGAAGCTGCAGGTCCCTTACAACTAAAATACGGTCACATCTGTCCTATGCTTTTTGTGGGAGGAGAGCCCTGGGGCTTCCCAGGAGGCTGGCTGGCACCTCAGGCACAGCAAATTCTCCCGGGAGTAGCTCTGTCTCGTGTGCAGGATGTGCCATCTGGTTCTGGGCCACACAAACTCTAGGTTAATTCTGCTTCACCTTCAGTAGAACATCATCAACTACCTCCATTGTCACCTGCCTTCTGGCTTCCCATCTGTGATCCTTCCATTTTAGGTCCACCTCGAGCTTGTAGGTTCCCTTGGAGCCATGATGTGGTTTTGGTAGGTGACTAAGGAGAATTCCTTCCCTCGGACCAAATGCCACCACTGGATGGGTTATGATGTGACCTGCCAGATTCGTTGCCATCGGTGAGCCTGTCAATTCCTTTCCTCTAGTCTCAGCCAACATGCACTGGGCACGTTGCATAAGGCTCTGTGCCAAAGGCTTGCCATGCTGGTCTTTACCCTCAGGTCCCTCACAACTGGGGTCCTGACACACAGCTAGGTCTCTTCAGCCCACAGGGCAGATGTTTTCCAGTGTTAGGGGAGCCCAGAGGAAGTGGCCTGACTCTGGCAGGTGAATACTGGGGCACACCCCCTGTTTGGTTGGCTTCCATTGACACGGAAAGCCTTTGGACCCAAGGCTTCTTTTCTCCATCTGTTGGGAAATACTAGATCCTGTTTTATTGAAGCTCTTGAATATTTACTCCTTTATGCTTCACACTGGGGAAGGGGATAATATTACTGTCCCAGAAATTATCCTCTGCTTTACCCCTGGGGATGGACTTCGGCAGCTGCATCTGAGAATCAGGGGCATCTAACTGCTTCAGAAACTTCATTCCACCTGTCTTAAGGAGACTGTAAGAACCTTTGGAAACAGACTTTCAGTGGTGCTGGCAGGTGGATTTTTTTATTTGTAGAGAGTCTTTGTAGAGTCCATCACATGCCATGCCTGCAGCCGCCTAGCTCTGTCCCTTGGTCATAAAACAGCCCTGTGTCACCATTATCATTTTGACAGCAAGATGAATATTTTTCAATGATGTGCTCCTGCATTCAGTCAAATTTGAGAAACACATTAAAATCAGTCATCTGAGTGGGGCTGTTTTCTCCTGCTTGTGGCTAATTAGTCAAGATGAATGTACACATGGAGCTGTCGCCATCATTGGCTGCTACTTTATTATGAAAAGAGCAATCATTGTCAGTTTTTTTTTTCTTTTAAAAACACTTTTGATACACAGGGGATTTAAGTAAATAAGAGGACAGGAGAAATCAGATTTTCCACATAAGCTTGACAAGAGGTCGACCAAGTTTCCTCAGGCAGTCTGTCAGCATCTCTCCAAGGGGACTGACGAGGTGTGTGTACGATGCTGCAGCATCCTACCCCAAGGACCTACAGGGCAACCCCAGGGGGGCTATGGTTTAATATGGGGCAAGATGGTGGACAAATCATCCTGGGATAATGCTGGAGTTCGACTTGGTTAAAGATGCTTTCAAGAGAACCGGGGAGAACCCTGGAGATAGAAATGCACGCAGGAATGGCTCTAGCTTGCTGGCTGAGCGGCGTTGAGCATGATCCACTAACTTGAGTTTTCTTAGAAAAGGAAATTATTTCTATCTGTCGGGAGTACCAAGCGAACCAGGGTTTAGGTAAACACAGGGAATCCTGCAAAACACCAGGTGGATGATGACTTTCAGTAGGACAGATGTGAGTTGACCATGTTCACCACCTTCCTGAATGTTATTGAATATTCCTTTGCAACTCTCAAGAGGGTCAAAATTACACATTAGATAAGTGAAAAACACTCAAAGCAATATTTCTAAGGAAATACTTACCCATTCTCCATCTGTTTTATTCACTAGCCCTTGTGGTTCACTGTCTCATGAGAAACGATGTCATTCAGATGATTGATTAATCTTCAGTGACTCAACATATAGGCTCAAGAATTCTAGTCTGTCTCATGACCTTGTGGTCCAGAACCATCTTTTTGTCTTCTTTTTCTTAACCAGCAGAGGATTTCTCAGAACCAAGTATTCAGGGGACCTTGGTGTGATGTTATCTGTCCTATCTTTTAGTGATACCGAGCCAGAAGCCTTCCAAGACTCAGTGGATACACTTCTCAGTGCTTGCAGAGGAACAGAGTCAATATGGTGGGTGGATGGGGCCTCATCACTCAAATCTTCCAACTCCACTGAAGTCTTATTTTCACTACATTGGGTCTTTGCTGCCAGGAAAACTTAGGGACACCTGCTGGAGGCAAAGAAAGCAGGCAGCATGACATAGATCCCTCCTTCTTCCTAGCCTGCACCTTCCCTCTGAGCGGGAGCAGACGGATGATATGGCATTACGGAAAGAGCAAGGGGCCCAGCAGGAGACGAGGGTGTGTGTGAACCCACAGGTACCAGAGACAGCATGTTGATATGGGAGGCCTCCTCCGGAGATCAGAAAAAGATAACTGCCATGGGCTTTAGGAGACCCCTATTCAAGTGACTAGAGAGACCTGAACAACTGCGTAACTCAGAGTAATTTCCTCACCTAGAAAAGGAGAGTAATCACGTGTCATTGCAAGACAGTGTGCAATCATCTCACGTATACGGGACACTCAGTAAATGGTTGCCAGTTTCAAAACATTGGATGGAAGCATTGTTGAGACAGGTTTTACTTCCATTTATCCTTTCTGCCTTTATGGGCTCACACCCTTGCTAGGATTCGTTGTACTTTATCCTCTTTTACACCTGAAAATATATTTCATTTTCTTTTTTTTTGTTTTTTTTTAATATTTTTTTTTTATATTTCATTTTTGATTTGGTTTTCTAAAACTTCGTGGGGAGAAAATGTTTTCTGGACCCCGGTACCCATCTCTAGTGAGCACACTCGTGTTTGGATTGCTGCTGGGGCTTCAGTTCAGGTGTGATTACGTGTCAAGCCTACCACAGTACACGTCAGGGGGTTTTTATTGTTATTTTAATGTAGAGGCTACTCAAAGGGTGAACGTCTTTTAAAGTCAGCATCAGTGCAAAACCACATTTGTACCTAGAATGACATCGAGCAAGGATAGAAAATGTGCTAACCAAGGGGACATAATGCACTTCGGCTGCACAGTCTGGGAGCACAAGAGTCTTCGGAGTGACAAAGGGTGAGCTGCATGCAACCCATCAGTCCTCCTGTATCCGGCCTGCGGGGATAATCACTCCGCATGTTAGAGCCAACTCGGCCTCGCCAAATGCCCATTGTTCTGAGGGAGGTCCCGTCATCGGTGCACATTGAACGTGCTACTCCTCACCAGCCCGTGAGAGGCACGTTGTTACTTCCCCGTTGTGCTTTTAAAGAAACTTGACACTCTGAGAGGAACAAAAACAATGAATTTTATCAGAACCGATTCTATGATGGTTTGCCATAGAATCTTTCTTTCTTTCTTTTTTTAAATTTTAGATTGTGAGATAGTCTCACTTACAGACAAGTGCAAGAGTAGAATAAAGAACATGTGTCTCCCGTTTATAAGGGTCTGCCACTGTTAGTATTTGCCCTATTTTCTAGGAACCATCTCTATCCATGTGTCAGTGTCTGTACCATCTACGTATGTATGTATGTATGAAGCTATACATCTATTTTTTTTTTCTGAGCCATCTGAGTCTAAATCACATATATCATATCATTTATCCTTGAAGACTTCAGATGATATCTCCTAAGGACAAAAACTTATTATTATTTTTTTTTGAGAGAGAGAGTATATGGGGAGGAAGAGAGGAAGGGGGAAAAGAAGAGAGAATCCTAAGCAGGCTCCACACCCAGCTTGGAGCCTGACCGAGGCTCAATCTCACAACCCTGAGATCACAACCTGGGCCAAAATCAAGAGTCCGACACTTAACCTTGCCCCACAAGGACCTTTTCTAACATAACTACTGTCCAGTTATCAAATTCAGGAAATTTATCATCAACACAATATTATCATGAAAACTACAGCCAATAGGCTAGTTTCTCAACTGTTTTTGATAATTTTTTTATGGCAATATAATTTCTGGCAGGGATCCAATCCAGGTGCACACGTTGCAGTGAGTTGCCAGGTGCCTTTAGACTCCTGTAACCTCAGCCTTTGTCTTTTATGTCACTGACATTGTTGGAGCATAGACTAGTTATTTCTAGAATGTTCTCTTGGCTCCGGTTGGCCTAATGTTTCAGATAATGCATGTTTGGGCAGAAAGGCTTCGTGAGTGATGCTGCGTCCTTCTCAACATCATATTGTGAGGCTCATGAAGTCAGTTTGTCCCAACTTTGGTGATGCTAACTTTGACCTTGTTTCTCCACTCTACAGTTACTATTTTTAAAGATGAACACATAATTTGTTAAAAATATTTTGAGGCCATGTAAATATCTTGTTCCTCTGAACTTTCCTCTGCTAATTCTATTTCAGTTTTGATTCATGATATTTGCCTGAATCAATTATTACTATGATGATTGAAATATGGTGATGTTCTTATAACATGACTTGATAATCTCTTGTCAGCACTTATTGATCATTTATAGCAGCTTCATGAGTTAAGAGTGATTATATCCATTTTTGATACATAACCTGATAGTCACAACTTAGTGGTAAAGCCAGACTTTGAATTTAGGACTTCTCATTAAAACAAACTGTACCTTTTGCTCTATAGACCTTATTTGTAATTACTTATGACAGTGACACTTCATTTTAATCTTTGGCTTTTGCCTTGTTTACCCAGTTCTCACCGGGTGGACCACCACAGAGGTTAGCTTTGCTTTTTGCAATGTGCACCCACTTCCCATTCTTACCATTGGACTATATATCCCCTGAGGGCAGGTCTGTATTTCCCTCACTGCTATGAGCCCAGACCCCAACACCACTAGACATGCAATGAATATTTGTTGAACAAATTAATGAATAGGTCAACACTGGTTTTGAAGTCAACCTTCTTTCTTTGAATGCAGCCCAGCAGAACAAAGTTTACAAGCTAAAGTCCAGCAAATGTTTAACAGATTAAGCTTGAGCTCTGGGAAAGTCCTGTTCCCAAACTGGGCTAGAGTTTTTGGCTTAATCCCACGCTACACATTGGCTCTCCGCCACTGCTGTGCGCCCCAGGAACATTGCCTGGCTGCTTAAGGGGAGTTCTGGTGGGGTCAGTTTATGGGGGAATCTGTCTTCTGCTTGTTGAGAGAAGAAGGATTTTGTTTGTTTGTTTCTTTGTCTATTTGTTCTTCAGTGGCAGAAGCTGAGCTACCTGGGAGTGGAGGTGATTGAGGTGTCTTTGCTGTTGTGAGGCAGAGCCAAGGTTTGAGATTCAGGGCAAGAGGGACCCAAATGGAAAGGAAGTCAGGTAGGAGGAGATAGTTGTTCTGAAGCACAGAGTGGTCCCTGAAGGCTTGCTGAGTCAGAATTAAGGTCACAAACATGGTATTTGATGCTGGGTGGGTCACAGGGTTCTATGGGGCTGAGGGCTGGAAGCTGTCTTGCAGATGCATCACGCCAGATCCAGGATGTGAGGCCAAGGTTTTGAGAGCAGTCCTGGCTTTCCACTGGCAATGGGGCATTTTCAGAGTCTGGAAATTCCACTGGCTCTGTAATTGGCAGAGAAACTAATCACTTCTCTTTCTTCTGGGGAAAAAAAAAGAGAGAAAGTGTGAGAAGGGAATATTATGGGTAACATTTGTGTTTATTTCAACCTTGAGTTTCTAAGACTGAGTAAAGGAAAATGATTTTTATATCCTACCCCTACTCCCCTAGTTTGTGGGTTGTTTCCCAAAGTGTTTTCCTTGTACACCAAATTTCTGGGATGTCAACCTGCACTCAAACCAACCATCAGCATCCACAATACAAGACTCCTTGGGCACAGGCCTTCATATCACCTCCAGCCACTGCTCCTCCTCATTGTGACTTCCTTACTCACTTCCATCCCCTTTGCGGCCAAAGTTAACTTGGCTGCTGCCTACAGAGTGCAGAGTCCAGACTGCCCGGACTCTGATTGTTCCTTGCTAGGAGGCCATTTCCCTTCATGTGACCATCAGAAGGGGAGTAATTGCAGTGGGTCAAGCCCTATAACCCTCACAGCACCATCATGCAGTTTGATGTGTTGGGCATGAGTTCACTGGAGAGTAGAGATTGATTAAAAGAGATTGCATCAAGGGGCACCTGTGTGGCTCAGTCTGGGAAGTTTCCGACTCTTGATTTTGGCTCAGGTCATGATCTCATGGGTGGTGGGGTCAATCTTGTTGGGCTAAATGTTGATCAATGAGCCTGCTTAAGGTTGTCTCTCTCCCTCTCTCTCTGTTCCTCCCCTCACTTCCCCTGCCTGCATATGCAAGCACTCTCAATATCTAAAAAAAAAAATAAATTGCATTGTAAAAGATGACAAACAGTTTAAATGTTTTTTTCATATGGCTCTCCCCCAAGACCATGGGAAAACAACAGATATTAAGCCCTTTAAGAGTAGCTTTGCTGAACACCTTGATGTCAGTCCTTGCCCCTCTATTCTGAGGTCCGGGTTCCTCCTAGAGATCATTTCCTTCTTCAAAGCCCTGTACTGAATATCCTTCCTCCCCCTACTTAATGGGAGATATTCTAACCTAAGGATACTCTCACCTCCAGGCCATTGGTGGGGCCCAATAATCATAGGTAGTATTTATAACTAATTATCCAGTTTAGAATTGCCCTGTTCAACAAGGAGTGTAGCCACTAGCTACATGTAGCCATTTAAATATAAATGAACTACAATTAAATGAAATAAAACATTCAGCTTCTTGGTTGGTCAGTTGTCATGGTAACTAGTGATTGTCACATTGGGCAGGGCAGATAAAAAATACTTTCATCATTAGAAAAAGGCTTATTGGGCAGTTGTGGTCTATGGCAGAGGCAGGCGAAATCCAATGCACCACCTGTTTTTGTAAATGAAGCTTTACTGGAACACAGCCATGCTCACTCAGTTACGATTGTTGTCTCAGGCACCCCACCACCGTCAGAGTTTAGTAGTTGCAACTGAAACCGTATGGTCAACAAAGCCTAAAGTAGGTACTATTTGGCCATTTCTATAGAACAGTCTGCCAACCCCCAGTTGACAATAACGGGCTACCTGGGGGTTGGTACTTCAAGACTGGTCACATTTGAGCTTCTCTGCCTCTGGGAGATACATGTGTATATATAGCTTCTCAGCCTTCCAAGTTATCTGACGGCTACCTCTGAATCAAATGAGCTCATGCAAACACACTCACACACTCTCTCATACACACACACACACACAAGACTCTCACACAGTCACACACACACAATTCACTCTCACAAATACACACATATTCTTTCACACACTCCCATGCTCTCAAACCCACTCACTCTCAGAAATACATACTCGCTCTCACACATGCACATTCTCTTTCTCACACACACCCCTCTTGCCTTAGGACAGCTATATACGCATGTTGAGTGGAACCATTACATTATTTTCCTAAACACAATACTCAGAAAAGAGACAACCTCTTGCATGGATGTGATTTCAGGCTGTGTCTGGGGTCTAGTGGTGCAGAAGCAATGAACTCGTTAGAGAATCAACCAGTACCTACTTAGAGTGACAAAGACCCAGCAGAGGTGTTGCTCTTTTTAATATTTTATTTTCAGCCCAGTGTCAGCCAAGTTCTGATCGTGTTTTCCTATGTATAAGGAAGGTGAAGGCATAGTCTACTCCAGCTGCCAGCCAACTCCTGGTTTTAATTGATCTGTGGCTGTTCCTCCATTTGGAAGTGTTACACAAACAAAATTACTGGTGAAGTAGGTTCAGGTATGTGTGAGTGACGCAGATTTCCTTAGCACAGGATGTTCTATGTCTTCACCATTCATGTGTGTACGTACGAATCTTGAGTCTCTGATAGAGTGTTTATTTAACAATAAACGTCCTTCCTGTCTTGCTTAAACTCTCCTTCTCCTGTTTCCCTTTATTTCTTGTCTTTTTTTAAGCATCTATTGAAACTAGTGTTCACAATGATACAAATTGATGTAGACATTGAAGGTAAAATTACTTGAACATGGGGAAATTATGTCATCAATGCATCCAGCACCTTTGGAAATCCCAACACTACTACACCCAGTGAAAGGTGTTCAGGGTTCGGGGCCTGGGGTGCCTGGGTGACTCAGTCCGTTTCGTGCCCTACTCTTGGTTTCGGCTCAGGTTACAATCTCAGCGTTGTTAGATTAAGCCCCACAATGGGGCGGTCCCACACTGTGCTCAATGGGGAGTCTGCTTGCAATTCTTTCTCTCTTCCTCTCCCCCTCTCATTCATGCTCTCTCTTAAATCAGTCAATCCTTTATAAAGGTGTATAGGGAACACAGAATTTGCATTCAAAGCCTTAGAAAGCATACCTGGACTTGGGTGATTGGAGAAGGTGGTGGAAAGGGGGCAGACCGTGGCTGGGGCAGCAGGACTAGTCTATGTCCATTTTTAACCAGGCTGTCAGTTCTGAACCAAGATAGGAAGGAGACTCTTACTGCCCTGTTTCTCTCCTGATGGATTCCCTCTGTGGAAACATTTTGGACGTCAACACACTGAGATAGAACTAATGCTATGATGCAAGAGGAAAATAATTAAATGGTGAATTTTGAACCTAAATTCTTTCTCATTTTATTTCTTTGTGTCAGAGCATCGTGGAGCTGAGGTTGTCTGGAGGATCACTGAATATGGTCCTGCCATGGTTCTTGACCCTGCCTTGGGGAAGGCAGGGTGGAGTCAGAATTGCAGCAAGCTCTGAGTCAGGCCTGATAGCAGCATCTCAGGCTTCCTATCTTCCCACCTTGAGATCTAGTATGTGGATGAGAGCAGCTCTGTTTTCTTCTCTGTTTTTTTTTTTTTTTTTTTTTTACATTTTGTTTATGTATTTATGTATTTATTTATTTAAAGAGTGTGAGTCAGAGGAGGAGCAGAGGGAAAGGGAGAGAGAAAATCCACAAGCCGACTCTGTGCTGAGCTCAGACCCCGGTGTGCGGCTCAGTCTCACAGCCCTGAGATCATGACTTGAGCCAAAATCAAGCCTTGGATGCTTAACTGACTGCGTCACTCAGGTGCCCCAGCTTCTGTTTTCTGAGTCCACTTCCAAAGCAGGTGAGCTCGATTCAGTAGTGCCAGGCACAGAATCTTCTCTTTCTCAGGTGTTTACTGAGAGTTTGTGCCTAGAAGGCCTGTCTTGTCAGGGACCGGCAACTGGCTGTCTTCTGAATCAAGCTTTCACAAGAAGCAGAATTTTTGCAAAAAGGGATGGTCTTGCTAAGGACTTCCTGCGTCTGCCACAATGACCAGAGAGTAAGAGGTGTCAGGGGATGACAGTGTGGGGTTGTGGCGGGTGACATAGCAGGGTGGACAAAGAACGAGATAGAGGCTTGGCTCTAGAGAGTCAGAATCCCTCTTTCTTCTGCAAGCAAAGGTTAGAAGAGTCTGGATTATGATTTGATGGAGAAGTTAAAATTTAATTTAGTGAAAGAGTAGCTTGAAAACCCTGTGGAGACATTCTATAATTTCCCTCTAGCAACTATCTTAATAGTTTGTTTTTGAAATGATTTTCCAACAATGTGCGACAGAGCTGGTGATGTTATGTTGAAAACAACAGCACTTACTGAACACCTGCCTGTGTCAGATATGGCAAAGCCCAATCAGCAGAGCTCATGCTATTGCCTAAAACATGAGGGAAATGGGCTCATATCTTATCCAAGGGATTACAGTTCTCTTTTTTTTAAAGATTTTTAAAAAATTATTTTATTTTA